>NW_028258324.1:71079793-71398890 GCF_053883595.1 Heterocephalus glaber
GCGCAGTCTTGAACGGGGTGGCTTTCAGCATGTGGCGCTTGCGGATGCCACGCCACCTGGTCCGGTCGTCCACGGTGGGGCGGGGGGGGGGGGGGCAGGACGTACTCGTCATAAAGCACATCCCCGTCAGAGGTGATGCTGCTACAGCGAGCCAAGGAGCTGACGTGCCCTTGGGACCCGTGCCCACCCTCTCACAGTCTGTCGCCACCATCTTCCCTGGAACGCTGTCTGAGTGCGCCTGGGGGGCATTCTGTGCAGCACTCTTCTGAGGGGGCTTCTTCTGGGAGCGGGCTGGGGGGCTCTTAATCTTGGGAAGGGCACTCTGGAACTCCCCCAGCAAATCTACTTTACCCACAGCAGAATCAGTCTTCTTGGAAGGGGCAGGGGTCAGCCAAGACACCGCAGCTTTCTGGTCCAGGGACTGCTCTGAGCCGTCGCTCGAGGCAGCTGTCTTCTTTCTTTGGGGAGGGTGGATCTTCCCAGTGCCGTCCACTCTTGGAGTTTCCCCTTTCTTTGTAGGTTCTGAGTGTGGCTTAGGTACTTTACTAGGACGCTGGTTCTTTTTGTTCAGAAATCCTCTCTGTTCCAAGAACCGTCGCCTCCTGACAAAATTTCGATACTTGGCATTTCCTTCTAATGACTTTTTGGGAGGACATTCCGCAAAATCCAGATTCAGGAGTAGAGCAGACAGGAGGACAGCAAACAGTGGGAATGCAGGTGGGAAGAATGGCTCACAGATGACAGGATAAGGTTCTCATTCTCTGCTGAGTCCCTTCTACCATGTGGAGGTCTGCGGAAAACCCTGAGGAGGAAAGTGATCTCGGTAACTGTACCCACAGTCCTGGGGGAAAATGAGATGTGCCAATTCAGAGGCCCGAAGTGAGGGGGATCGGAAGTCGAGGTAGCCCACTCGCAAGCACACTCTGGACGGCCCTCGCGGTGGGCACCGTCCCTACTACGCACGGAATCGTCCTGAGGCGGATGCGGAAACCGGGCCGCGCCCACGGCCACCGGGACGGCAGGCGCGCGGGTGGGACGGTACGGGGGTCCGGTGCGCGCGAGCCCGAAGCGCCCCCCAGATGACCTGATTCTTTACTTAGAAGACACAAAAACTTTCAATGAAAGACTCCTAGAATTAATAACTAAATTCAACAATATAGCAGGATAAAAAACAAATACAAAAAAATTAATAGTGTTTCTATATACTAATAGTGAACTTACTAAAAAAGAAATTAGGAAAACAATACTATGCATAATAGCATCAAGAAAAAAATCAAATGTTTAAGCCTTAACCTAATGAAAGAAGTGAAAGATCTGTGCAATGAAAATTACATCACTCTGATAAAAGAGATTGAAGAGGACATCAGCAAATGGAAAGATATCTCATGTTCCTGGATATGTAGACCTAATGTAGTCCACATGGCTATACTTCTAAAACTGATATACAGATTTAATGCAATCTTAATCAAAATGCCAATAGCATTCTTCTCAGAACTAGAGCAAACCATCCTAAAATTCATATGGAACCATAAGTGACCCAGAATAGCAAAAGCAACCCTGGATAACAAAAGCAAAGCAGGAAGCATTACAATCCCAGACTGGAAGTTATAAATACAAAACTACAGTGATAAACATCATAGTACTGGCACAAAAACAGACACGTGGATCAATGGAACAGAGGAAGAAAGAGAAAAAACCCTGGCACATTCAGCTATTTGAGCTTTGACAGTGGGGCCAAAAAATACACTGAAGGAAGAACACCCTTTAAAATTTTTTTTTTTTTTTGGTTCTTTTTGAGGCAGGGTCTCACTATGTAGTTCAGGCTGGCCTTGAGCTTACTATGTAGTCCAGGCTGGCCTTGAACTTGTGGTGATCCTCCTACCTCAGCCTCCCAAGTGCTGGGGTGACAGGCGTGCACCAGGATGCCCGACTAAGACAGCCTCTTTTTCTTTTTTTTTGGTACCAGGGATCAAATGCGGGATACCTTTCGCTTGCGCGGCAGGCGGCGGAACCACTGAGCTAAATCCCCAGCCCAAGACAGCCCTTTTAAACAAATGGTGCTGGGAAAACTGAATATCTAAATGCAGAAGATTGAGTCTAGACCCATATATTTCATCATGTACTAAACTAAAATAAAAATGGATCAAAGATCCAAAGGTTAAAACAGAAATGCTTAATCTTATGGAAGATAAAATAGGTAAAACTCTTGAAGACATAGGTGTAGGCAAACACTTTCTGAACAGAATCCCAATGGCCCCAAAATACTGTTGAGAACCAACAAATGGGATCATATCAAATTAAAACATTTCTGCATAACAAAGGAAACAACCAATGGAAGGGAATGGGAAAAATAAAATTTACTCGCTATTCCTTGGACAGAGGACTAACATCTAGAATATATGAAGAACTCAAAAAAAAATTGACCTCCTCTAAGTAAAAGATCCAATTAATAAATGGGCAACTGAAATGGTACTTTTCAGAAGAAGAAGTACAAATAAATGGTCAATAAATACATGAAAAAATGTTCAATGTTACTGACCCTTAAAATGAAAATTAAAACAACATTGAGATACTATCTTACTCCAGAAAGAATGGCTATCATCAAGAAATCAAGTAATAACAAATGCTGATGGAGAGGGGAGGAACCCATCTACATTATTGGTGGGAATGTAAACCAGTACAACCCCTACGTAAATCAGTGTAGAGATTCCTCAAAAAACTAAAAATACAAATTCAATTTGACCCAGCTATTTTCTTCCTAGGTGTCGCCCTAGAAGTGGTAAAGTCACCATATCACAGTGATGCATGCATACCCATATTTATAACAGTGCAATTAATAATAGGTAAATCTTAGAAACTGTCTATATGCCCATCACAGATGAATGGATAAAGGAAATATGTTTATATACAATGGAGTACTATTCTGCCACGAAGAAGTATAAACTTGAGGCATTCATGGGTAAATGGATCCACCTTGAGACCATAACAGTTTTAAGTGAAATAGATCACAGACACAAACTTGAATATCACATGGGTTCTCTTGAATCAGAAACATAAAATATATAGAGATGGAGGAGGTCAGGGAGGGAGAGGCAATGGGAAAAAAAACTGAAAGAAAAGAATGGAATAGAGCTTTTTGTGAATGGGAAGACCACCAAGAGTTGGAAGGAGCAGGAGGGGATAGGAGGGGTGGGGGTGAAAAATAATTAAGATGTATATGTGTCTTAGTTACTTTTCCCTTGTTGCTGAGACAAAATGCCCTATACCTAAAGTTAAAGGGGGAAGGGTTTATTTAGCTCACAGTTTGTAACAGTTGCAGTCCATAATCGGCTGGCTCCAAGGCAGGGTGGCAGGGCAGAGGAGCATCACAGAGGAGAAACAGCTCATGGTGGGCAGAAGGCAGCAAAGCAACAAGGGGATGGTCACAGCTCTCTCTGTCCCTTATATTTTATCCAGGCTACTTAGGGCAGGCAGCACTCACACCTTTAATCCTAGTGCCCTTGATCCTAGCATTGCACATTGAATCGATCCCAGCACCACACACTCTAGATCCAGCCACCTCTGCAAAGTCCCACCTATGACTGCATGAGGCTTTGGGGGAACATCTAGACACACCCATAACAGTGCATTATGAATCAACTCTCTGCAATAAATCCAATCATAATGTACTGCAAACATGTACTAATAAAAACATGTTAGGTTCTATAAATTCCGTAGGATACAGGGAGTTTTGAGATAATGAAAAATACTTCATCCACCATCAGAGGAACGGTTAGTGGATGTTGGGTGAGATTCAGATACCTTGAGACTTGCTAGGGCAGTCAAGGGTTGATCCATCCTGATTGGTCTTTTAAGACAAAGGCCCTGGGGAGAGGGTTTCTAGAAACTATTCCTTCCCTTCTCCTCCAGGCATATTTTAAAAAACCAGACATTTTTGTTGGATGGGGGACATTCATGTTTTCCTTGACATTGTTTCTCCATGAGCAGAGAGACAAGGACAGAAAATGTGCATGGGACAAGGTTGAGCTATCAGGGATAAGAGGGGTTTTCAGGGTTCCCAAAGAACAGATAGGGCTTCACATGGGTCTCAGAGTCCTGAAGGAGGCAGCAGGAGGGCTGTGGATACCCCCTGCCCATCCCATCATGAAAGCCTGGGGTTCGTAAAGCACCAGGAATACAAATACAACAACCAGACCAGAGGCTTCCTGCTCACGGATGTGAGGTGGGAGATGGACCAAAATAACCACACAACACTCGGAGAAGCCGCCCCTTCTCACCCGGAGGCCCCTCCTACACACCCACTCTAAGTCATTTCTAAATTGGTGAAAATTCACAGAAAGAAGAAGAATAGGACTTGCCGGCGTTTGTAGTAACAGGATGAGAAAGTGCGAGACTTCCTGTTATGTGTGTGTGACAGCTAGTGATAAGTGGAGGGCCCGGCACAGGAAATCCGCTCAGCTTCTGCAATGTGACCTGCCCGAGACTTGGGAGCTCCTTCAGTCTGGATGTGGATGGCAGGACAAAGGGGCACCTGGACCATGGACGATGTGGTAGAGAAGAGTTTGGAAGGGCCCCTGGCACCTGGTGCAGAGGAGCCCTCCCAGAAAAGGGGAGACATGGTGGAAATCTTAAATGAGGACAAGGTGAAATTTGATGATGCGGAACTCGCCTTAATTCTTCAGAATGGCCTGGAGACCCTCCGAGTAGAAAACGCTCTGACAGATGTCATCTTGTGTGTGGACATCCAGGAATTCTCCTGCCACCGCGTGGTGCTGGCTGCGGCCAGCAACTATTTCAGGTCAGCATGCCTAGAACCAGTCAAATGGGGTGCAAGTTGGGAGGAAAATCTATGCCCAATCCAAGTAGTTTGCTATTACATTTATGTTTATGTAGATATCTACGAAAGCTTGTGTGTCTTGGTAAGATACAAGAAAGACAGCTATTAAACTTTAGATTTTAGTATTTAAGCCACATTTTGACTGAGATTGATTGGCAACATTTAAAAATCAATGCTTGTGTATGATGGTGAACCTTTGTTCTGTGTGTACGCCCTTGTTCTAAAGGATGGAAAATTGCTTAAGTCATGGGGATTTTTTCCTCTTTCCTTAGTCTGACTAATGTGTCCGAAACACTATGTTGTCTTTGTTCACCAACAGAGGTAGGGAAAAAGGGTGTGGATGCAGCCCCTGTTTGTTTGCAGCAAACAACTTGCTGCAAATATGGGGTTCATTGAGGGGGGAGCAATTATAAAAACTTTAGATGTAAAGATTCCCCTTATGACAACAAACTCAGGCTCACAGTGGCTTCCAGGAGGTCCCAATTGGCCTTTTCCTGACTATGGGTTTTACAGTGCTCTGAGGATCCATTTGGTCACCTGTAAGGTGGGGACCATGATGATTACCTGTGCACACTGTTGTGATAATTAAGCACAAGCATGAAAAGGATCTTACACAGTGCCCAGCATACAGTAGATGCTCAATATGTTTTTGTTGAAATTCTTCACCTGATTCTGCTTCATTCAGCTATGAACCATTATTATAATGAATGTTTACCATTAGCAAATCCCTGCGGTAGGAATGAGGGAGAATCAGGAACCCAGTGAAGGTGGCTGGATCTAGCATTGTCCCAACCGTTGTGAGCATGGTGGGGAACCAATCTATAAGGACCATGTGGATCAAGAAGGCATTCGGGGAACTTGAAAAAATACCCTTACAATTCTTCATAGCAAGAGTCTTCTTAACTCTTGACTCTGGTTCAGAAGATTAAGAAGGAAAATGTTACACTGTTCTGAGGCACCTGGGGAAATCTTTCTCTGGAGTTCAAAGAGCGGGTTGTGCTGTCATGGGGCTGGGTTGCTCCCACATGTTGGGGAGACAAGGAGTTTTGGCATTGGAATCATGCCTGGTGTTCACTCACAGATGTAGCTATCTCATTTTATATTTCCAATACTGTGATGAAGGTGGCTGATGTTCCCTTGTGCAGAAAATGGAACCCCACATGGCCTGTCTGGCCACTGGTGGAGCAGGAGTTCCATTCATTCTAGAAATCCTTGTGTGGACCGTGGGGCAAGTTTGGGATTTCCTGCCACAGGAGGCGTGTGAAGATAAAGTGTAGGCATAGCTGTAAAACTGGATTGGGATTGATAAGTGTGTAGCTTTCTCTGCCAGCATTGGCCACTTGCAGCTGTTCATCCCCTTCTTGGGGGTGAAGAATGAAAGCCAACTTATCAATGCCCTTGGTACTTGTTTCAGGTTCATCCTTTCTGTTTGGAATCACTGGAAGATGGGCATAGTATACTTGGTTAGTGATTTTGTTCGTGGGCTGACCTACCTGTGGGACAGGCCTGCGGGCTGTGTGCCCTGGATGCATCACTGCCCCTCTCTGACCTTTGGGTTTATCCTAAACACAAAGTGTCTGGGTTCTGTCTGCTGGTCTGGGAGACTCAGGGGAGGTCCCTGCCAGTCCCTAGAGCAGGCTGGAGCTGTGAGATGCTGCAGGCACACGAGGGCTAGGAAGCTTCTCCCCAAACTTCCTGGTTGTGAGGGAAATTCCTTCTATTCCTTTCTGCAAAGGGCTGACTTTAGATTAGTATCGAGGGATTTCCAGCATACTTTCCTTCCATAGTGAACACAGTCCTTGAGACAGGATTCTTTTTCTGTGCTACTAGTAACAACTTATTTGCTGAGCACGTATGTGGGCCAGGCCCAGTGCCACCCGTGTTGCATACACCAGCCACTCAGTGCACACAGCAACCCTGTGAGGTGAAGATTTTATCCTCCTCGTGCTACAGATGAGGAGCTGAGGTCCTGGGTGTCACAGTTCATGTCAGAGTAGCCATGCCAGGTGTTGGCGTGGGGACTGGCATGAAGCCTGGCATTGCCTCACTGCTTTCTTGCTTGGTATCTAAGGTTTTGAAAGGGGGTAGGAGCCAAGTTCCTCTTCTGCTCGGACTTCAGAAGGCCAGGGAGGCTCTGTGTCTACGTGGCTTCTGACACAGCTCTCTGTGCTTTGGAGTGCCTGGCAGCTGGATGTAAAATTATGGAGGTTTTCTTCTGCTGCTTTACTCATTGAGAAAATCAGTACTTTCTGCTAAGTAACTGACCATGGTTTATTTAACCAATTCAGTTGACAGACATTTGGATCATTTCTAATCTCTTATTACTATTACAGACAGTGTTATAAGTATAACCTTGTTATAAATCGTTTTATATGAACACAGGAGTGTCTGGCGATGCACTCGTGGAAAAGGTTTTCAGAGTCATTGCATCTGCAGTCTTTGTGGATACGATCAGGTTCTTCTTGAGGGGCATGGAATCATGTTGCATTCCCCAGAGCCTAAATAAAAGATGATAGCATGTATTAGTTGAATTTTTAAAATGACGTATTGACATATTATAGCTGTGTGTATTTATAGGGTACAAGAGATGCTATGAATATAGCATTATATTGGAGTATAATGAGGAATGACCAAATCAAGCCAACCAACCCATCCATTACCTCAGACCTTTGACATTTTCGGTGATGGGAACATCTAAGATTCACTTTCCCAGTGACACTGAGGTGTGCAGTACTGTTCAATGCCTCTCAAAACAAAAATCAAAAACCCACAGTCCAACTTACTTCTCCTGTCTAACTTGTACCTTTTGATTATCATCTCTCCCTTCCCTGCCCCACCTCTTGTAATCATTACTCTTTGTTTCTATGACAGCAATTGTTTTAGATTCCATGTACAAGTGAGAACTTGTGGTTGTCTCTCTGGCAAACTTGAATTTTTGTTAGTCTCATAGATGAGAAAGAATATCTCCATTCAGTTTTAATTTGCGTATCTCTTATTTTACCTCTTCATATGTTTGAAGTTCTTTTTCTGAGAACTATCTCTTCCTGTCTTTTCAAATTTTAATGTGTAAGTTTTAAAATTCAAATTTATTTTTATAAAAATAAGACATGTAAATAGTTCACAAAGAGCCAGTGTTATGAAAAACAAAAATTCCTCTTTACCTCTTCTACACTTTAATCCTATTCACCAGAGGCCATTTTAGATTTCTAGCTGTTGCTTCTGGTGTCATTTCTATATTTCTATGCTCTTTGCTCTTTCTTGGTTTCTCAATATTAGCTATCATTTATTTATTCCAGATAAAAGATTTAACACTTATAACTAACTCACTAACCATACACCATGTACCTTATGTCTCTCCACAGAATTTTCCCCCTCAGTTTTTTCAGAGAGGTTCTTGCTGGCCTTGAACTCACCATATAACCCAGGCTGGCTTGAATTTGTGGCAATTTTCTTGCCTGAGCCTCCAAAGTGCTGAGATTACAATGTGCCACCATACCCAGCTTAAAGATGATGTTTATCATAACCTTTTGCTGAATTTGTATTAAGAGCTTGCATGAGCTGGGTGTGTGGCACATGTTTGGAATCTCAGAACTTGAAGCTGAGGCAAGAGGTGCACAAGTCCCAGCTCATTCTGGACAACTAAGAGACTTAGCAAGACCCTGTTGCAAAATTTAAAAAATAATTTATTATTTTTATTATTATTATTATTTTTTGGTACCAGAGATCGAACTCGGGTCCTTGAACTTGTGGGGCAGGCAGTGGAACCACTGAGCTAAATACCCAGCCCCAAAACAAAAATTTTTTTTAAAGGCTAGGGATATAGCTCAGTGTAAAGGGCTGGGTTCAATCCTCAGTACCTAAAAAAAAAAAAAAAGAATTTTCATCATTATGTTCATGAAAATAGTGTTCCCTATTGAGCCAAATAACATAATGTCATAATATACCCTTCCTTCTAACCTTTTTATCTTTCCTAAAATTCATAATTCTCTCTAGGCTGGAGATGTAGCTCAGAGATGGAGCGCTGCCCTAGCATGTGCAAGGTCCTGGGTTTGATCTCTGGCACTTTTACAAAATAATACGTTCATGATTAAATACATTCTCTCTTTTTTCTGTTTGCTTAGTTTTTGGAGTGACTTTTTATCACAGCCCCTCACAATGATCTTTCCTGTGGGCTAACACATCCCTGGAAATTTCCTCGCTTCCCTCATCCCTCATGTGTTCTCTAGATTTTCAGCCCGCTTCTGTCCAGCTGCTGGCCGAGATTCCTCATCACACGGAGGCTTTCTTCTTCCATCCTCCTCTTTCTTATGTTGCTGTTAGAAGTCTGATATCCTTCTGATTTCTGATGCTTTGTCTATAATTGATATTTTCTCTCTAGAAATTTTTTGGGTTTTCTTTTAACATTTTGAAGTTTCATGATAATGTACTCGTGTGTGTGTGTGTGTGTGTGTGTGTGTGTGTGTGTGTATTTTATTCCAGCCATTGAATACTTGCATAATTTAGTTCTAAGACATTTTCTTATATTATTTCTCTGGTAATTATGTGTCCACTTTTTTCTTTGTTCTCCATTTCTTTCTTTTTTTTTTTTTCTGATACCAGAGATTGAACTTGGGACCTTGCGCTTGCGAGGCAGGTGGCAGGCGTTGGCACCACTGAGCTAAATCCCCGGCCCTGTTCTCCACTTCTGAATCACCTGCTAAGTGGATGTGACTTCCAGAACAATCCTCTTACTCTCTTATCTATCTTATTCACCTTATCATTTTTATTTATTTTCTGGATGATTTTCCTCAATTTTATCTTCCAATCTGTTGGGATCTCAGTTTTTTTTCCCCCCAAAGGCATTTTCTTATTTTGAGTGTTCATTTGATAACATGGTATTCTTGTTTCAGGTAGATTGTACTTTAAATTTCTTTGAAGTTTGTATATATTTGAAAACTTTTTCTTCTGTTTCTTGTAATGTTTGTGTTTTCTGTTCATTCCCTTTTCTCTTTGTTTTAGTCTCTGTCTTTTATTTGAGAGGCTATGCTGAAATATTTGGTAGTCTTTCTCTATCTACTCGTATTTAAGAGTAGAGCATTAAAAAGCCGATGGATGCTGGGGAGTGAAGAGTCTGCTCTGGAATCACTGGAGGTTGAATTCACTTTTTTCTGGGAATTTCCAGATGTGGGTATTTGAAGGTCTTTACCCTGGTACCAAAAGTTTAAAAGAAACATTCTCCCTTTTCTTGCCTGGGAAGATACAAGCCTAATTGTTTGCTTTCTGGGAAAGGGAGAAGCCGGGGTACATTATTCCTTGGTTTTTAGATTCATATTTAAGTCTGCTATTTCTAGTTCCCCTTCCTCTCTTGAACGTGTCATCCATGAGAAAGGCATTTCTCCAGAACAAATCTTGTGTCTCCTGTGAGTGGTTCAGGCATTATCACTTTGACAAGCAGAGTGGGGATGCGGACCTGAGTGTGGTGAGCATAACTGGTTCTTTTTTACAGCCTCTCAACCAGTGCCTCTGTTTGTGGTTCTATATGGCCCTTATCCCTACCCCACTTCTGTCTTTTAAAGTGATCATGGGTGGCTGAGTTTTTCCAGGGTTCTCCAGAGAGGACTAGCTCAGGATCTGTCTTAGCAGGTCTTTTGATTTCAGCTTTCTTCATGCGGACCTTCCTTGTATTTAAGCCTTCCCAGTCCATTGCCCTCCCCTTGATTTTGCAAAGACCAGCTCCGCCTAAAGAACCAGGCAAAATGTAGAAGTCTACGGCAACAGCTGCTGTAAGCCTGCAGCTATTCAGATTTCTGTTAGCTAGGGGGATAATGAAACCAATGGTTTGTGCCACCGTGTATGAGGGAGAAAACCTGTCTGGCCACCAGTTATTCTGTTGTCTGCGTCACGTACTGTCCCCAAACCCCAACCATATCACAGAAAAGCAGTTTCAAGAGTTTATTCGTGGTGGCAGAGATAGAGTGGGAATGTGTTAGCCAAACAGGACTGTATTAGTAATTCAGACAATGTATTTCCCTGTGGCGGCCTATTTAAAAGTCTTGAGAGGAATGAGGAAGTTGGGGGGAAAGTCTTTAGTTAAGAATGAGAAAAAAAAAAAAAGAAGAATGAAAAAAGGGTGAGAGAGAATAAAGGTAACAAATCACCATATAACATGCATTTAAATGTCCAAGGACTAAATGTCAAGCCGTGCAAATATTCTCATGGCAGAAAATTGAGCCAAAAGCAAAGACTTAACATTCAAATTAATTTCTTTTATGAAACTACTAATGACTTGTATGAATTTACTAATAAAGTTGCTATTTGTGTTACGCCACTGAGCAGGTCCCCGGATTAAAGTCACTGGAAGGGGTTGTGTGTGAGACACGCTGAGCCCTACCTCATGAGAGAACTGCCACCTAAACCAGTGGTTCTCGCCACCTTGAGGGCTCAGCTCACTGCAAACTATGGCCTCCTCTATAAAGGACAATGACCCAGTAGGGCAGGCACCCTGTGATTCCCAGGGTTGGCAGAGGAAAGGGGTCATGGTAGTGAGAGGTGGGGTTACCAGGCTTTGCTCAGTCCTGTCGATGACTCGCCCTTCCTCTGTGCTAGCCTTAGGCTGAGTCAGCAGCTAGCTCCTTTGCTGTTGCCTAGGCCTGAAATCTTTGCCTGGATTCTGATCCCTTCCCTGTGCCTCAGTCTCTGGGTCTGATTCTCTGAGGCTATGTTGAGGAGACTTTTCCCATCAACTACAAAAATCAACATGTGGCCAGGAATGGGAAGGGGATTATGGGTATATTCTGTGCATTTATGACTCATTTTTACATACTCACAGTTCCTGGATAGCAGAAAGGAGCAGAAGGCTACTAGGTTTACTTGTTGTAATTCTTAGCTTATCCTCCAAAGTACAAAGGAAAACAAAAATAAGTTAAGGCTGTCTAGGTCTAGATTAAAAAATATGGTTAATGGTGAAAAGATTACAGGTTGCTGTTGCCACTGTGGGCATATTTGTTGGACCCAAGTGAAACCGACCACTATACTACCTGGGTCGTGTCTGGTATTTGCCATTTTTAATATTTTCTAATACCATGGATAGAACCAATCTGGTGGTAATATTTAAATATGATAGGTTGATAATCCCTTATCTGCAATTCTGAAATTTCCAAAAACCTGACAAATGAAAAGCATTTCATAACTTACTTGGCAGCCAAATCTTCCTGAACTGCACTCATTTGGTGAGCACACATGTCCTGAGCTGAGGTGAGGCTACTCACAGTATTTCTTTATTCTACTTCCAGTGACTATTCATGTATTCACTGCTGAAGTTCAGATGCACTGGTTGACAGTGCTGGAGGTGCTATATGATATTCTAGATATGCTAATATCCAAACAGTTCTGAATGCCAGTGCACACATGGGTATAAAAGTTTTGGGTAAGGGATTATGGTAGCGCTAATAGGTTTCATATTGGTGCTTTTGGTCTGCCTTTTTTCACACGCATATGTTTACATACTTGTAAAATGTACTTTACACACAATTTTGCTTCTTGCTTTGTCTCCTCTTTTCATTAAAATCTTTTTCCTATTGTGGCACAGTTTTCTCAATTACCATTTACTTATTTTGCTGCCAATTTTTTTTTTTGGTACCAGGTATTGAACTCAGATCCTTGCACTTGTGAGGCAGGCAGCAGAACCACTGAGCTAAATCCCTGGCCCCTTTTGCTGCCAGTTTTAACAGATACATTCTATGAAAATCATTATCTTTCCCTGTGACTATTTCAGTCATTTCCAATATTTTTTTTATTTTTTTGCTACCAGGGATCAAACTCGGGACCTTGTGCTTGCGAGGCAGGCGGCAGAACCACTGAGCTAAATCCCCGGCCCCCCAATATTTTATTTTTATACGTGATGTGGCAATTTTGTATTAAGTCTTTTTTTGTAGTTTAGAATATGAAAAACCAACATTTTTGGAATACTTACTACATGCCAGGCACTTTGCCGGATTCTCTCCATTTCAGTTATGCTCACAACAATCTCCGTAGTTAGATGGCAGCTACAGAGCCCTGTTCCATTTCACCCTTAAAGGAACTCACACCGACAGGAAGAAGGGTTTCCCTGTTGAGATCCAAGCTGAAACACAGGGCAGAAGTGTGACTGTGAGGACATTTGCTGTACAGGGCCAGTCTCCCCATCCTCCCATGCGCTCATGTGGGCTACAGACTCTGAAAATAAGGAGGAAATGTGATGTCGCTTCCATGTGTGGGTACACATGTGCGCAGGCAGGAGGACACTGTGGGAACATCCGTCCCAGCGTGTGCCTGGGGCTGAGCGCCAGTCCCACAGCAGCAAAGCCCCAGCAGGCCTTAGGACATCAGTGTGGCTCAAGGGCTTAAAAGCAAGGAGGAAGGAGGCAGGTCGGGGTGTGTGACATGTAAGAATGTATTTGCCTAAAAACACTTGATGTACTGTAATAAGTCAGGTTTCCTAGTTTCAGTGCACAGAAATTGACCCTGACTTCTTTGAGGGATTAATGCAAATGAAAATAGGGACTGAGATGAGAAAATCCCCTCAGAAGTCTGGAGAACCAAAGGCAGAAAGCAGACAGGTGCAAAGGAGGTCAGGTGGTAGCGCCCATGTGGGGAGGGCTCCTGGAGGTCACAGCTGCAGCGCCCTGGCACCAGCACTGCCACATGCTGTCTCTGCAGCTGGAGGCTGCTGCTGCTTCTGCAGCTTCCACCCAACAGGCTGCCCCTGCTTCTTTTTGCCTCACTCGCCCCCAATTCCAAGCACGGCATCAGTTTACTTGACCCATCAAGGCTGAGTTAGACATGTTGGAGTCCTCGCTGGGATAGGAGCAGGGAAAGTGAGGCTTGTGTCTGCAGCTACAGGAGGGGGAAGTGGCTGTATGTTTCAGAGAGTCTGCTATACCCAGGGAGGGCTCAGATGCAGGGGAACCAAATAATGCCAAGTGTCTGTAGGCACCTACTGTGGGCCAGGCACACAAAAGGGGCAGAATAGGTGTTTTGTTTTGTTTTGTTGGTACCGGGGATCAAACTCGGGTCCTTGCGCTTGCACAGCAGGCGACGGAACCACTGAGCTAAATCCCTGGCTCTAGGGCAGAATAGGTGTTAAGGAACCCTGAGAACTATCTAGGTATCAGAACACTGTGACTCTTGTCACATTACATTAAAGAGATGGATCCTGAGATCCTAGCAGAGAAGGGGACAATTGTTAGGGCTTTCACTCTTCCTCCTCCTCGTCCACTATGGATGGACCAGACACTGGTTGAAATGTGAATTACTTGGGGACAATGCTTTCCTTGTCCCTGTGCCCTCGCCACTGTCAGCAGGCACCCTGTAAATGCTGGAATTGAACAAGACATTGGTGCCCCTCCTGCAGGCACAGTCCCTGATTAAGTAGCATCTTGGTGTGAGCAGGAAGTCCCCATGGAGTCGAGAGACTGTTGCACACTTTAAAAAAGAGGAGGATGAGAAAGTGTGGTCCTCATAGGGAAAACTGAAAGCAGTTAAAAAATCCAAAATGCTTCAGAATGTTGGGGATTGAAGGGATCATTTCTGTGACTATCTGGACACAGATGTCCTGTCCTTAAAACTCAAGATAGCAGGCTGGCTGGCAGGAGATGTCTGTCTCATTTACAAGCAGACCTGCAGATGGAGGGAGAGACCGCTCAGTGATGTCTGTGAAAGTCTTTATTCCTCATACTTCAGGGCACCACCTTGGTAGAGGAACACTGGTTATGTTATCTTTCTTGGGATGAAAATACCTGGAAAGGAGGAAGGGCAAAATATTAAGCTTTCAGTATTGTAGTGTTGAATGGATTTAGCCAAATTTTACCTATCTATTCATATATTCATTAACAGACACATTTATTGATTAGGTGCCTACCTACTCTGGGTCAGGCATTGTTTACAGAATAGCACTGTGTACAATACAGGGTGGTAATTGACATGATGGAGTTCTGCAAAGGGCTGTAGGAAGGTTTGGTGTTTTTTTTTTGGTACTGGGGATCGAACTCAGGTCCTTGCGCTTGCACAGCAGATGGCGAAACCACTGAGCTAAATCCCCGGCCCCACCGGAAGGTATTAAATCAAGTTGAAGAAGAAGCAATCCAAGAAGGCTTCCTGGAAGGGGTGGTATCTGAGCAGGTTTTGAAGGATGGGTAGGCATTAACCAGAAGAGGCACATTGCTGGGGAGAAGGACAGGAGGGGAGCATGTCAAAGGGAAACACTCTGGGAGGTAGTGTGCAGCATAGGAGGAGCGGCGGGGAGAAGAGTAGGAATGAAGTGGAGAAGGTGTGCAGGCCAGTGAGGCTGAGAGGGGCAGGTCCTGCTGGGTGATGTTGAGGACTGAATGTATCTTATAGGCAGGGGAAGCCAGGGAGAGTATTTAAGCGGAAAGATGACATGATCAGAGATCTCTGTTAAAGTAACTGTGGGCGGAGGGCGGGGAGCCCTCCTTAGCCTGGCGAGACCCTCACCAGTGAGAGGAGAGTAGGGTCAGGTGAAGGCAGAGGCAGTGGGGATGGGTGGCAGGCTCAGGTGACAGCCAGTTTCCTGAAGGCCACCGAGAGCCCTGGGGGAGGCCGCAGTGCCTAGGGAGAAAGGGGAAGAATGTGCGGTTAGGGGCTGGGAAAACAAAGAAACTGACTCCTTCCTTTCCCGAGGGCCACCTCTGAGCTCCAAGACTGGAAAGAGAAAGGGAACGCAGTGTGGCCCACCAGTCTTCCTCCTGCTCCTGCAGCCCTTCCGAGCAAAGCCCAGAAACAAGTAATTTCAAAACAACTCAAGTTCTGGATTTGCAATTTCTAAACACCCTGAAGGTGATACACACTACAGCTACTGTTAAAATCGGTTCCCTCTCTGATCCGCTTCTCTGATACAGACCACTGCTGGGTTTTAGGGTGCTTTCCTTTGATTTTTAAAAATGTTCTGTCTGGAGGACTAATTAGAAACGGGGATCCCTTTCTCTGGCAACTGTCACAGCCCACATTAGGATAAAAGGCTTGGCAAGGGCTATAGGGCTGGACTGTAGCCCAAGCCCCCGGCCCAGATACCTCTGGTACCCTTGGTACCCTCCTATTACCCCAGTTCCCTCTGCCTTCACTTCCAGCTTCATGGCTTCTCTCCAGCACCAACTCCGGTCTTCCTCCTCTTCCCCTCTGGCTTCTGTACCATGAAAAGCCAAAGAACAGGCCTGCCTG
Source organism: Heterocephalus glaber (assembly GCF_053883595.1). Lineage (NCBI taxonomy): Eukaryota > Metazoa > Chordata > Mammalia > Rodentia > Bathyergidae > Heterocephalus > Heterocephalus glaber. The sequence continues at coordinate 71,095,824 of NW_028258324.1, forward strand.
TCTAGACTGTGTCATGACAGCTGGCAGAGGGAGCTGTCCTGTCACAAAAAGGACAGCTTCTCCCACTGAGGTAGCCCCAGTGTCTGGATACCACGGGCTGAAGATTGAGACTGGTTCCAGTTTGCAAGTTTCAAAGTGGATGGAACCAGGCAATGCTCAGGAAAGTCCCTAGGAGGAAGCTGGTCTTTGATTGCTGGATAATGACATGTGGCCACAGGGAAGCCAGCATGGGGTCCAGGATGGGGAGGAGTGGGACGGAAAATGTCCAGAAAAGGAGGGTGATATGGAACCTCTAGGGCTGAAGCTCACTCAGGATGTGTCCTCGGACAGTGGGGCACAAATGCTGACCCTGCTCCTGCCCCGGGGAGAAGTGAGAATCCAAGCAGACCTCATAGCAGGGTTGAGAGGGAAGTGGTGTTTGGTTAGGGGAAGCCAGCTTTGTCTTCAGTGAGGAGGTAGAAGAGGCGATGTGAAGCAGATAACAACTACCAGGTTCTGCAGTGTAAAATCTCAGGTGGGATGGCTTAGGAGAAACACCAGTGGGCCTGGAGCTGCGGTTCGGAAAACTGCCAAACAACACAGTTCTCTTCCCACATGCCTTGCACAAGGTCACTCAGAAGCTCGGGTGTTTTGGAAAAGTTCTCATAGAAGTGAGAAGAGAAGCGGGATGTGGAGTGTGGGGTAGCGTAGGCAGATCTATTTGGCCCACCTGACTCATAGGACTACACTGTATGCATAGGTTCCTTCTCATCCACCTGTACATCCACCCATCCATCTGTCCATTCAACAACTAGTCACTTAGTGAGTGTCTCAGAATGAAACATAAAAAGGGCTGAGGATATAATTCAGTGCGAAGGCTCTGGGTTCAATGCTAAGTGCCACCAAAAACCAAAACCAAAACAAACAAAAAACCCCCAAAACAAAACTGTCTGCCGTGAATAAGAATTGAGAGAAATAAACTCTACCAGCTGCTTACAAATCTAATAGAGAAGACACATTAACGCCAGACCTAGTAGTCTCTCCAGGAGTGTTTTGCACAAAGGCCCATGTTGGAAACTGCTAATCACTGGGTGTAGCTGCATCACGGGATGGGGGAGGAGGGACACAGGCCACACTGTGGAGGGTCTTGTATGCCAGTGTTGAGGTTACTTAAGTTTTCCTTCTTTCTGGGCACCTTTAATATAACCTTCTGAAATGCAGGCCCATTTGCTGTGTGGGATTTCTGTTGTCCAGTCAGATCAGTCTGGCATCTGCCCTGCAAGTAATGGGTACTCTGCTCAAACTGGTTCAAGGGTAAAGAAAAGAAGAAAGAATTCATTTACTCGTGTAATTTTAAAAGGTTTAGAAGTATTGCTTCATGACATAGTTGGATCCTTGTGCTCCATCTGATGTTGGCAGGACTCAGTTTCTCTTTCGTCTCTGTTCTGCTTTCCTCAGTATTTGTCTCTTTCACATAGGCTCTTCACACAGAGATGAAAAGGTCACCAGCATCCCCAAACTTTTATTTCTACCAGCTCAGCAATCCCAGTAGGAAGAGAATTTTCTTTCTCAGTGATTCCAGAGAACGTTCTGGAATTGGTTGTGCTTGGAAAGTTCCAGAATTGGCTGCCCATCCTTACCCAATCACTGTGGCTTGGGGGTCATAGCATGTGATTTGGACTCTCAGTCTAAGAAGTAAGGCTGGCTCCATCCAAACACTGCAGACTGACATAGAAGGAAGGGTAGTTCCCAGTGGAAACCCTGGGTGCTCTCCCTAAAAGGATACGAATGGTGTTGGACAGGCAGAATAAGAGCTGTCCATTAGATCTTTGTGACTGAATCATCACTGAAGACTGGCCACAAGCACTTGTCATGATTAATGTTCTACCCAGGCTGATCTTGCAGGACAGAACAAGCCCTTCCTTCCTTCATAAATCTGTGTGGGGTGTGTTACATGGCATGCTGTGACAACAGCAACGGCCCAGTGGGGCTTGGCAGGCTCTGGCTCCACAGTCCCTCAGAGGGGCCATGTGCAGTGTCTCTGAGGAGTGGTAAACTGGACAGGGAGCTGCGCAGACAGCAGTTCATTCAAGGCCTGGTGATGCTTAGAGTCTACGGTGGGTTGGGGAGCTCTGGCTTCCAGCTCTTCTGTCAGTTTGGTGCAATGACTCAGCTAGTGGCTGGGGATTCAAGAGAGTGACTCCAGGCCCCAAAGAGAAAGGTAGAGAGCTGCTAATCATAGCTCTGCCGTGGAAAAGGAGATGGCTATGAACTTCCAAATACTTCTCTGAAGGTATAGTAGTCAGTTTTCTGTTACTGTAACAAAATACTGATCTTGCTCAGCTCACATTCTAATTAGGGAATAACCATTAAACTAGTTAGCAAGTAGATATGTAATGTAATTTAGGCTGTGGCAGAGCTACAAAGAAAAATAAAGGAAATGAGGATGGTAGGGAGCAAATATTTTAGATTGAGGACAAAGCAGGGAGGGCTTCTCTGAGGAGGTGACGTTTGGGCAGAGACCTGAAGTGAAGAGTGAGTCTGTGGAGGCTGGAGGAGCATGTGGCCCAGGCACTGCTTGCAGCCAGGGACTGACTTCATCTCAGGAGACTCTTGGGGCGGTGGATACTCTCATGGCTGTTGGGGGAGATGCATCGCAGGTCCAGGCTCTGCTCTGGGGCCACTGACTCACTGTGTCAGGAACCGATTCACTGCTGTGACATGAGGATTCTAACAGCTAACTTTCTTTTTACAAGGATCTCATGAGAATTGGTTAGTGTCTTTCTAGAAAGTGATTTTGTTACACAAGATTTCACATGTATGCTAAGGGGTAAACTATTTGCAACTAACTACTTGTGTTATCAGAGAGCAAAATAGGCTGGTACACTTAGTGCTAAAAGTGTTGTGTTCTGGTCTCTGTTCTATTGCTGCCATCTATAGGGACCAAGCTTTGCCCACATGCTTTCTGGGTCTCCTAGGGGAGCAGCGGGAGGCCTGGGGGTTTACTCTATGAAAAATATGTCGGTTTCTCCTTGCTTTCACCTGATCTGTGTTCAGCATGGTGGTCATGGCCCAGAGTGGTGGAATTAAGTGGTAAAATCAGTTAACGCATCTCAGCAGAGAATACAGAAACGCTGGGACTTTGGGATCCCAGGGAGGGGAGGAGAAAGAATGACAAAGGAATCAGGGTGTGCTATGTCCATGTACCAACTTCTCACAATGAATGTAGTCATTATGTACTGCAAACTCGTGTGAATAAAAATAAAAATAAAAATAAAATCCCACACATGTGGCAAAGAGCTCTGGAGAGGACAGTGTCTTTGGGACACCTTCTCTCTCTGTCCCATGAACAGTTATTGAGTTGTAGAGCAGTTTGTGTGGAGCCGAGCCCTCCCCTCACTCTGTGGGCATGGTGGACAGCAGTGCAGCAACTCTGGCACCAGTCTCCTGATACAGGTCAGGCCAATTGCTGGTGAATCAGGAGTTGTGAGCCAAAGAGGGGCACCATCCACCTACCCTCCCACCAGCCTGCCCAGATTCCTCTGATCTGGTCTGAAGTGTTTTCCTTGAGTGCTTACAGGTGCCAGGTACCGTGCTAACCACTTGATTCCAAACAAGTCACGGAGATGGGGATGACTATCATACCACTGAACAGGTGAGCAAACCATGGTTGCCTCACTTGCGCTAAGTTACATCATGAGTGTGCATCAGGGTCTGGTCTAGATTGTAGTTCTCCCCTGTCTTCCAACTGCCAGCTCCTCTTCCTCACTCTCCCTAGGCTCCAGGAAGCTCCTTTGCTCATGCACATGCAAACACACATATACACATGCATGCACACACATACACAAATCTATATGTGCCTGAGCATTTACTTGCTGCTGGAGTGGCCCACAGCAGAAGGCTATCAGGTACAGGAGTGTCAGCCCAATGCCTTAGCCTCTTGTTGGGACAACTCTCCAGAGTTCCTGAAGGATCAGGCTGAGCTGACTTTCTTTACAACTTCGGTTTTGCTTGGCTTCTTCCCTTCCTGTCTTTGTCCTGCTCCCCCTGAGCCATCACTAGCACAGCAGGTTCTGCTTCTGGGAGCCCAAGCACCCGGTCAGGTGTGGGCTGAGCTGGGGCAGTAGGTCATCCAGTGGGTGTGTCTCCAAGAGTTAATTCAGGAGCTGCATTCTAGCAGTGACAGCACAACAAAAGTGTCCAAATAACCCAGACAGACCAATAATGTGGTGCATTGCTTGATGTCTATCGACTTCATTAAAGACTTCTTCAGCACACAAGACACTGAATTACAACACATACATATGTATCTCACTTAATATTAGGACATCTCTCCATTAGGATTTTCCAGTTTTTATCTGAATGTTAAAGATCACAGATGGTCCCTGACTTACCCATACTTTGATTTATGATTTTTTTGACTTTTTGATAGTGTGAAAGTGATACGTACTCGGTAGAAACTTCTCAACTTATACTAGGTTCATCAGGATACAACTCATTGTAAGTTGAGAGGTAGAATTCACCTTTCACTTAAGATCACATTTTAGGCGACATAACATTTTTAAAGTTGATATTGGAGGGTCTCCAGAGATATGTGGCCTCAGTTATGTGAAGCTTCATTGGATCCCAGGATCATTGACCAGCCACTGCTGCTAAATGTCCTATTTTCCATATATTCTTGTGTATGACATTTGTGTGGGTCACATGTACTTTACCCCCTGGGATGGCTGCAGATCTGGGTGACCCCAAAACCGAGTGCAGGATAGATGCTTTAGAACTACACTAACATGGCAGCCATCAACTACATGTGGCCACTGAGCTTTCGAATTGTAGGTAGTCTCATCTGAGATGTCCTTCAAGGATAAAATACACGAGGGATTTGGCAGACTTAGAACAAATAATATAAATTATCTCACTGTAACTTAGAAATACTATGTTGAAATAGTAATATTTTAGGTATATATTGGGTTAAGTAAAATATATTATTAAAATTGATTTTCACCTGTTTCTTTTTATTTTTGAAAAGTGTAGTGACTCAAAAATGTGAACTCCCATACACAGTTCTCATTAGATATATATTGGGCAGCACTGCCCTAGGGACAGAGGGAACTTGCCCAGCTCCTCCCAGGGAGATACCAGTCTGAGAAGAAGTTGTTGGTTGCTACAAGACAGGGTTCTTTGTAAAATCAGGAGGCAGCCAGATGAGACATACAAGACATCATTTTTAAAAGACACATGACTATGGCTCCATGCTGCTGGCCAAGTGGATTTATGGCCAAAGAAAGTAGCTTATAAATTGGTCACCTTCTCAGAGGACATCATTGCTCTGCTGGGATTTATAAAGTTCAAAGGCTCCCATATTCACATTCGTCTTTCCTTTCTTGTCATAGTCTTGTGAGGAGAAAGATGCCAAGAGGAGGAAGAGAGACAAAGAACGAGGAAAAGGGCAGGAGGATTATCACTGCTTAAAACATGGAGGACAGGGGAAGAGGGGAGAGGGAGGAGGCCAGAGGAAGACCTCATTGGCTAAAGCAAAAGGCTCCAGAAGTCAGCAAGTCAAGTGATCCTCTTTTTCTCTTGTGACTTTTGGGAAATTTGTTCCTGGGGAACCATAAGCAGCTACCCTTGTTTTACAGATTAAGAAAAGGGAGGGAGCAAAGAAATGGAAACGCGATTTCTGGAAATACACGGAAGATGTGGTGAGAAAGGTGGAGCAGGCCTTAGGGGTACATTCCTCTCTGGTTGGAATAGAAGCCAAGTTTTGGGCATCACATTCGATCACCAGGGTTCTTCCCTGGCACTTTCCTGTTTCACTGACTTGGTTGGAGGAGAACTGGCCTCTGGGCAATGTTTTTGTGTCTGCTGCTTAGAGATATGCTTTAAATTTTTATTTTTATTTATTTATTTTTTTGGGTACCAGGGATCAAACTCAAGACCTTGTGCTCTCCAGGCAGGTGGCGGAACCACTGGGCTAAATCCCGGGCCCCTTGTCTGTTGTTTAGAAAGTCCATTATCAGGACTGGGGATTTAGCTCAGTAGTTCCAGTCCCTGCCTTGAAAGTACAAGGACCTGAGTTCAATCCCTGGTACCAAAACAAAAAAGAAAGTCCATTAGCAGCTGGTTGGAGAGATTCCCTAGCAGCATGGCTACTGCCTTGATTAGTACATTTTCTGGGAAAAGGCTCTGGGATGAGCCTCCCAGTTCTATTTGGGTGCAGTTAATTCTTGCCTCCATTGGTACTAGTAAAATAAAGTGCTCAGGACCCAGACAACCTTTCCAGACTGCTTCTCCAGCCCCTCCCTTGTTTAAATGCCTGGGTCCCAGCTGGATCCAGACAGACGCTCCTTGCCTGAAGACGGGGCTGCTTACCCCTCTGATCACACTGCAGACTGGGAGTTGTGTCTGGGTGCTGCTGCCCAGCATTGTGAGAGAGTATTGGCCTGCAAATCTCTGGCCCAGGAAAAGATCAAAATTCAAAATGGCAAGAGCAGTTCCTGCTGAGTGTGTATCAATTTCCCACCCTTATAAGCTGAAAAACCTTAAGTTGAGCCATTGTAAGTAGGAGACTGTATGTACCTGCTAACTCCTCTACATGGCCGACTCTTGCACCCTTCTGCCTCCACTTGGGCTGTTTATTACCTAGAAATTCTATCTACAGTCTATACTGTCAGTATTTTCCTTCTCTACAAGCAGGCACTCCCGGCCTCCACAGCACTCTAGACGTTTTATGGCCCTTGCAGGCTGTTATTTTCTCTTTCTCTATATTTCTTTTTTGTGCCCTGAGGATTGAACCCATGGCTTCATGCATACTAGGCAAGCACTCTGCAACTGAGCTACCTCTCTAGCTCCTTTTAGACTTATCTGTGCATATATATCCCTGTTGGATCATGAACTCCTAGGGGTTGGAGTAGATAGAGATTGCCCATATCAGTCAGCTTGGGCCACTATAACAAAATATCGTAGACCAAGTGACTTAAGCAATAGAAATTTGTTTTCTCATAGTGTTGGAGTCTGGAAATCTGATTTTGAGCATGGTTTTGTTTTTGGCAAGGTCTCTTTTCCTGGCTTGCAAACTGTTCCTTTTTACTGTCCACCTTCTTACAGATGGGTCTCCACATGACCTTTTCTTGGTTTATAAACTGGGAGAGATGGGCTGAGGATTTAGCTCAGTGGTTTCACCGCCTGCTGCGCAAGTGCAAGGACCCAAGTTCAATCCCCGGTACCAAAAAAAAAAAACTGGGAGAGAGAGAGACAGGCAGACACACACACACACACACACACACACACACACACACACACACACACACACACACACACACACACACACACAGAGGCTCTTCCTCTTCTTAGAAGGACACCAGTCCTATCAGTTTAGGACCTCACCGTTAAGGCCCCATTTAACCTTAATTACTTCCTAAAAGCCTTACCTCCAAATGCAGTCAGAGTGGGAGTTAGGGCTTCAACATACACATTTTGGGAGAACACCTTAGTCCATGGCATTCTGCTTTTGACCCCTCAAAGTCATGTCCTTCTCATATGCAAAATATATTCGCTGCATCCCAACAGCTCCAAAATTCAGCATCCCCTCAAAAGTCCAAAGTCCCATCTAAGTCAGACTTGGGTAAGACTGGAAGTACAATTCATCCAAAAGTAAAATCCCTTTCCAACTGTGACCCTGTGAAATCTGACAAGTTATGTGCTTCCAAATACACTTGTGGGACAGGATAGACATTCTCACTGCAAAAGGGAGAAATAGGAAAGAAGGAAGAAGTCTTGGTTCCCACGAAAGCCCAAACCCACTAAGGTAAATCCCATTCAATTTTAAGGTGTGAGAATCACCCTCATTGGTTTCATGCTCTGCCTTCCAGGCCCAGTGAGATAGCAGCATCACCGTAGGGCTGTGGTCAGGACTCTTGTCCCAAGGCTTTGATCAGGGGCTCTCTGACTTGTAGAACTGAGGCTGTGGCCCCGATGATCTCTAAATTGCCCTCCTGGGCATTTTTTCCTCCTCTTGAGCAACAGAACTGTTCACTGTTGAGTACCTCTGTCATCCCATCCTGCACTGTCAAATCCACGTCTGCCAGGCTTCCTTCATTTGCCCTGTCTCTGCCCTGTCAGCTTCAACTGGCTATGTCCCTGCTCATGCTATCCAATGACAAATCACACACCCCCTTGGCGTTCTCTTCAGAGGATGCATTCCCATTTTTTGCAATACGGGTGGGCCAATAATTTTCCAGGTCTTTGATTTCTAGTTTCTTTTTGCTTAAAAATTCCGTTTTCTATTGCTCTCTCCTTTGCTTTTCACTGTAAGCAGTTGGGAGAAACTAAGCCACTCCCTCCCACTTGGCTCAGTTGTGTCCTCAGCCAAATATCTAATTGCATCTCTCGAAAGTTCTATCCTCCACAGAACAGTAGAACACAGTTCAGTTGAGTTTTTTGACACTTGTTAACAAGGATCACCATTTTTCCAGTTTCTAATAACATGCTCTTCATTTCTATCTGAGACCTTCCTAAAATGACCTTCAGTGCCCATATTCCTACCAATATTCTGCCCACAGCCTCTAGGTTTTTTTCTGGCATTCGTCTCAAAACTCCTCCAGCTGCTACCCATTACCCAGTCCCAAATTAGCTTTTACATTTTCAGTTGTTTGCTGCAGCAGCATCTCACTTCTCAGAGCAGACTCTATTACAGTTAGTTTGGTTATCATAACAAAAGCACATGGACGGGGTAGATTAACCAACAGAAATGTCCTGTCTCACAGTTCTACAGGCCAGAAGTATGAGATCAGGGTGATAGCAAAGCTGGGTTCTGGGGAGGGCTCACTTCCTGGTTGCCATGGCCACATGGCAGAGAGAGAGAGAGAGAGAGAGAGAGAGAGAGATAATTCTGATCTCTTTTCTTCTTCTTATAAGGACATCAGTGCGGTCAGATTCAGCCTCAGCCTCAGGATCTCAGCTAACCTTTAATTACCTCCATCTACAAATGCAGCCTTAGAACTTCAGTGTATGACTGATGGCGGGATGGGGCAGTCCAGAGCACTGCTTAATATTTCTAACCCTATCCCAGTATCCTCCAGAGTGGTGCTCTGTAATGCAGGGGGAATTGAAAAAAATTGAATCCTCAGGCTTCCGAAGAGTTGTTTTATTAGCTGTGCATTCCTGTGGGATTTCTGGGGTCTCACACCCACTGGGAGAGAGAGTGAGCAGGTTTTTGTAGGAATAGGACTGAAGGAATTGCCTCAGCTGTAGCTGTTAAAGACTAGCCTCATGGGGTAGGAATGTTATAAGGCTGGTATTAATCCAAGAGAAATTCCACCTATTTTTTATGCTAAGAATGATAATCATTCTTTTGAGCATTTGGATTTGTATATGTGTGTGATATATGAGATGAGGATTGTGAATGTCACTGCGGAGGGGGCATTTCTAGCCTCATGCGGAGATTATCTTCATGTTCTCATTTAGGTTTTTCTACCTCCCTTTTCAATTTATGGAACCAAGCCATGTTTTTGGTGCCTTTTAAGTCTCTAGAATTCCAGAAATCTTTCCAGAACCATGGTAAGGTTTAAATACATTTTTAAAATAAATAAAATTGTTCATACATTCTCCGAGAAGAACTTACAGTTCAAATCTCAAAGTCAAAGAAACAGAATGAATTCATATATGAGCCTGGCATGGGGTGAAAAAAGAATCTCTTTGTCTCTACTTATCTATTAGTTATTGAGCTAATCTTTACAATAGCGCTTAAAAAGAGCTATTAAAGTCATTGTTACACATGGGAAGACTGAAGTTCATGGAGATCAAGTGCCATGTTCAGTCTTTGAGTTGGTGAGGCTGGTGTCAGATTCTGGTCCTTCTGATGCAAAAACCAGCATCCTTTGCAAACTGTCCCCCTGCTTCTCCGATAGAGGCCAGTCCTGGGGAGGAAGCAAGAAAGGCTTAAACAAGAGAAGCAGCAGAACAAGACCTTGGAGGCTCTGCCCTGGGGTGGGGAATTCAGGGCTTACAGCTGCAGCTGGGAATCGAGCCTAGGGGAGGAGTGGTAGGTTTAGGAGCCACTTGTGCTGCTGGGACGAATCTGGGTTCCAGGTGAGCGGCTGGGCTGTGGGCCAGGCTCCAGGCCGGAGAGGAGTAAGAAGACCTGGGAGCTGAGTCAGAAACCCTGTTTGGTGCCGGATGTTGAGGAAGGTCAGACAAGGCTTAGGATTCCCAGGGCGCCTCAGCAGGATGCTCAGTACTTGGAGCCCATAAGGGAGATCTGGGCCTGGCCTGGGCACCACAGTTGGCATGGGCAGAGGAGACAGTGCAGTTCAGTAAGCACTGACTGAATGTCTGGTGTGCAATGAGTGCTAAGGAGATAAAGCAGTCAGCCAAGGTCCCCACTAGGGGCCCCCCACATTTCCAAGAGGGCGGAGAGTCTAGAAGCGGGTCACTGGTAGTCTGGAACTAAGGGTCCCAGTAGGACTCACACTCACACATCTCTCTTCCAGGGCTATGTTCTGCAATGACCTAAAGGAAAAGTACGAGAAGAAGATCGTTATTAAAGGGGTTGATGCTGAGACCATGCATACCCTCCTGGACTACACATACACCAGCAAGGCGCTGATCACCAAGCAGAATGTGCAGCGCGTCCTGGAAGCTGCCAACCTCTTTCAGGTGCATGAATGGGCAGGCCTGGAGCTGGAAAGCAGGAGCACCCCAGAGACCTGCCTGGACTGGCTCGCAGGCCCAAGCACATGATGCAGACGCAGCTTTAGCTGGGCCTGCACGTACTTGCAAGTTGGAAGGTGCTCACTGCAAATTTTCCTAGAGGTGGTGAGATGGAGCACTGACTCCTCCTTCAGATGAAGCCACGGGAGGTCGCTGCCTAGAGTCTACTCTCGGTCCCCGACTCTGGCACAGTTACTGCAACCTACAGCAGCCAACTGGAGCCCAGGGCTGCAACAAGCGCTTCATAAGCAAAAGCCTCTGGTTCTTAACATAGCTAAGGAGGTGATTATGGGTCGGGAAGGGAAAGCCGGTCAGAGAATAATGAGTTAGGCTGTGATTCTAACTCTGGGCTTTCCGAGTCTAGGGTCTACATGCGTGCCACTCAGTTTCTCAGGCACAGCATCTAAATTCTGGGCCACTGTGGTCTGCACTTTGTGGTGACTGAGAGAAGAGCATGAGAAGTAAGGGGTATGATAGAAGATGAAATAGGAGACCCTCAGAAATTTTATTTTCATATAACACTTATTTCTTCTATTCAATAACGTTTGCTTCAGTCTGGTTATAAAAATGATATTGGCTTCATAAAAATAATCAGAGCCATAGCTGCTGTCAGTTGCATCCATGATTATAAGAAGGCTCCCCTCCACGTTACTATCTTTGCCTAGGTCTGAATATTCCCCTGGGTTCAGGTGGTGACCATCTCATCCCCTGGATGTTTTCAGTGTGATGTCTGAATGTGACTTCCTTAGTTTCTGGAGTCCCTGCATCTAGAACCTCTCTGACATGGTTTCTTCAGAGAATAAATCTTCTTTCCCAGTGGCAATGGAGTAGGAATCATGACACTGCAAGAGATGGGGGCTGCAGAGAGACAGGAGACGACAGCTTCTTGGGTAAAATCCCTGTTTCCTGTCCACTCAGCCCTGCTTTCCTTGTTCCTGGAGGCTTCAGTTTGCTGCTCTTTTGGGTTCTGAGGGACAAACTTCTTCCTCTTCAGGCACTTGGTCTAACCTTCCTCTTTGCACTTGCAAGTCTTTGTGTCTGTGGTTTGGGGTTATGGTGCCTCCTGGTTTTATTTAGAGTGGCACTTATTTTTCTGTTTTTCATTCCCTTTTCGGTTTTGGCTGATTTTTCAAGAGAGGTATAAAAACTTTCTTAGATAGTAAAGATTGTAATCTTTTGTAATATATTTAAAGATATTTTTCCCTGATCCTATGACTCATAATTTTTAATTATAGCCTTTTGTCATGTACAAAATTAGTCATCTATTAATCATTCTCTTTTGGTGTGCATTTTAGAAAGGCCTTCCATTGCTTATTTGTATAGTTATTCATGTATAGTTTCATTTAGCCTTATTTTATTTGCAGCTTTGATATTTAAGTCTTCAGTAGGTCTAGAATTATTTTGTCACAAAGTACTTCCTCCTCCTCCTTCCATCTCCTCGACACGATGTGCTTCAGTACAGCTTGGTTTTAATGACAGGTGGGAGACAACAGACAGGGTAGAAATAGGGCAAGATCTGTTTATGGCTGATTTCCCTTTTCTGATAATCCCACATCTCAAAATTTTCCAAATCTCTTTCAGTTTCTAGGAAAAAAAAAAAAAAGAAAAAAAAAGAAGAGTAAGTTTCTCTCTGAAACTATTTTGCTTCAGTTTTCCTGTTAGTGTTTTGGGTTTTTTTCCTGTTAGTGTTAATGCTTATGAAAATAAGAGCAATGTGCTGTGGGCTTCTGGATACCTATTTGCCCTACTTTCCTCATGGTCTCTAAACGACTTGCTGTGAAGTCTCAGGCATAGAAAAATGGGACATTTTCCATACTTGACGGTACCATCAAGGACAGAAGTTTGTAAGTTGTTGAAACCACTTTGTGGTTTTAAAAACTTATTCTTTAGAATAGGTAAAACACATCCCTATTCCTAATTCAGAAATACAAAAGGGAAGGCAATGACATTTTGCCATTGTCACTATAAACTGTTTTTATCACCGTAGCTTTGTAATGTAACTTGAAATCCAGGATTATGATACCTCCTGTTTCACTCTTATTGCCCTGAATTGCTTTGTCTATTCTAGGTCTCTTCTGGACTTTAGGATTATTTTCTCTAGTTCTATGAGGAATGCTTTTGGTATTTTGATTGGGATTGCATTAAATTTATATATTAATTTTGAAAGTATGGCCATTTTAACTATATTGTTTCTGGCTATTCGGGAACATGGGCTATCTTTCCACTCTAATGTTCTCTTTGACCTGTTTTTCAGAGTATTATAGTTTTTCTCTAGAACATTGGTGGCAAACCTATGGCACGTGTGCTGCAGGGGACTGTTTGTGATTTTCTTAGTTGATAGATTTTTAAATTACTGCTTTAATTTCATTGCCTGTTATTGGATTATTCAGGGTTTTTATATCTTCTTGGTTCAGTTTGGTATTTCATATATATCTAGTAGCCTATTCTCCAATTATTGGCTTACAGGTTTTTGAAGTAGTTGCTAATCTAGATTTCAGCAGTATTCATTGGGATTTTGCCTTTTTCATTTACAATTGCATTTATATGAATCTTTTTCTTTCCAGAAAGGGATAATTTGTGGATCAACCAGTCCTGACTGTCTCTGCTGGGACTGGGTAACTTTCTGATCTGCTGGCCACTTCACAGAGTTACAGCCCTTGGGTAAGGGCTCACTGAACTGACTGGCTGTGGCGTGACATGGAAGAGTTTCTATAAGGAGGAAACTTTGGGGTAGCAGGTACTGACTGCTCTGCCCACTTGAGGAACTTTGCAGTAAACTGGCTGTAATTTACTGGTCAATTATGGGGAGAAGCAGATTTTTTAGGTAGGTTTTGGAAAGGTAAAGGGAGGGAAGCATCTTGAAGGAAAGGCCTGAGAGACCTGTTCTCACATGAGAGGCAGGACTGGCCAAGCTGCCGTCCTTCTGACCCACACCTTCTGGAGAACTCTGGACACTTGTGGCCACTTTTATTTCCCATTTCTCAGTATTTGAGCTCGACTGCTTTTTAAAAAGTTTTTAGATACATTTTAAATTTGGCAGAGTTCACACATGTTAAGCTTGATGATTTACAACATGTAACCCACCACACACACTGAAATTCAGAACATTCCTGGCGTCTCAGAACTCTCCCTGTCCCCTCCCTAGGGAAACTACTGTAGTAGCATCTGTCACCATGGGTCAGCTTTGCCTGTGTTTGAATTTCACATTGTTCTGAGGTTTAACTAGTATAGGGCAATCTAAATCTTGGCCTAGAAACTTAGGTGCAGAGTGTGATTTAACCTATTGTTTTTCTATCGTTGAACTTAATCTCTGTTCTGATCTTCTGATTCTACCAGGGATGGAAATCACACTCAACTTAATGACACCACACTTTGGGAAAGCTCAATCAATTCAGGACGAGGGTCCGCCTACAGTTCCCGGGCTGGCATTTATACAGTGCCAAGGCGTCAGGGCAAGAGGTCCCTGGCCCAGGCTTACTGTGGTCCCCTGCATTCCTGGTCCATGTCAGTGTCTGCTGGTACATTTGTGTTCCCCTTGGCCTCTCTCCAGTCTTCCACTCCCTCCCAGAGACATCAGCTGACGTCCCCACCTCCATCTATTTCCGGTCATCGTTCTTCCAGGTCACTCTGCACTCTGTTCATTTTGCAAGGCCTCTTTCAAGTCTGTCAGTCCTCTCAGCTACATCTTCACCCCTTCAGGGGCACACAACCCATTTCCCTTGCCCCCCTCTGTCAGTCTGGAATGATAGGGAACATGTAGCCACAGCCACAGGCCCCTCTGTCTAGAAACAACATCTGCAGCTGCTGACCTGGACTGCTGCTCTTCTCATCTCAACTTGGCAAGCGTCCTCTTGTTCTCAGATCCACAGTCTGAAAGAGATTTTTAGCACCGCCTTCTCTGGAGTTTTGGCGTGGGGTGGGAGGCCACCTCAGGAGCTCATCCTGGTTTCTCACTCTGTTAGAGTCCATCTTTTTCCTCTCTCTCTTCCTGGCCTGGGAATTGTTATCTCCTCCAGTGTGGGAAAAGCTGACTCTCACATGATCATCTACTTCTCTGCCAGTTTTTTTTTAGCATAAATTTTATGCCTAGACTTTTTAGGATTCTGGCTTTTGAAGCTCAAAGGGCAGAGTTCTTGCCAGTAATTGGTGTTTCTTTCAAAACCATTTTTCTAGTGTAAGTTCAGAATAGTTGTGTAGCAACACAAAAGCCAAGAATTGTCTCCTTGTGTCTGCCCTGTCTCCCTTCCCTGAGCAAAGCCATGCTCAGGTGCTGCCAGTGGATTGGGGAATATAAGAGGTGGACTGTAGAGTTTAAGGTGTAATGAAAATTTATGTTGCTACAAGATTATGGCTGCTTCTCAACTACCACACATTACTAAGTATCTGCTGAGAGTGAGGTAGTTTGTGAGAAGTTATCAAGGGGAAGAAAGATCAAAAGTTATAACTGCAGATCACATTTATGCTACATCTTCCCATGGGACTGGGAGAGGAGAGGTCGGAAGATTCAGGTCAGTGGTAACTTAGGTTTTAATTAGGAAACGCCTTGTAAACACCAGTAGAGACTTCACAGGCAAAGAGCTTTACATTTAGTATCTATTGTTTGTGGGGAGGGGATGTAGTGGCAAAAATTTTGTAATGAATTAGAAATACCTTGAAATAAATTTGAATTTTATTAATCTCATCAACTCATCCTTCACACACATGGATTTATTGGACCTGAAGGTAAGAATAGCAACGTCTTTACAGACCCTGGGCCATAACCCCAAGGCCTCTTAGCCTCGATGGTTGATAGAATTGCTGATCTGGACCAAAGTAGGACTTTACTTCTTATGGAGTGGATTTGTAGGAACCTCAAGGGACATGTGGGATTACATAGTGAAGTCCCCAAAGACCCTAGATTTTGGAGACTATAACAGGGAGGAGGGGAGGAGAGGAGGCGCCACAGCGATGTGGAGCAGGTGGTACAGCATCTATTTTTGGTAACATGTATTAAGTATACACATTAATAGGCCCAGTATGCTTTTTCCATATAGGCATATAGTGTGCTGATCGAAGCTAACTTCCCTTTCCCATGACTCCCTGCTTCACAATCTCTACTAATCACTATTCTACTTTCAGGTCTCCACATGTGAAGGAAAACATGCTGTACCTGTCTTTCTGTATCTGGGTCATTTCACTGAACATATCTCCTACCTCCATCCATTTTGCTGCAAATGACGAATTTCATTCCTCTTTATGGCTGAATAATACTCCATTGCATATCTATTCCACATTTTCCTTATCCATTCATCTGTCCATGTACACCTAGGTTGATTCTATATCCTGGCTATTGTAACAGTTCTGTGATAAACATGTGTGTGCAAGTAGCTCACTGGCATCCTGAATCCATTTCCTTTGCATATGCACCCAGAAGTGGGATAGTTGGTTTTATTTTTAGGTTTTGTTTTTTTTGAGGAAGAGCAAAAATAGACAGATGGAATTATACCAAACTAAGAAGCTTCTGCACAGCAAAGGAAACAAGGTTTGACAGGAGGTTAATGCCTAGAACGTACAAGGAACTCAAGAAACTTAACAAAAACCAAATAATCCAATTGAAAAGTGGGCAAATGATCTGAATAGAGACTTCACAAAAGGAGAAATCCCACTGGGCTCCATAAGGCAAACAGCTCTCATGGGAATCTGCAGCTGCGTCTCGGTGGCTTCTTTGATTGTGTTTTTGGTCTGCTGTTCAGTCAGGTGCTGGCTGAAATCTTTTTCTCACGTGTCGCCCTAACAGGAAGTTGGTTATCTATTGTCATTATCTGTCACCTCTCAGCACTAACAAACAAGTTCGTGTTTCACTGGAGCAGGATGAGACAGAAAGTGTCCAATAATCTCGCATGTGGAGAAGAAGAAAAAAAAGGATTGAAAAAACCCTAATTTCTTGTTCCCATAATTGCCCTGTACATCAGTAGATTCTAAGCCCTTGGTCTGAGTCATGGGATCCTGTTCTACCCTTCTCATTCGCAAAGTATTGAAGCACAATTTGGGGAATTTAGGCAACTTGGAGCCCCCGCCCACCTTTGAGCTCCCAAAGCCTCTTCAGACCCCCCAGTGGCTCAGTGCTGCGAGTTACAAAGGCAGTGTGAGCCCCCGTGAGGACAGTGTGCAAAGCAGGGCCTTGAGGGTCCCCTCTGTCACCTTGGGCAACCTCCTTAATCCTGAATTCTCCATTTCTTCCTCTATGTGAGTTGTAATACTAACACCTTTCTTTTTTTTTTTTGGTACCGGGGATTGAACTCAGGTCCTTGTGCTTGCAAGGCAAGTGTCAGAACCACTGAGCTAAATCCCCAGGCCCACCTTTCTTTTTTGAGTTGTTAAAATTTATTAGTCAAAAAAAATAAAATGTACTTGTCAGATGAAATAATGGATGGAAAAGAGATCTCAATCCTAACTAGGTATCTGATAAATATTTCCTTCCTCTATCTCTCCTTCCCTCCTTTCTGTTCTTTTGTCAGGCTTTGTGTCTGATGTCACTGGAAATAAAAACACAAGTGTGACCTAGAACCTGCCTCTGAGATGCTCATCTCTGCTGACCATAGCACAAGGCAGAAATATCACAGCTGCTTCAGGAAAGGGCCAAGCGAGCTGCCCAGTGGGCACTAGCAGGGGAGGAATTGATCCCATGTTGGGGGCTTGGAGAGCAATCAAGCAGGAAGTAAGTGGCTTTGAGGGGAAAAAAAACTTCATGGATAGAAAGGATTTCTCTACTTTTCCATCCCTCTGTTTCCATTTCCCTTCTTTTTTTCTTACACAATTATTGGCACAGAATTTCAAAGTCCAGAGATGGGGACATTTCCAAACCCAGTCTGACCAGGATTCAATTCTCTCTCTCTCTCTCTCTCTCTGCTTTGTTCCTACAGGAATGGATACCAGGAAGTGACTCAGTGTATCCTGCAAGCTCAATTCTCAGAAAAATGCCCTGGTGTGCAAACAAAGGTTTGGACACGCTTGAGGCTCACAGACTCTGGAGCCCATTTGTGGGTCCCAGATTGAACAACTGTGGCGAAGAAAACAGCCCTATGTAGATGCAGTGATGGGCATGATATTTGCTCTTTCTCCTGTCTTGGGTAGACTTTAAGGGGACTTTGTGGTTGAAAATGGGATGAACTATCCCTAGTCATTCCTTAAACAGTTGGCTCTGGCATCAAGTTTGTTGGGGTGACAGGTGTAGGACTTAACAGCTGGCGATGAGAGAGAAGGGTTGCACACCTAGGAGTTGGCGTGAGCATAGAAAGGTCCAACAGGGAGTGTTTGGAGAAGGAGGGGAGATGGAGCTGCTTGTGGCTGGGGCTCCGTAAGAGGCTCTGGCGCCAACTGAGCTGACTGTGGGTGGCTTGAGGGCTCGGAGTATGACTGACTTTGGTCTCAGGCCGGGGAATCTCGGGTCTTCAGTACATAGCATTGATCACAGTTATAATCTTACACTCTGCGTGATGATTTGGTTAGTGTCTGCCTCCCCCTGGCTGGTCAGCTCCAATGTCCCAGGCGCTGTCTCCTGTCCACCTCTAGGCTCCAGCACCAGTGGACAGTGGGATGCTCGGTGCAGGTTGGTTCATGAATGGGGGCATGAATGGACGAATCAACAGTTTCTGAGAGGAGAGAGACAAACTTGGATTAATGTTTCTATCAACTATGAACTTTGGTCCTTGATTTGATTCTCTCTGTGGCTTTCTTCTTTGTTCATCAGGTACTGGCATCTTCCTGGCCAGACCTTCAGGCATCTGGGTAGATCAGATACTGAGCTTGCTGGTGTAGCGTCTGCTCCCCACAGCCCTACACTATTTGACCTGAAACAGTTCAGAATAATGTGAAAAACACACATTTTTTGGGTCAGAGAAGATTAGTTCGAAATTGAGCTCTATCTCTTATTAGCTGTGAGTCTCAGGGAAATTACTCCTCACAATCTGGTTTCTTCATCTGGAAAAGAGGAATGATCATAAATATCTACTTCATTGTAGTTTGATGATTGAATAACTCAGTTAGCAATACAAGAAATTTGGCACATAATAAGTGTCCTTTGTTGTATTTTATATATTTGATTTTACTTTCTCATTGTATACTTTAAAATCATAAGAAAATATTTGTTTTATATGTTCTCCCTGTTTTTAAAATATTAATGTTCAGTGTAGAAAACCTTGTGTATATGACAAGGTCTTTAAAAATTATTTGTAGGGCTGGGGATTTAGCCCAGTGGTTCTGGCACCTGCCTTGCAAGTGGAAGGTCCCAAGTTCGATCCCTGGTACCAAAGAAAAAAATTATTTATAATGGTTATTAGCATTTTATATGTTACCTTCTAGTATGTTCTTTGTTCTTGAGAAAGCTCATCTGTTTTTAAAGACAGTAATTCTTACACACAATTGGAGAGGGTACAAAAGAGTAAAGAGTGAAAAGTAATTCTCCCTTTTACCCTACCCTAGTCATGGGTTGCCTTTCCTAGAGCAACCACTGTTCCCAGGCCTTGAGCAGCCTGCCAGAGAGAGAAGTATTAAAAATACCCATTCAATGTTCGTACCACCTTCTTCCCACACAAGCTAGTGTGGTGGGTGTGGCATTTTGCTCCAGAGGCCACCATCTGAGTTTTCTTTTCCCACTCATAGATGTCTCCCCGGCAGGCCAGAGAGGGCTCTGGAGGCTGCCAGTTTCTGAGGGCTCAGTGACGCTTGGCTTCAGTTGTGTATTTTTATTCGCTGAACTGAAAATCTGCAAACAACTACACAGGTGTTAGGGTTCTCACTCTCAACCGTTTCCACAGTTGCTCAAGCGAGGAGCCCGGCTGCAGGCAGTTGGAGCCGCAATATGGAGAGCTGGGGCTGAAGCCAGGCTCTCTCCAACTTTGCATGGGCCCATAGGGCCTAAGGGACAGAGGGAAGCTGTGGGCTGATGTGGAAAGATATTTCATGGTGGGGTTCCATGCAGCAAGTTTGGATGTGTGCCCATAGGACGCTTTGGAGTGAAGGCTGAACCCCAGTCAACTCAGTCTAGCTAAGACCAACCCAGCCAACCCTCTGCCTCTGAGGCTCCACGGCCCCTGTGTCCCCCTCCTGTCACCAGAGCCTCTCTTCTGCATGCTGTCCTGCCCATCCTCTCAGCAAAATATGAACAGTTGTTATCCCTCTGTGTGCCTGGCATCCTGGGCAGATCTTGCTGCAGTATGAAACAGCCTTTGTGTCCTGGGCTCACATCAGAGAATACTTCTCCAAATTCATATTTCGTGTCCTTTGTGGACACGGACAAGGGCAGCATGGCCCCAGGAACGTTGCCCTTAGGAAACCATCCAACAGTGCCAGTTTCTTCTCTTCAGCCTCTCCTTTTCCTGGTCAGCTCAAGCACACCAAGCCCTTGGCCCTGTGGCCCCAGTAGGCAAAGAGGGGACAGGAGATGGGGCTTCTCCACTGCAACGATGTGAACAGGCAATGGTGCACTTGAGACGCTGCCTGTGGAAAGTGGCTTTTCCTAATATAGTGGATTTGACTGTGCTTTGTAATCTGCACAACGCTATCTGAGCATGAGGGACATGAGTCCCTTGTGAGTACGATGATAATATAAAAGTGGGACATGGGAGCTGCTCAGTAATTTTACACATTAATTTTTTAATTACAAAAGTGATGCTAACTCTTTTTAGGGGGTATAGAAATAAATTAGTAAAGATAGAAAAACTCTTATGGTCTTATTGGAGAGTTCATTACTCTGTTACCGTGTGTCTATAGTGTATTCCCTCCCATCTCGGTGGGACCATTTTCTGTGCAAAGACTGTTGTTCCATTGGTGACAAATTTTGCCATATGATTCCCTCTGGCCAGTTAAGTGTGAATCGGAATGGCAAGGAGCCACCTTTGAAGTTTTCAGAGGCTGTGTGGCGCTGCCATCTTTCGTCCCCTCTGTTACAAGGCCAGCCCATCTCAGGTGAGGGCTTTTCCTTCATCCTGAGTCCAGGGGTGAAGAGTCCATGAAGGACATGGAATGTGGATTTGGATAAGTGTTCTCTGATGTGAGCTCAAAATGTGAAGGTTGCTTGTGGTCGCAGCGAGATCTGCCCCTGGATGCCAGGCACACAGAGACAACTGTTCATATATTGGTCCATATCCTTCAATCTTTTCTTCTGTATATTTTTTCTTTGTAAAAATAGGCTTATAGTATACATTTGATTTTCTTCATCTCATCTGTAACTATTTCAGTGTACATATTTAAAAGGTAAGAATTCTCCTGAAATATAACAAGACCATTATGGCACCTAAAATTAATATCAATTACTTCATATCACTGAATAAGGCCATTGTAAACATTTTTCTGACAATATTTTTTTGTTTAAATCAGGGATCCAAATAAGGCCCATATTTCATATTTTCTAGTAGGTCAATAATGTCTCTTAACTCTCTCTCTCTCTCCTCTCTCTCTCTCTCTCTCTCTTGTGTGCATTTTCACTTTCTCTCCCCTTTGTGTATTGCTGGTATTGGAACTCGAGGTCTTACACACGCTAGCCAAGTGCTCTACCACTGAGCTATACCCCAGCCCTTGCATCTCTTATCTTTAGGTCTCTCTCTCTCTCTCTCTCTCTCTCTCTCGCCCTTGTAATGCATTTGTTAAAGACACTGAATCAGTTGTTCTGTGAAGTTTCTCACAGTCTGGATTTTGTTGATTGTATTTCTGAAGAGTCATTTAATTAACATGCTCCAATTTCCCTTTGTATTTCCTGTAAACTGCTGGTTAAATCTACAAGCTTGTGCTGGGGCTGTAGATCAGTAGTAGCTTATTTCCCTGACATGTTCAATGCCCTGGGTTCATTCAATCCCTAGCCCTGTAGAATAAAAAACTAAATAAGCCTAGAGGCTGAGTCAGTGGATTTTTATTTTATTTATTTGTTTGTTTATTTATTTATTTATTTATTGGTACCGGGGATCGAACTCGGGTCCTTGCACGTGCAAGGCAGGTGACAGAACCACTGAGCTAAATCCCCAGCCCTCAGTGGATTTTTAAAAGCTCAGTGCATTATGAACATTTTCCACAGTAATATTCTTTTATAGCATGTAGCCAGGCTCCTATGTTGGACATGTAAGTTGTTTCTAATTTTATGCGACTACACACAGCTCAGTGACAAACATCCCTGTGGTCTCGTCACTCTTGGGCCTGATTTGCCGCCCTTTTTTCCCCTTAGTTCCTGCGGATGGTGGATGCCTGTGCCAGCTTCCTCACGGAAGCCCTGAACCCGGAGAACTGTGTGGGCATCCTGAGGCTGGCAGACACGCACTCCCTGGACTCCCTCAAGAAGCAGGTTCAGAGTTACATCATTCAGAACTTTGTGCAGATTCTGAACTCTGAGGAGTTCCTTGAACTTCCTGTGGACACTCTGTACCACATCTTGAAGAGCGATGACCTGTATGTGACGGAGGAGGCTCAGGTGTTCGAGACGGTGATGAGATGGGTGAGGCACAAACAGTCAGAGCGACTCTGCCTGCTGCCCTGCATCCTGGAGAACGTTCGCTTGCCACTTCTGGACCAGTGGTACTTTGTGGATGTGGTGGAGGCTGATCCTCTCATCAGGCAGTGCCCAGAGGTCTTCTCGCTGCTCCAGGAAGCCAGGATGTACCACCTTTCTGGCAACGAGGTGAGTGGGACAGGAGAAGTATTATGTTTAACCAGAGAGTGAGGAGTTAGCTGGGATCTCAGAGCTGCAGTGAAGCTGGCTCCTGAGTCCTCAGGGCATTTGTGGATGATGCTACACTGTTCAGAGTTGGAGTCAGGTGGTTCCAGTGCCCTGGGTTCCCAATCTGTAAAGTGGGGGTGATACTACACCTTCAGGCCGATGCTGAGAGGCTTTGCTGAGCTACAGAAAGCACCCAGCACCATGCCTGGCACAGCCTCCCTCTTCCCAATTGTGTGAGGATAGGAGGTCAACAGGGGACAATGCAGACACCTGTGGGCTGGGCCCTGTCCAGTCACCATCCATGGGGGTCCTGTTTCCTAGTTCACTGCTCTCCTGAAACCTTGTGTCTCTTAGATGTGCGCCAACATCACCTTGGTCCAGGCTCTCATCATCTCCTTCCTGGATTTCAGGAAATTTCTCAAAATCCTTCTCCCTGCTCCCAGTCTGGCCTCGCTCCAATTCATTCACCTAGGGGGTGATCTGAAACTCAGGCATGAGCATTTGCTCTGGGACTCCCCTTCTTCCCTGGCCCCCCACTTCTGGCCTGAGTTCCCGAAGTGGATGCACTTTCCCAGCCTCTTGGCCATGCAGGTGTGGTTCAAATGCTTCTTTCTTCTTCCTCCAGCTAACTTGCACTCCTATTTCAAAACTCGGTTCAGGGTGGAAGCTGAGGATGGTGACCTGGGCCTTTTTTTTTTTTTTAAATATTGCCATCAATCTTGTAAATTTCTCCCTTGAGACATACTTAAATATCTTGTGCTTTTAAAAGAAATTGTGAACACCAACTATACGCCAGATATGACAGTGTGTCTTAGTTCATTTTGTGTTGCAATAACAAAATACCAGAGGCTAAGTAACTTATAAAGAAGTTTATTGGACTCATGTTTCTGGTGGCCTGAGGGCATGGCCCTAGCATCCTGGCAAGGGCTTTCTGACTGTCACAACATGGCAGAGAAGCAGAAAAGGAAATTGGCTGCATGCTGAGGGGCCACACATGCTGGCTTTATAACAATCCACTAATCCACCATGAGAAACCAGCGTTTATCCTTCTGCAGGTGCTGTCGCCATGATCTGATTATCTTCCACCAAACCCACCTGCTGAAAGTTCTGCAACCTTTGCACCAGAACAGTGAGGACTAAGCTTCCAGCACATGGGATTTAGGAGACAAACTCAAACCTTATTCAAATTGTAGCATACTGCGGAAGCACTCCCTGCTTTTTTAAGTTAGAGACAACCGACCATTTAGCAAGTGAAGGGCGGTGCATGCTGGGTAGGAGGGTCCTTGGCGGTGGTAGCTCAGCAGTGGGTATCAGAGCCCGTATACCGCTGAGGACAGGTCTGTCTGCAACTGCTCCCCCTGCAGTGTGTACGGCACAGAGTCTTGAGCACTTGTACTTCCAAGATCCCGTACTCCAAGCACGCTGGGTACTTTTGCTTCTGCTTCCTGTTTCCTACGTCCCCGAGATGCAGGAGACAAAGGCTTTCTTCTGCTATGGAAAGTCCCCAGTCTGTCTTCCGCAAAACTGCTGCAGTGAAGTATCTTGTACATTTTCAAGATTTTAATCTTGACTGGATAATTTATTTATTTTTTTAAATTTTATTTTATTGATACATTTTGGGTATACAATATAATGACATTCATCATTGGAAATTTGCACCTTTACATAATCTCTCCTGGTTCTTATTTTTTCCCCCTTCCCCAGTCCTCCCTTCAACCCCTCCATCCCTCCCTATCTACAAAGACTTTATTTCCATTTTTTCATTTTCTCATATTAATTCCATTCCCTTCTTTCCTTTCCCCTACCCCTCCCACTTCCCCTTCCCCTTTGCCCCTTTTCTTCCTATTTCACATTATCTATTATACCTTTTAGTCCTTATTTACACTTTCAGTTTCTCACACTAGAGAAACTATTCGGTATTTACACGTGTGTTCTATTTATTTCACTTAAGAATATCGCCTCAATGTGCATCCATTTAGCTATAAATGTCTCCAGCTTCTTGTTCTTTATGGCTGAGTAGTAGTCCATTTTATTAAAAAACCCACATTTTCTTGATCCAGTCTCCAGTTGATGGACAATTGGGGCTGCTTCCAAGCTTTAGCTATTACAAACTGTGCTGCTATGAACATGGATGCACATATATCACTGTGGTATGATTCTTTTAATTCTTTGGGGAAGACACCCAGCAGGGGAATAGCTGGGTCAAATGGGACTTTCAGTCCTAGTTCTTTGAGGTATCTCCATACCGATTTCCACAGTGGTTGCACCAGTCTACACTCCCACCAGCAGTGGAGCAGTGTTCCTCTTTCCCCACAGCCCCACCAGCATTTGTTATTGGCCGATTTCATGATAGCAGTCATTCTTTCTGGGGTGAGGTGGAATCTCAGCATCATTTTAATTTGCATCTCTCTAATGACCAAGTGATGTTGAACATTTTTTCATGTGTTTATTTGCTATTTCTACTTCTTTGTTTGAGAAATTTCTGTTCATTTCAGATGCCCATTTTTGGATTGGGCCTTTTAATTTGGGAGATCTGATTTTTTTAAGTTCTTTATAGATTCTAGATAGTAGACCTTTGTCTGAGGAACAGCAGGTGAAAATTTTTTCCCGCATTGTGGGCTGTTTCTTCACACTGCTAGTGGTTTCTCTTGCTATGCAGAAGCTTTTTAATAAGAAGAGATCCCACTTGTTGATTGTTTGTGCTAGTTCACGGGCAACTGAGGTTTTGTTCATAAACTCTTTTCCTACACCAACGTCATCAAGAGTTCTACCTAACCTCTGTTCCAGCCAGTTTAGTGTTTCTGTTTTAATATTTAGATCTTTAATCCATTTCGATTTTAGTTTAGTGCATGGTGAGAGATATAGGTCATTTTAATCTTTGGCAAGTTGAAACCCAATTTTTCCAGCACCATTTATTAAATAGGCTATCTTTCCTCCAGTGAGGGTGTTTGGCTCCTTTGTTGAAGATGAGATGTCTGAGTGTGTCTGGAGTTATTTCTGCATCTTCTAATCTGTTCCACTGGTCCTCAGGTCCTCTGTTTCTTTGCCAGTACCATGCTGTTTTTATCACAGTAGTTTTGTAGTATAGTTTCAAGTTGAGGGTTGTGATATCCCCTGTCATGTCTCTGTTACCTAGAATTGCTTTTGCTATTCTGGGTCTCTTCTTGTTCCAAATGAATTTTTGGATTGTTTTCTCAAGGTCCGTGAAGTATGCTTCTGGGATTTCATTGGGATTGCATGCAATCTATATAGCAGTTTTGGAAGTATGGCCATTTTCACTTTGTTGATCCTTCCTGCCCAGGAGCAGGGGATGTCTTTCCTTTTTCTGATATCATCTTCAATCTCTCTTTTCAGAGTGCTATAGTTTTCAGAGAAGAGATCTTTGATTTCTTTTGTTAGGTTGATTCCTAGGTATTTCAGTTTTTTGGATGCTATTGTGAAAGGAATTGTTTGCCATATTTCTGTCTCAGTGAATCTATTGTTCGTGTAGAGGAAAGCTATTGATTTTTGTGTGTTGACCTTGTATCCAGCTACTCTGCTGAATTTGGTTATTAAGTCTAGAAGACTTTTGGACTCTTGGGGTCTTCTATATAGAGTATCATGTCATCTGCAAATAATAACAATTTGACTTCTTCATTTCCTATCTTTATTTCTTTTTTTTCTTTCTCTTTTGCCTGCATAATTTATTGACAGTATATTCTCGGGCAAGTGACTTAGCTGCTATGAGGCTCAGTCCTAATCTGTACCATGGCTACCTAACAACTGATAGAACTGTTTTGAGAATTGGCTGAGATAATAAATGCTGTGTGCTCAGTACAGGGCCTGGTACATGATACATGCCGCACAAGTGGAAGCTGGTGTTGTTCTCACTCAGTTCTTTTAGGGTTGCTCTGTCCCACAATCAGACACATTCTTTCCTTGGGATTTAAATCTGTCTTTTCACCAAGTCCCAGGTTTTTGCTATCTTATTTCCCCAAATCCTGCTCAGCCCACTTTGTCCTTGCCATTTTACAGTCCAGGCAACTGAGCCAATCAACCATCAAGACTTCTGAATTTGGGTCTCATTCCCCGAAACTCCAGTCTGCTCCTCCTGAATGATTTTGGATTTATTCTTCATGACCATAGTGTGAACTGAGAGGGTACTTTGTGAATGCACTTTTCTCCTCAATCTTCATTTTCTGAACCTTAGCTCTTCTTATCCGAGCATCACCTCTTTAGCCTTGTCCAGCCTCCAAGTTGGGGGAAAATTTCAGAATTTTTAAAACAAATGTCAATCAACATTTGGTTCAGGAATGGTGGCTGGAATCTTCATTGGAAGAGGTCTTTGGGGGGAGCAGAAAAAAGTTAACCCCTCATATAATCGCTGCCCAAGATTCCAGGGACTAAGTTGGTCTGTAACAAAGGTTGCTCTGACAAGTGTGGTGCAGGGAGATGGTAGAGGCTCCACTCCTGGGCACAGCTTTGTTGAAGCAATATGGTTGCTTTGGTTTGGCTCCCGATGTGGATTTGCTGGACACTGAACAGTCAGAAAGGTGCAGCTGTCTGCTTTGTTTTTAACAAGCTGGAAATAAACTGGCTAGACCTGACTGTCGCTTGCAAAGCATTGGCAAACACTTCATATGTCTGCAACATTTCTGACTTCAAATTGGTGTTTTCCATGCCTTTGGGGTTAATATTTTGCCAAATGTAGCTGAATTTACAATTTAGTTATAGTGCTACCATGGTACTATAGTACCATAGTTATAGTACTATTAAATTTCAAGCTCAGTTACAAAACAATTCCCAGTATCCTAACCAATCCCATCAGCTGGATGATCATATTAGTTATCATAGTAGTTATCAATTACCGCATAACAAACTACTTCAAAACTTAACGTTTGAAACAATAAACAGGGCTGAGGGTGAAGCTCAGTGGTATTGTGCTTGCCTAGCATGCATAAGGCCCTGGGTTCAATCCCCAGCAACACACACACCTGCATATACACCTGCACACATAAAGGCAAACAAACATTTACAAGTTTCAAGTGTCTGAAATCTGGGCATGCTTTAGAGGATGGTTCTGGCTCAAGGTCTCTTACCAGGCTGTAGCCAATCTGTTGTTCGGGGCTTCAGCAATCTTGAAATTTAAATGAGGTTGAAGGACACACTTCAAGCTCCTCACAGGATTGTTCTCAGGCATCCGCTCCTTGATGGCTGTTGGCTGGAGGCCTGTCTCACGCCATGTGGGACTCTCGTAGCAGCTGGCTTTCCCCAGAGCAAGTGACCTATGAATGACACAGCAACCAGGATGGGAGCTGTGGTGCCTTTTATACCCTAGTGAACCACTACTTCTGGTTCATGTGTTGAGAAATCGATTCTGGAACAATATGGAGGAAATAACTCAAGGGGTGAGTATTTGGAGGCAGAGATCACTGGGACCATTGTAGAAGCTGGTTACCATGGTGAGCTGAGGTTTTTGTTGTTTTGTTCTGTTGTTTTTTTCACAGACAGGATTTCACCTTGTAGTTTAAGCTGGTCTTCAACTCACTATGTAGCACAGGCTACATAGTGACCACATTGATCCTCCTGCCTCAATCTCCCCAGTGCTGGGATTATAGGCACGCACCACCATGCCCAGCCACCATAGTGTTTTAGACTGGAAAAAAATAACCCTGTCAGGAGCTGGTTCCTAGCTTGCCCACCGATTCATTCGCTCATTCGCTCATTCAGCCAATGTTTATAGAAGAGTACAAGCTCCAGGCACCACTCTTGAGAATGCATTAGAGAAAAGGGGCTGTTCCTGCCATCAGGGACCCTATAGTAAATCATGAGGCTGTTTGACGAGTTGAGATAGGCAAGTTCAGTTATGAGAACATGTGTGGAAAGTCAGGAATGGCTTCCTGAGAAAGGACAGAGAGAGACTAGAGAATTCCTAATGGTGTAAAGGTTAAGTGGGTTGGGGAGGCAGCGTGGGAAGTGGAAGACAGATATCACAGGGAGATCCAGGCAGCAGGCAGGAACCCAGGAATTCCAGGAGGAGCGGAGTATTTGACAGGCAGGACCATAGAACAAGATGGTGGCCCTGGGCGTCAGGGGTTCAAATCATGGCTGGTCCAGGCTGCTCTTAGTGCCCACTGTCTAGCAGGCAACTGAGGCAGGAAAGAAGGCATTGTGAAGGAGATGGGGGCCTCAGAGAGGAGGTGAAACCTGGACCAGACAAGTGAGGGTCAGAAGAGCCCCAATTCTGGAAGGCTGGTTGCTGTCTTTTAAGTGCTGGCCTATGGCACCTAAATCCCCTCTGAGAGAGGACCACATTGGTGCTGGAGATTGTGCTTCAGCTATGGAGAGAGGAGCTTAAGGGACAGGAACTGGGCTGACAGCTCAGAGAAAGTTGCAGAGTGGAGAAGTTTGTCCTTGGTGTCAGCTCATTGCTCAGAGCCTGTTCTGCTGGCTTGGTGACTTCCAGTATCTCTGAGTTCCCCGGGTGGTCCCTCCCATGCTCAGCCCTGATGGCCTTTCTGCTGCTGACGTCCCCAGGCTCAACCCATTGCTTAGGCTGTGTCCTTCCACATACAACTCCACTCTTTCTGCTGACCCTCAAAGAGGAGGTTGGCCACAGACTTCAGGGCCATGATCCAGCTTCAAGAATTGAGTATGCACACAAGCTTGATGAGCTGTTCTTGTGATTCTGGCATTCTGGGAAGCAGGAGGATTGAGAGTTTCAGCCCAGTTTGAGGAATTTAGTGAATTAATAAGACCCCATCTCTATTTACAAACATCTAATGAAACACTATTCATTCATAAACATTTGTTTTTACACTGTACTTTGAACTAATTTATATTCTTCTGTAGTAAGACCTAACTCAGACTTCTAAAGGCCTTAAAACCAAAGACATTGGCTCTTGTTTGTCTTTTGTAACAGATTACAATAAAGTTGGACCAACTTAAAACTAAAAGACCCTGTCTCAAAGTAAAAATTTTAATAAAGCTAGGGATGTAGCTTAGTGCAAAGACATTGGGTTCCATCCTCAGTACTTTAAATAAAAAGAATTGAGGATGCAAAAAGAATGCAATTAAACAAAAACTCATGGAAAAGTAGAGCTTTGGTGTGGGCCAGTCTGATTACTTGTGGCCCTTGCTTGGTTTTCCCCCTTTAGGATGCAGTCTGCTACTGTAACTAAGTTATCAACACTTGTGGGCAAAAATCAAAGTTCCACTATTATGGTTTGTGTCTAGAGGTCCCCCCAAAGCCTCATGCTGTCATAGGTGGGGGCTTTTCGGAGGTGACTGAATCTGGAGTGAGTGATGCTGGGGTCGAGGGTGTGTGATCACTACATCAGCCCACTGATTGGTTTGGGTAGTTCTGGGTGGGATTAAGGGTGCCCAGCCTGGGGGTGAGTGCTACTTGCCCAAGGGCCTGTATCCTGGATAAAATATAAGGGACAGAAAGAGGGTTGCTGCTGGCTGCTTGGCGCTTCCTTCTTGCTGCCTGCTCCTTGCTACCTTCTGCCTGCCTGCTCCACAGTTTCCCTCTGCCATGCCACCCTGCCTTGTAGCCAGCCAGCTATGAACTTAAATCTCTACAAACTGTGAGCTATCGGAAACCTTTCCTCCTTTAATCTTTGGTATTGGTTATTTTGTCTCGGCAATGAGAAAAGTAACTGAGACCTCCACCATCTGTGTGAGATCAGCCTAACTCTGTAGGAAGAGTGTGGCCATTCTGGACATCTGGGAAGTGGGCTCTGCCTCTCTGTCTCCATCAGCACCTGCAGAGCCCTCCCCACTGTGTCGGGGATGGGGGAGCTGGGGGAAAGCAGCTCCTCCTCTGCTAGCATCATCCATCTGACACCTCCCCTGCTCCTCCATGCAGTCTGTCTGGCGAGGGCTCTGCATGTGCCCCGTGCCTCACTCATCCCCTACCTCTCCACCTCCCCAGTGCTCACAGTGATCAGATGACACAGAAACCATCACAGCATTTTGCAGAGGCAATGGAACCCTGGTGCATCTGACCTCTAAGCCTCTGTCTTCTGAACTCAATTCTAACACCTGTGGTGTAGATTTCTTCAAAG
Organism: Heterocephalus glaber; assembly: GCF_053883595.1. NCBI lineage: Eukaryota > Metazoa > Chordata > Mammalia > Rodentia > Bathyergidae > Heterocephalus > Heterocephalus glaber. The sequence continues at coordinate 71,126,241 of NW_028258324.1, forward strand.
TGGTGTAGATTTGTTCAAGGCTCCCCGAAAGGTCACTCGGGCTCAGTCCCCAGCCTTCCTGGCCTTGCCCTGATCCCTTCTGGTTCTTTTAAGTCTCTGAAGGCTCTGTGTAGTCACTGGCATGGATTTCTCTTTCACAAGAAGGTTGATGGTGAGCACAGTCTGAGATATCAAGAAGAAATTGAAGCCAGGGGGAATGGGAAAAAGCCCCAAATGAAATTCTAGGATTTAAGGTTTCAGACTAGGTAGGAGGGAAGAGGCAGGAAGTGCATCTAACAGCAAATAGTTAGATAGACTTTGTCTTCTTAAAATGGCAATAAAAACAATGGCCAACATTTATTGAGTACTTATACACCAGGCCCTGGGCCAAGCACACTGCATATATGACCCCATTCAATCTCACACCAAACCTGTGAAGCATTTAACACGAAGTCCAAATTATACAGACGATGAACTGAGACTCCAGGAAGTGCAGCCCGCGGCTACACAGTGGCAGAGTTTGGAACTAAGACTTGCTCCTTGTGGCTCCATAGCCCGAGCTCTGTACCCTGGTGTCACCATGGCTACATGTCCCCACCCCTGTTGATTTCCAGATCATTTCGGAGCGTACCAAGCCCAGGATGCATGAGTTCCAGTCCGAGGTGTTCATGATCATTGGCGGCTGCACCAAGGACGAAAGATTTGTGGCAGAGGTAACCTGCCTGGACCCCCTGCGTCGCAGCCGCCTGGAGGTGGCCAAGCTCCCACTGACCGAGCATGAGCTGGACAGTGAGAATAAGAAGTGGGTGGAGTTTGCATGCGTGACATTAAAAAATGAGGTCTACATCTCAGGTAAGCAGGAGTCGTGGGAAGCCCCCAGTGGCACATTTTCCCAAGAGCCAGGCAACCCACCCGTGATAGTGGAATGACTGTGAGTTGCCAAGGACCTAGTCCTGACGGCGTCAGATATGGAAGCGGGGGCTCAGGAGATCCGGGTACATTATTACTTACTAAACACTCAAGTGCGAGCCTCATTGTGTTAGGTAAGACCTCGGGAGCAGGCATGGAAAAAGAAGGAATGTGACTCTCGTGCTTATCAGTATCTGCTCTAGAAATCGGGCGCTATGCTAGGAATACAGTAGTGGGAGTACAGTCATGAATGAATCCCCAAACCTGACCCCCTCCCCAGTTTAGTACTTCATGTTCTGATATATTTCAGTGTTGCAGTAAAATAACATGAAAAAGCATACTTTTTATTGCTAAGTTATGGCTTCATTGTTTCCAGTTCCTCAGGCCTATCTCCTCCCTAGACCATGTTTCCAGGAGGGAGAGCTGTCTTCCCAGCACCCAGTGCTGCGGCTGGACTCAGAGTAAATGCTCAGTCAGTATTTATTGAACGGCACGGCCTCAGCCGTCTTTACTGCGTAGTAGATGACTTTGTAATAACTTTGCATTGTTTGCTCTCACATCAGCTCCAGGAGGTAGGTATTTTGAAGGTAGGAGGAAATGGAGGCTCAGTGAGGTTCTAGAATGTAACTAGGATCACACACTGGTGGGCATCAGGCAGAATGGAACCCAGGTGCTGAGCCTAGGTCCCAGGCTGTGCCTTAACCTCAAAAGCCACCTGGCTCCTCCTGGAAGCTGAGGCAGGAAGCACCATCTCCTCCCCTGGCCTCCTGATTGATCTTATAGAAATACTTGTAATTCTGATAGAAGAGACCAACAACAAGAGAGAACAGAATATTAAATATGGCAGTTTCTCTGCTCCATTATAATTCTATGTTTTAATTTTTTATGACATAGTTTTGTTTTAGGGTAAGTAATGTTAGGTGCTGTAACACATCTGCAGTCTCAGTGAATCACACAGTGGTTTGTGGTGGGGGTGACCCAGAAGGGTCCCTGTGCTCCAGCACAGCATTCAGGGACCCAGGTCCTTCCATCTGGTGACACTGCCATTTCCCACACGTGGGCTTCACTTAAGGAAGACAGAGACACCGAGCGAGCTGAAAGGGATTTTCTGCTCATAAAAGCCTCAGCCTTGTGGGGCATGGTGGTACGAGGCTGAAGCAGGAGGATCACTGCGAGTTTGAGGCCAGCCTGGGCTATATAGTGAGTTCAAAGCCAGCCTGAACTACATAGTGAGACTCTGTCAATGAAAAACAGAAACCAACCAACTAATCAACAAACCAAACAAAAAACCCTCAGCCTGGAAAGGCCGCACTGATCCTGCTCAGGGACATTGGCAAAAACCAGCCACTCACCTTCCCCTCCCAGCATGCAGGTGGGCCGGGAAAGTAGTCCAGCTATGGGACTACGGTGGTCATGATCTGTCCTTGCCACATTCGCAGCACGTGTTATTCTACAATTGGTTCTTCCCCTCTTTTAAATTTACAGTTTATTTTTTAATGCTAGAAACAGTGCATAAAAAGTGTGCTTGGCATACACAATTACATCAACAGAAACTCGTACCTCAATTCACAGTGTAATTGGGATATTGTTATATATTAGTGTAATGGACATACGTATTAAGTGATACACAATGTGCAAAGCGCAGCATAACACCAGACACCCGGTCAGAGTTTAATAATGTCATCAGCTATCAGGCAGCCTGTTGAATGGGTGAATCATCTATATTTTTTCTTTTTCTAAAAATCTCCTTGAAAAAAAACATGGAACAAGGCATTCTTATAACAAGGCATTCTTATACCAAGCATTCTTATACCCATATACTTCATGCACCTGTGCTGCTCATTTGAAAGGTGCTGCAAGTGGTCATAAGAGACATGAATTGAGAATTTTTATATATATTGCCAACTTGTCCTCCAGAAACACTGCATCAGTTTACAGTTCTACCCCAGATGAATGACAGTGCCATTATTGGTGATTCATGTTTTTAAAATTTCCTTTCACTAGCACTGCGTGTGTTAGTAGGGCATGATGTTTACATTCCTCATGGGGAACTGGTGCATGCACGTAGTATGTTTTAATTCCTTCTTCCATCCTCTTTCCCTTTCCTCCCTCCCCTCCCACACGGACAAGGAATGTAAACATTATGTACCTCAAATGTGTACAAAAGGGTGAAGGGGTCATTTATATTTTTAATAGGCTAAACATTTACATTTGCACTACTAGATCATTAGTGAGGTTGAGCATAGTTTTATACAATAATTAGATAACTGTACTTTTTTTTTTTTTTTTTTTTAAATAACCTGTTCCTACCTTTTGGCTGTTTCCCTGGTGTTTGTTTTTTTCTTACTAACTTTTTGGAGCTTTAGACGTAGAAATCCCAGGGCTGGGTTCCTCCCTAGAGAAACAAGTACCTGTGCCTCGAAACATTGTCAGTGATGTTCTTTGCCCCTAGGTCACATTTTTAAGTCTGAGAAGTGCAATTAATCTTTGGTTGGAGTAGCTGGTGGCATTGCATGCCTATGGGAAAATGGAAACATAAAGTATTTACAATATTTTATTAAATCACCCAGAAAAATAGCAACTTCCCTGTCTTCCTCTCTCTACCTAACTGCTGAATTATGTTTTTTTCTGTTAATTGAGAGAGTTTTCTTGAAGGAAATATTGACCAAACTTTCAAATGATCTACTCAGGAGGCTGAGGCAGGAGGATCATAAATTTGAGGCCAGGTTGGGCAACTTAACCAGATCCCATCTCAAAATACAAAGGGCTGGGGATATATGTAGCTCATCTGTAGATGGCTCCTGAGATCTATTCCTGGTACTGCAAAAATAAAACAAGACAAAACACCGAAAACCAACAAAACAAAAAATATCTCAGCATCTCATGCTTATAAAAATTAACTTGAAAATAGAATTGTCCCATTTATATTTTATATGGTCCAAGGAAATCTTGTAAGATGTCTTGGTAGTTTCTCAGACCTTTTTTTTTTGTCATTTATTTGTTTGCTTTTTCATTTAAATAAATAAGCATAAGCGGCCTTCTAATTTGCTGATGGGTCAAGGTCCTAGGCAGCTACACTCCCCGCTCCTTGTGGGGTCAAACGCTGAGTCCGGGCGCCCTCTATCCCCACCCCTGGCCAATCGCTGTCCACCTCCCTGAAGCCTTCTCCGCCCTTGCTCTCAGCTCCATCTCTTTTGTTGCCTCGTGGCCCTGAGGAGGCCCAGTGCGCAGTCCCCCAGCCTTCCCCTGCTCCCTGCGACGATGGCTTCGTCTCCCCACCCCAGACCACACACCCCTTGGGGCTCCTCCTCTCTCCCCAGAGCGTGGGACTGGGCTGGAGTCTAGCCCTCCTGGATTTCTGGGAAATGATGGGAAAAGCTGTCTTTCTGGCACATCTGATCATTCCTTAAATGCTTTGTATCTCACGCAGGTGGCAAAGAAACCCAGCACGACGTTTGGAAATACAACTCCTCAATCAACAAGTGGATTCAGATCGAGTACCTAAACATAGGCCGCTGGAGGCACAAGATGGTGGTGGTGGGCGGCAAGGTCTACGTCATCGGTGGTTTCGACGGCTTGCAGAGGATCAACAACGTAGAGACCTACGACCCCTTCCACAACTGCTGGTCCGAGGTACAGGAGAGCGGCTTCGTGAGCGACTTCAAGCCATTTCTTCATGGGGTGGGGGGAGAAGCGCATGCTCACAGGGCAGCCGGCTTTCATTTGGGGTGGCTCTGAGCGTCCCTCCCTGGGGACCCCAGGCTTTAGCTTTGCCAATCGAATGGCAGCAGAGTGTCCTTCCCATCGGTGAGGCTGTGCGGGCACCAGAGGCTACGGGAGGCTGATCTTGGCCCTCAGTCTTCACCCGAGTCTGTCTCCTCAAATGCCTTCTGTTCCCTGCTTCTTCACACCGGACACCTGGGGACCCCTTACCACATGGCCTGTGAGCCTAGCGTCCCTTGGTCTTGTTTAGAAGTCTTATTTGTTTCCCGTTAATGATGCGCCACTTGAATGCCTGCATGCAAGTCTTTAGCATGCAACCTCAAGGTGAGCAAAGTGACCTCACCTCTGGTATTTCTAGGTGATCCTCAAGTTCAAAGTTTCTTTCCCCTTATCAGGCCATGTTTCAGCTTTGGGGAGTATAAGCACAGTCATTTTGGGCACATGTTGCCTGGTCACCATGACATCCAGCCAAGAGCTGTCAACCAAAATGTCCTGTCTGGGGACCCTTAGCATTTGGGGGGTGCATGAAGCTTTTCTCCCTTCATCAAGTCCAGTTATAGGGTTGCCCTGTGACCCAAAGAGCTCAAGTAAAAGGGCAAGAAGCTCTTGGAGTCCCCTTCGATGTGCGGGGGTTCAGAAGGGAGAAGAAGCACAACCCAAATCTGTAGTGTGGCCTGGCCTGGAAGAGTCTGCTCACCAGTGAGCACCTTCAGTCTGTGTGCTGGCTTTTCCTCCTGGGTCTAAGCAGTGAGGGTGATCAGCGCCGGCACATAGTGGGTGCTCAGAAAGTGTTTTTTGACTGAATGAGCACATGAATCTAATTAGAAAAAAATCATTCTCTTTGCACATTGGCCGACTTCAGCTGCTTTACACATGCCCCTGCCTTAGCCTTCCTTTCCTGAGAGCCGGACTCGGGGTGATTGGGGGGAGTCCTGGAGCATGCCAGGAGGGTGAGCAATGTGCACTTCCACTCCCCCTGTGGCTTAAGGGATCCAGCCATGGCCTTGTGACTTCAGGCACAGGGTGCCCAGGTTTGTCCCTGGGCCATGTGTCCTGCCACCTGGGGCAGCACAGCCAACAGCTTCTTTCTGTGGCCCATCCTCTGCAGGTGGCGCCCCTCCCCATCCATGTCAGTTCCTTCGCGGCCACCAGCCATAAGAAGAAGCTCTACGTGATAGGGGGTGGGCCCAACGGGAAACTAGCCACGGACAAGACGCAGTGTTACGACCCCTCGACCAATAAGTGGACCTTGAAGGCGGCCATGCCAGTGGAGGCAAAATGCATTAATGCAGTGAGTTTCCGGGACCGCATCTATGTTGTTGGTGAGTGACAGCTTTTTATCATTTATTTGAGGTCCCTCACTCATGCAGCTGGGCTGGAGATCTGAAAGGCTCCCTTGAGAATCCTGGGTGATCTAAGTGGGGCTGAAAAGGAAGACAGGAGGAGGCTGGTCCAGGCCTGGGTGGAATTTCCCAGGAGCAGAATAAAACCGAGAAAGAAGCTAGACACTGCAAGCCAGAGGTCAGGAGTGTGTCAAGCGTTAGCAAATGTCCCGAAATTGAAACAATAAGTGCCCAACAAAGGGTAGTGATCATTACTTCTTGGTTTGTGTTCACGGGAATTTACCTCTTCTCGGCTTGCTTCAGGGACTCTGAAAACTTGCATTTAGTCCGTAGGAAAGTCTGGCCAGCCAGACCACGCTTGGTGTGTAATTGGGAAGGAAAGGGGCTCTCTGTCCCGACTACTCATTAGAATCACAGGGAGCCTTTTACAAAAATATAGGTCACTGGGCCTGACCCCACAGCAGTGAGCTCAGAATGGGAAGGCGGGTGTTGGGAATGCTAGAACTGTATTTTTAAAAACTCCCAAGTGATTTTAATGTGCAGCCAGGAGGCAGAACTACTGATTAAGGAGATGCCAGAAAACGAATCGCTGCAGCAAACCAGAGCTCATCAGAGAAGGCATTCGGAGGAAAACACTTCTCCCCCTCCTTTCCGGTTTCTGTGTGTTTGTTCATGGCCAGCCTCCTGGCTGCTCCAGAGGGCTCACCTCAAGACAGTGACTTGGGCTCGCATCCAGATCCTGCTCAGTGTAGAGAGAGATGCCACCCCCAGCTTCTGCCACTAGCTCTCTGTGGGGTGCCCAGGGTGCCCTGGCCTTCTGACTTCCAATACTCACTGTGGGCTTGGTGCCCGTGGTCACAGATCATGGCAGAGCTGGCAGTATGGGCCAGGTCTATCAGAGGCACCGGTGGATGTTTATTCCAGGGAGCAGCTCAGGTACACTTTGGCTGCCCTGAGAAGGCAGGTGTTCCTTAGAGCCCTGCGCACACCTGGCTGCAGAATGTAGAGGCGGTGCCCCCACACTGGCATCTTGTTGGTCCTAGGACCCACCTGGCTTTCTGCAGAGGAAGCCACCCATGCACTGCTACCATGGCAAGATGGTAGGCCAGGCCTGACCAGAAGTAGAATGGAAGGACGGCCAGAAAACTGGTGTGATCCTCATTTTTTGTGCTCTTTCTTCCTCCTCAGGTGGGGCCATGAGGGCACTGTACGCCTACACCCCCCTGGAGGACAGCTGGAGCCTGGTGACCCAGCTCAGCCATGAGCGGGCCAGCTGTGGCATCGCGCCCTGCAACAACCGCCTGTACATCACCGGCGGGCGGGACGAGAAGAATGAGGTCATCGCCACGGTGCTGTGCTGGGACCCCGAGACCCAGAAGCTGACGGAGGAGTGTGTCCTGCCCCGGGGAGTGTCGCATCACGGCAGTGTCACCATTAGGAAGTCGTACACCCACATCCGGAGGATCGTGCCAGGAGCGGTGTCTGTGTGACTGTGGAGGGACCTGGAGGCGACCCCACCGCCTGCATCTCGTGTTGGAGGTCTGCCTTGGGGTCACAGCGCTGGGACACTTGAGATCACTGGAATGTGTGCTCACCTACCTCGGGACGGAAGGCGCGGAGGGTGGTGGGTGAAGTCAGGACATACCTGTCTGCACAGGTCCTTTGCTTGGCATTGTCCTACGTCATTTCATCAACCCTGATGATGACTCAGTGCCTGGCAGTTGTCACTCCTGACCACAGATGAGAAATAGAGTTTTGGACAGGCTCAATGATGCTCCCTAGCTCGAGCAGCAAGTACTAAGCCAGGAGTCTGGAACCAGGTCTTCCCATTTTGGTCAGCATCCTTCCTTCTGCCCAGCTCGGAGCAAGAAAACCAAAACCCAAGCCCAAACCCAACTCGGGTCTTGCTCTTCAAGACTGGCAAAAGATTCATTCTTCGAGGCATGACGGTGTTTCTTCTTCCCTCCTTTCTTTCTTTCTTTGGTACTGGGGATCGAACTCAGGGCCTTGTGCTTGCAAGGCAGGCGAGATGCCACTGAGCTAAATCCCCGGCCCTTCCATCCTTTCTTTTATCCCTTGTTTGTAAACTGTACAAAACCCTTGGGGCCAGAGTCTTTGGGCTCCCTGTGTAGAAGACCCTCCAGACTCGTCCACTGGGCAGGTCCGTGCACACGGGTCCTGGAAGGACTGTTTGTTTGGGAGAAGACGAACCCCTTGTGTTCTGCTCTCTGAAGCCTCTGCTTTTTCTGATCTCTGAATGGCCTGCTGTGGACCCGAGCTGTCCTCACCAGGCAAAATCATCTTCACCACAGCCCAGGGCCCTGGCCTCTTAATGGCCAATGGTTATACTGTGATAGAGAAAAGAAGTTTCCAGAGCCCCCAGCTACTGTTTTATAAAAAAGCAAGCATCTTAACACTGCTAGCACTGGAGAATTCCAGATTCTTCTTCACAGCGTTCTTTCTACTCTTTAGGCGTGATTTGGGTCTACGTTCCTGGTACCTCCTAGAACCTACGTTTTCAGGATCTTTCGAAGCTCTGCTCCTTGAGTTTTGGATCAGTGTGGCTTGATTTTGATTTGGAGAACAGAATCTGCCCTTCACCCTAAAGAGAAGGACTTTCAAATGAGCTCACTGGAAATGCATTCTAATCCCCGGGGTGGAGAAGCAGGTTAACAGATCTTGTTTCATATGCTGTCTTAAAAACATAGTAACTGCATTATGGAAGGTGCTTTATTTTCATTGTATGATTTCAGTTCTCTTTTTAGAGCTTTATTCATGCCACAGGGGGCATATTTTGCATGTACTCCTAAGTGGTTTGGCAAGTGTTAGGGATGACCTTGAACTTAATTTCATTAAAAAATTACGGTCAGGGCCGGGGATTTAGCTCAGTGGTTTTGCTGCCTGCTGCGCAAGCGCAAGGACCTGAGTTCGATCCCTGGTACCAAAAAAAAAAAAAATTACGGTGAGAAGAACCTGATGTTCAAAACAGATTTTTTAAAACTTGGAAAATGACAAGTAAGATTTCTGTTTATGCCTAGATTGTTGAGGAAAATACAAATGCACGTTAATATGTCAAATTCTCTGTGTCTTCACATTGGTGGGACAAGTCAGCTCCCTGCTAGGAAAAGGAAGATGTGACAATAAAAAACATGTTTGTAGACATTCAGAACACACTATCCCTTGCTCCTGAGCAGTGAGGACCAGTGACCTTTGCAATGCCCTCAACTGAAATGATTTCATCTAGTTCAATTCATGCTTGTCAAGCTATGGGTTCACAGACGAATGCCAAATTCCCATCCTAGAGATGGTCAGTGAGTGGGCATGTGGGCAATCCTCTAATTTTCCTTTTCTTCAACATAGCTGCAATGAGATGCATATGAAGTTGGAGGCTGTATCCAAGTGCTGGTCGCCTTTTGGTGGTGGGGGGTGGGGGTTCCTCTGGAAACTGTGCACCTGAGTCAGCCAATTCATGGTTGCTTATGTTTCTCTCTTTGGGATCTTTGTTGGAAGCTGTTTGTGAGCCACGGGGAAAATCAGTGTTAGTCCAAAGGCTATTTCAGGGAAGAGCTTCCAAAGAAGAAGTCCAGTGCCGACGTTATTGGCACAGATGGAGAACCTTCACTTAAAAAGAGAGCCTTCCCTCTCCAGAAGCAGATGGCTATCCTTTGATGAGAGCAATCGGCAAATTTTGAGCTCTGTGCTGGGAAAATGTGGATTTAGGATCCCTGAGTTATGAACTTGATTCTAAATACACTTCTCAAGTCCAGGACTGGCTCAAAATACCTGGATTCTGTGACATTTATGAGCCCAGATAAGCTGGTGAATTGTGTTAAAATCACAGGTACCAAGGACCAGGGATTTAGCTCAGTCATTCCAGCGCCTGCCTTGCAAGCGCAAGGTCCCAAGTTCGATCCCCGGTACCAAAAACAAAAACAAACAAAAAAATCACAGGTACTTGCACCCAAGAACTCCAAGGGGAGTTCTCATGAGGACACGGAGTAGGAGACAGATATTCCTGTTCAGAAGATCTAGAGGTCTGCATTTGAAGCGGCCAGTCTGTAGCTTTCAGGAAAAGAAAAAAAAGTTGTTGAAGTCATTTTGAGCCAACTTTGTTGTGTACAGTCATCAGGGATGGAAGGCTGGGAGCTCTTAAAACCCTAATTCCCATTCCAAGATCATCATCATCATCATCATCCCAAGTTGCACCAAGCTAAGCGTTCTAACCCACACCACAGGGCTGGGGAGAGCCGAGGTGGGACTCAGCCAGAGACAAAGACCCCCAGGGCTTGGGCAGGACATGGCAGACACCCTGGCAGCAGGTTGCATGCTGGGAAGGCCCACGAGTGGGCAGAGCGCCCTTGGCTGAGGACAGAGGAGGACGCAGAGATCACTTCCGGGATGAAGGTCTGAAAACTGTGATGGTGGGCCCTGGAGCTGGTGAGCACAACTCTTGTCCCCAGAAGGTAAGAGAGAATAGGGAAGAGAGGGGCTCCAGGAAGGAAACAAGGAGGGAAGCCTTTTCTTAAGATGCAGGCACAGTTAGAGCAGGACCGCAGGTGGGGAGTTTTCTGTGGGGCCTCAGAGCCGCCGGCTGGGTCTCCTCTCCTAAGGACCCAGAGAGAATGGGGCCCAGAATCTCTGGGGGAGTAGAATCCGCAGTGTGGTGAGGGGCCCCATTGCCAAGGCTGGTCTGAAATGGCAGGCAGCTAAGTCCACCAACTACCCACAGGTAAATGTTCTCTTCCTAGCTTTCATGCATTCTGATCTCAGTGGCTTCAGGACATACACACACACGCACAGAGTGAAAATTCCACCCTCTCACAGGGATTAGAGACAGAGGCTTCTCCTTCCCAAGATTCCTTTCAAAGGAATGGCTCTCAGGCCCTTAGCAAGGATGTGTCTGAGGGGTAGCAGATGTTCAACACACGTCTCAAAGGGACAGAGGAAGGAGTCACAGCTGTCAGCCTTCTTTAGTAAAGGATCTTAAGGAGGTCAAGGGCCTATAGTCATGTGTTGGCTACAAAATAATACCAATTATCTTCACAGCCTTAAGCTTTCCCAGGAAGCAGCTCAAAAGGGGGCCAAGGCATCCCAGGGATGTGGCCTGAGGCTCCTGGAAGCCATGTTAGGGTGCGGGGAGTCTCAGAGGGTGGGACTGAATGGAGGACAGGCATCGAGTGCCCAGCTGTGCCTGCCACATGAAGCAGACACAATTAAAATCCGCAGGTGTGCCCACTTCCACACTGTCATTGACAGTCTTTTTTTTTCTTTCATTACGTTTACTGGTGCATTTTAGGTATACAATACAGCTACATTCATCATTGGGATCTTGTACCTGTACATGAGTATCTTGGTTCTTATTTTTTCCCCATTTCCCTGCCCTCCCTTCACCCCCTCCACCCTTCCCTATTTACAGAGACTTTGTTTCCTTTTTTTCCTTTTCTCGTATTATTTTCTTTTGCCTTCTTTCCTTTCCCCTACTGTTGACAGTATTTTTAAAAAGAGCTGACTGACCATTGTGGACAACTGAACGCAGGTCCACTGTGAAGCAAGGGGTGACAAACTCCTCCTTCTGGAATCTTCTGAAGACAACTAAAGAGAAAAATAGTATGAAAACTTCTTTGAGCCTAAACTTAAAATCATGTATCACTATTAAAAAACACCACTGTTTCCTATTCTACTTTTTCTTAAAATGTTGTTCACCATCCAACAAGTTGACTTCATTACCCAGAAATGGGTCTTAAGTCACAAGCCACATCTGAAAAACACAAGGCTGGAGGGCGCTGACTGGGGCAAAGACAGGAGGGGTGAAGGGAGAGGAGGTCCCCACCCTTGGGTGTCACATGTCCAGTAGCACCACGGAGAAACCAGAGGGACAAACCCAATTGCACAGAAAAGTCTGTGAGTCTGACCTTAGATAGAGTTTTGTGGGTGAAATTCTATTCTTTCATAGTAAAAATGTAGTAATAGGAACATCTCTTCTACATGTTCCCTCAAAGGACAAACACTGGGCCTAATGAAGTCTAGGGAGACATTAGCCACCCAGTGGGTGACCAGAGACCTCTGCACCCACCACTTCCGAGGAGAATCTCTGTTCCTTCCATCCATGCTTGTTGTGTGACTTGTTCCCCAATGGGACCACCATTACCTAAGTGATTGTGCTTGTAACCTCATTGTATTTTCATGGCTGTGGCCCACGTGGTACCCACATAGGCTTCACTCTCTAAAACTCCTCTGTAAAGTGGGGGTCCCCGGGCTACAGTTGGGACCCCTCCTGCCCCGCGGGAGCTTTCCTATCAATAAATATCTTCCTACTCTTAACCTCCCTTGTTCCTAGGACTCATTCTATGATTTCTAGAGAACAAGAACTCAGTGTATCATACAGTTAACAGGTGGAAGGTTTCATATTTCATATTTTATCTCTGATATTTCCTCTAACCAAAGGAGTAATTGGGTAAGTGTTTGTGACATCAGGCAACACATATTTATTGAGCACCTCCTATGTACTACCTACAGTTTTAGGCAGCAGGGTTCCATCTGTGAACCAAGTCCCTGCTCTCATGAACTAATATCCTAGTAGAGGGAGATAGGCAACCATCAAACAAGTGCATCATACAATGAGAAGCGGTGGTAAATGCTAGCAGAGAAGAAAAGTGGGGTAAAGTTATGCACACTTACTGTCAGTAGGGCAGAGACACCTTTTGGGATACAGATACTCTTCAGTGGAGCCTTGAGAGACGAAAAGGGCTGAGGCCTGAGGATATCAGGGAAGCTTGTTCTGGGCAATCAGAGCGGCCCAGGCCAAGACTCTGAGACCAGAGGCTCGGTGAGGCCATGGGGCTGCAGTGAATTCAAAGCTGTAACCAGGAATCTTAAAGGCCTCTGAAAACCCTTTGAGTGCAATCACAGAAAGATGATAGATAGAAAATAAAAATGTTGCACACACAAGTTTGGGGCTGGCAACCCCAAGTCGACTACGTTCACGGGAGGTGGTTAAGGAACTGTCATCCTGCGCCACAGTTCTTGGGAGTCAACAGCCTTGGAGCTTGGTCTGATCTTGTCCTGATTCTCCATACTGCTCACTCCATCCTAGGATTTTTTTTCTTGTCACTTCTCCCTAAACAATACAGCCTAGCAACTGTTTCCATAGCATCCGCATTGTGTTGGGTTTTATAATAACCTAATGATGATTTAAATGACATGAGATCTTCATTGGTTATTTGAAAACACTACATAATATCTATGAGGGACAGAGCATCTTTGGGTTGTGTGGCGAGTCCAGTCCAATCCCCACAGATACCAAAGGACAGCCGTAATAAAAAATCCCCAGTAGCTCAGCGCAAACCAACAAACCATTTTAAAAATCTGTATAAAATATATAGCACTTCAGATGCAGACTAGGAATTGGGTGCTAAAAATGTTATTTCTGAAATGACATCCGAGAATGTGTCTTCCTGAGAGGTGGCTTGGGATTTTCAAAGGGAAACCAAGGCTGAGTGAGGAGGGTGAGGAAGGGTTGCAGCTTTGTCACTCGACCTCCAACTCCAGATGGCTTCAGCTTCAAAGCAGGGTAATAATAGATGGCACGTCACAGGCTTCGGGTGAGGATTACGCATCAGACATGTGGAGCACTGAGCTCATCGCCTGGCATCGGAAATGCTCCGCACACGTTAGTAGCTATAATTTTTCTCAACTGAAAGCCCACAGCTCTGGGGTCTGTGCTCTCCCTAGCACCGAGCTGGGCAGCCCGTGAACACTCAGAGACGACGCTGCATCGAGCCCTGTCAGGAAGGCGGTGGGGCAGGTCCTGAGAAGATGCTGCCCCCTATTCACCCCACTGCGACAGATCGCCTGTAGAGCATTCTCCACACACTGGACCCCAAACAATAAAACCATAGGTGCTTTTCTGCACTATGCAATACATTTAAAAATCAGCAGCCCAGGGCCCTATTCCTACTAAACTGACCAAAAGCACAGGGAATGTTCTCTTAGAAAGGGGCCTGAGCTGCCTGCTGTGCTGGTCGACACTGGCCTGCCTGGCTCCGAAAGCATTCGGGGTGTGTATCCCTGCATACGGTGCCTGTTTAACCCTGGCACATATCCTATGCCTTTAGCTAATGCTTTGTGAATGAAATAATGAGGCCCAGAGTGGTTAGGTAACTTCCCCGAGTCAAATCTGAACACAGTTTGTGGTTCTCTGAAGCTGAGGATCCTCCTCTCCATCCACTGCTGCTTGCAGAGAGAGGACACACCGAAAGCAGTGATGGCTTGGGCCCCATTTAATTCCATGGTTCTGTGACTTGAGGATTTTAGACCATGCAGGTTAATGATTTTAAATTGATTGCAAAAATATAGACATTGTTATTACTAACTCACCATGTGATAGGTACATGTGCCAAAAACCCCTAACCAACCAATCAAGTAACCAAACAAACAAACATTCGTGGGGCTCTAAGTGACTTTTAAAATTTACTTCTGTTTTAATAGACTTTCACGCAGGAGGTAGGGGTGCACTTTTAAAATTGTCCACCAGGGGCGAAAGACGTACACGACCTCCTTAACTAAACCGGGACTGAAACCGCTGCCCTGGAGCTCCGTTTAGTTCTTAAAGGTTCCTGCCAGGCCTCCTCTCCCAAGAGGGCTCTTAGGGTGACTGTGGCGTCCTGTAACCTGGGATCATTAAGTCCAAGACGCCATCGATTATAAGTCACATCTTTATTTTAGGTGACTGTAAGAAAGAAAAACGGTACAAAGCCTTAATGATGAGATTGCAGACAAATCAGTTACACCGTATTTTCCTTGCTTTAAAATTTCTTACCCTGTATCTTCAGGGATCTGGTCATTTCCCTGGCCTTTACTTGCATTGATTAGCATAATACAGGCAACCCTTCTGGGCAGATCCTCAGTAACAAGCACAATAGTGTTTCTTACATAAGTGCCTTCCAGCACGTGTTGCTTTGCAAGAAAATAGGAGGCTGTGGCCATTCCTACCCTAATGAATATTTATTTCACTGACAGAAAATTTATGTCCACGAGGTCGTTCCATGCTTTTCTGGACATAGCTTTGTTTTTTTGTTTTTGTTTTTGTTTTTTTTGGTACTGGAGATCGAACTGGGGTCCTTGCACTTTCAAGGAAGGCGGCAGAACCACTGAGCTAAATCCCTGGCCCCTATAGCTTTGTTTTAATGCCAAATCATAGTATAATTAGCATGAAATGATTTCTTAGAAAATACTTTCTGAAGTATAAATGACATAGAATAAATTGACCAGAAAAGGGTCCCATTCGGTACCTGCTGTGAAACCATCATCACCAACAATATACTGTAAAAGAAAGCACCCACCCTATGTGGGACTGCATAACTTTGTAATCATAAAACTCCCCTAGCCCCAATTGTGATTGAATGTGAGTTAATGGTTAAAGATGCTTGTTAGTTCTGGGACACAAGATAAAGTCTGTAATAAACATAGAGTTCCTAAGTGAATTACCCATCTCCTTGTTTGTCTGAAACCGATGTTCCAGACACAGCTATCTATAAGACAATCTGCAAACATCTTTTGACCATCAACATTTTTTTCTCTTTTCTGTAAGTTCTGCTTGCTAACTTCCCCTGCAACCCCCTATAAAAACTCTGAGCCAGTTGCCTCCCTAAGCTACTTTGCTTTGGGAGTGCCGTCTGGCCAGACTAATAAAGGTCTGTTTTACTTTCCAACTTGTCCGGTGTGTTCCTTCCCGGGTGTTCTTCGCTGCAGTCAGCTCCTCGGAGTGTTTGGTAAGGCCCTCGGTCTTACACCTAGAAGCTCCCTGCTGCCTCTATAAAGAAATCCCTCTTTCACTCATGGCCCCTACAGGAAACCAGTGATCCGCTTTCTGCCAGTACAGATCAGTTTGTGTTTTCTACAAGTTTATATCAATGGAATCATACAATATGTACCTTTTTTTACCTAGCTTCTTCTTTCACTCTGAAATCATCTGGAGATTTATTATTGTTGTATCAATATACTACTCATTTCTTTTAAAAATTAGTCCTATTGAGATATTATTTGCATGCCATAAAATTCACCTGATTGAAGTGTATAACCCAATGGTTTTTAGCATTTTTACAGAACTGTGGAAAAATCACCAGCATCTCATTTTGGAACATATCCATCACCCCCAAAGAAAACTGCTACCCATTTGCAATCTTACATTTCTGTCCCCAGCCCTAGGCAACCACTGTTGTACTTTCTCTATAAGTTTGCCCAGTCCCAACTTCTCATATAATCAGATAATACAATATATGGTCTTTTGACTGGATTCTATTGACTTGGGTGTTTTCGAGGTTCATATAAATTCTAATATGTATCAATGCTTCATTCCTTTTGTAGCTGAATAATACTCCATTATATGAGTGTACCATATCTATCAATTGATAGAAATTTTGGATTGTTTTTATATTTATAGCATGAGTAATGTGGCTATAAATGTTTGCATGCAAGTTTCTGTGTGGACATATATTCAAATATTATTGTTTCTCTTAGATACAGACCTAAGAATAAAATTGCTGGGCCATATAGTAACTCCATGCTTAATATCCTCAGAAATTGCTAGACTATTTTCCAAAGTATCTGTACCATTTCATACAGTGGTACTTTGGTTCATGAAGTTAATTCTTTATTATTCTGGTCGCAAACCGAATTGGTTGAGAATCAAATCTAATTCAATGACTAGGTTCAGTATTGATCTTATGGGGAAATTTGATTCAGAATTAAGTTCGTGAATAAGGTTCCATTGTATTTCCTCTAGCAATGTACAGGATTCCAGTTTCTCTGTATTCGCAGCACGTGTGTGTGTGTGTGTGTGTGTGTGTGTGTGTGTGAGAAGGGACTAAACCAGAAGTGTTACACATACTAGAAAGTTAGCCTGCTACTGAGCAACATGCCCAGCCCAGCATTTGTTATTGTCTGTCTCTTTTGTATCATTCTGGTATCTCCTTCTATTACTTGTTTAAATTTGTATTTCTTAGAGATGAATGATGTGCATCTCTTTTTACCTATTGGCTATTCAAATATCAGAGGAATGTCTGTTCAAATCTTTTGTCTATTTTTAAATTAGGCCGTCTTTCTTATACTTGTGTTTTCTAAGTATTTTGGATGCAAATTCCTCAAGACAGAGTTTGCAAAATTTTCCTCAGTATATGGCTGTTCGTTGTCTTTTTCTCTTTTTGGGGGGGGAGCGGGTACTGGGGATCGAACTCAGGACTTTGTGCTTGCGAGGAAAGTGGCAGCACTACTGAGCTAAATGCCCGGCAAGAAAGGAGTCACTTTTTTTTTTGGTACTGGGGATCGAACGCTTGCACAGCGGGTGGCTAAACCACTGAGCTAAATCCCCGGCCCCATGGTCTTTTTCTCTATTCATGTCTTCTGAAACATTTTAAATTTTGATAAAGAGCAGTATTTTGATTGTGCTTTTGGCATTTTATGTAAAATTTTTTGGAGTGCTGGTTTCGTATTCATGAAGTTCCTAAGGAGCTCTTTGTCATGAAAGTATCTTATTTCTCCATCCATTTTGAAAGATAGTTTTGCAGGGTACATCAATCTGGGTTGAAGGCTGTTTTCCTTTAGCGCTTGAAATATATCACTCCAAGCTCTTCTTGTCTTGAGGGTTTGCATTGAGAAGTCTGCTGTGATTCTGATGGGCTTTCCTTTGTATGTGATTTGTTTCTTTTCTCTGCTTGTAGAATTTTGTTCTTCTGTTGGGTTTCTGGAATCCTAACTATTATATGCCTATGTGTAGATTTTTTTTTGATCAAGGCTAGCTGGAGATCTATATGCCTCACTTGTCTGTATGTCAAGTTCTTTTCCCCTGCTTGGGAAGTTTTCTGCCATCACTCCTGTGAACAGTTTTTTTTATGTCATCTGCACTCTCTCCTCTTTCTTCATTGACTCCAATCAGTCTTATGTTATTCTTCTTTGCATCATCTAGCAGCTGCTGGATTGATTTCTCATGTTACCTTATAATTTTGAAGCAATTTTTCTTTTCCTGGTCATTAATTGCAATTTTATCTTCTATATCTGAAATTCTGTCCTACATTGGCTCATTCTGCTGTGTAGACTTTCAATGGAGTTTTTCATCTCCTGGAAATCTGTTTGCATCTGTTTTATGGATTCCATTTGTTTCCTATGTTGGGATTCCATCATGTTCCTCAGCTCCTCTCTAGATTTATTAATCATGTCTTGCACTAGGAGCACAATCTCTCCTGTTATCTGACAAATTATTTCTGATTTCATTTTTTCCAGATCCCCTTTTGTTGCCATTTCAGTGGGTCCAGGTGGTTGAGTATCAGAGTGTTCCATCTCATTTCCCTTTGGGGTTGTTGTAGGTGATCTGGAAGTCTGGTTTTGAGATTTATTTACGTGTTTTCTCATTTCAATTGGGGGGGCATGGGGGTGCTGTTGGCGCTCGTGAAGATCACCTCTTCTGAGCTGGGAGAGGTGGGACAGAGGCCGGGAGCAGTGGTGGGGATGGTGGCCCAGAAGCCCCTTCCTCTGGGCTGGGAGCAGCGGGAGGGATGGTGGCCCGGAAGCCCCTTCCTCTGGACCAGGAGCAGTGGGACAGTGGCTCAGAAGCCCCTACCTCTGGGCTGGGAGCGGCGGGACCCAGTACCGTGGTCTGGTGGTCTGGTGTCCTCTGTGTCTTTGTAGTGTGGAACCAGGTGGCTGTACAGAGGAGTGGGGGCGGGTGTGTGTGTGTGTGTCCAGTGGATCGCTGCTGGGACGTGGGCTGATTCCTTGGCACTTTATCTAGGAAATCATTGGCTAGCCAAAGGTAATGATGATTTATTCTTATTATTTCATCTAAGATATAGTCTTTGCTCTCCTGTTTAGGTCTATGATCCATTTTGAGTTAATTTCTGTGCACATTGTGAGGTTGCAAATCCATCCTCTCACACCCGAATATCCAGCTGTCCCGTCTCCCATTGCACTGTTGTCGGCAAGGAAGGAAGAAAGAATAGCACTTGCCATGAAAAGGGACAGTTAAAACTATTTTTACTCCCAGGTGGCACGATTATCTACGTAATTTGATGGAATTTTATAAAATATAAAACAGTAGGGCCGGGGATTTAGCTCAGTGGTTCCACTGCCTGCCACGTGCCTCGCAGGCGCAAAGACCAGAGTTCGATCCCTGGTACCAAAAAACAAACAAACAAACAAAAAACAACAGTAACAAAAGCATTTCTAGCACCAATAAAAGAATTGAGTAAATTTTGGGGAAACACCAGTATCCAAAACAATTTATTTCGATGTGCGAGACCCGAAACCCAGGGCCTCCTGGAGTGTTGTGTCCTGGGCCCCAGGCTGGTCCCACCCTAGTCCTGGTCCTGATTCCAAGTCCCGGGATAGGAGTGAGGTGTGGTGATGTTTTAAATGCTCACTAATTCCGCGATGAATTTCCCTTTAACAGGTGGAGCGTCAGGTCACTCCCCTCTCTGAGCCGGGCCGACGTGTTGACCACGTGTGCTGGCTGGCTCGAGGCAGAAGCGGCCCGTGTGACTTCCGAGGCTGCGTCCTAAGAGGCTTGGGTCCGCTCCCTTTTCTTCTTGGGCCAGTCTTTCTGAGGAAGCCAGCCGCCGTGCTGTGAGGGCATCAAGCAAGCTGTGGGGAGAAAGAACCGAAGCTGAGGCCTCCCACCTTTGGAGACTGAGCTGTGAAGGGGGTGACCTGCAGCCGGCGACGGCTCCCCGGCCGCAGCAGACGGAGCTGCCCCGCCCGGCCGAGCGCCGGCTCAGAACTCAGGCCTGGCCTGCTGCACGGAGCTGCTGTGGCGGGGGAGCCCGCGGCCGGGCTGGGACCCTAACGCCCGCGGGGACGCGGGGGAGGGGGGGGGACCGGAACGGGCTGGCGGCACCACAGCGCCCCCTGCGGGTGGCCTCAGTGCCCGGAGCCGCCGGAGCCCGGGGGCCCGACGCGTTCCGCCCCGCCGCAAGGTGCGTGACGCCTCAGGTGACCAGGTCCGCGGGATGGGGCTGCGCCCGCCCCGCCCCGTGCCGCTGGGTCCTGCGGGGCAGGGCGTGCGCGGGGCGGGGCGGGGCGGGGCGGGGGCGGGGTCCGCCCAAGCCAGGAGCGGACCGAGCGGCAGTTCGGAGCCGGACCCCTCCCCGCCCGGGCACCTGGTATTCAGTCACCACCCGGGGCCACACCTCTGCGGCCCCGCCTTGGGCCCTGACCCGGGTCTGGCAGCCCCAGGCGCCTGAGTGATGGGCGAAGGAGGCCTCGGCCCAGCTGCCACCGACCGGGCAGCTGTGTGACCTTGGAAGTCACTTAGCCTCTCCGAGCATCTGTTTCCTTATCTCTCAAACCCGGATAATACCACTATGTTGTAAGGGTGGTGTGAGGATTAGCAAAAATACATACAATGCATGATTTATCGGAGCTCGTGGGAATTAAAAACTAGCAATGCTGTGATTATTAATAGTTATCACAGCAACACCAAGTGGAGGGTCTCAACAACTCTGGGAGCTTCAGGTGCGCTATGACTAAGTTGTGGAGGCGATTTGGTTGCCATTGTTTTCATCATCATAAACAGAGAGGAAATTTTCACAAAAATCCAGAAAAGGAGTAGAGTATGTCTGTCAGGAACAGCTGGAGTAGCAAAAGAGGAAAACGCAGAAAACCAAACACAGGCTGGCGATGAGCATCCCCCCCACACCCTGGTTACCTGTGCCAGGTGCGTTCTAGAAAGTGAGCCGGATGACTCTGGTCCCAGCCAAGGACCCAGGGTGCAGGGAGGACACAACCGTGGCCCCTAGGGCACTTCCGGTCCATGGGCCAGGATAAACGGAGTGGACGGAAGGACGACATCAATGCGAAAGGGGAGGAAATCCATGCCATGAACCCAACGCACTGTTTCTTCTCCGGGGGGACATTTTCACAGTCCATACCGTGCAAACAGTAAATGGTTTAGAAAATGCCTTTTGGGAGTTTAGTGCTTGCAGTCCAGCGCTGTCGTTTGGCTTTAAATAACTGAATATGTAAAAGTTTTCAGAATCAAAATGAAGTCACTTCGGTCAAGCCCTAACCAAAATGATAACAAAGCAAGAAGTTTGTGAGGGAGGGGATCTCATGCGTGTATATCTGACGATGAGAACTATTTTAAAGGCATCTGCCAGAACCAAACCTTACACCAGTGCCACTATCTTGCACAGGAAATACCTGTGTCCCACCTACATCCTGTTTCTGTCCTCTTCCACCAAAATCCCAGCTTCCCTCTCCAATCTCCCTACTTACCTTGAGAACGTTATTTTGTGTGGTGGATTATCTACATGTGAGACTGAGTTTTCAATTATGTTTGTGGCTTTTAGTCTTTAGGTTATTGCAGTGGGGTGGGGTATGGTCCTATTGTTTTTGTAAGTACAAGTGACATGGGGACCTAGCTGGGTATTCTCTGAAAAGAAGATAAATTTGTGTGGACATTTGCACGTATGTTTAATATCCAATACATGGCCTGCATCTACTTAGGATAGACAGTTGGGAATGGGTAGAGCAAAGGAATGTGTGTGATTTGTTCTCTACTAGCAATGAATTAGCTTATTTATGGACTAATGCCAGTCATTTTGTAACAAATTACAGATCATAAGTTAGCACTCTCTATGGTTTGGTGAGCAAGTATTTTATTCTTTGAGACAGTAAACTCAATCCTTTGCCCTAGGACCAGATAATTCTGAGTGCTGAGCCATGCACCTGTATGGGACCAACAATAAGAATGGAAGGACTGGAAAAATGTCATGCAGTACTCAAAGAAAGCAGTCATGGGTTTAAAAGCAATTGATACTTTGCTTTCTGATAAGTGAAGGGCAGCTTTTCCAGGGAGAGGGAGGTGGAGAGTATGTGTGCACACATGGAATACTTTTGACTGTCCTGTATGTTAGCAAAGAAGTTTATTTAGATAAACTTTATGTATTCTTGTCTTTGCCCCTCTTACTGTTCTCTCCCTCTCATCATGCCTGATGGCGGTGGGTACCAATTCTTTTTTTTTTTTTTTTTTTTTTTTTGGTACCGGGGATTGAACTTGGGTCCTTGCGCTTGCGCAGCAGGCAGCAAAACCACTGAGCTAAATCTCCGGCCCTACGGTGGGTGCCAATTCAGGTCCCCTTCCCTCAGTCCTCCAACTTTCTTGGGCAAATTCAGTAGGTACCCAAAGGAGGGCAGTGCCCCCTTACCTAATGAAGCTATTTAGAAACTGTTGAAGTAGAGGGCTAGGAAATGGGTACATTACAGAGAGTAGAAAAAGAACTAACAAAGTGCAGTGGTACCACAATATAAAGGACTCCCAACTCTAACAGTGGTACAAATTCTGCCTTCGTGGTCACTGACAGGAACTTCTAGTCAGTGAACTTCCTGAACCATCCTGACAGGAACTTCCGGAAGAGCTGTGCAGGGAGGAAGGGCAGAGAGCAGCCAGGAGGGACCAGAACTGATCGGCTGCTCTGGACTGCCATGGGACTGTTATTCATGAAGGTTACATGGTTAATCAAAGCATCTTGGAGCCCAGTTTCTTCTGAGCTCATTTCTCCCTCATGGGTTGTCTTGAGGCTGAGACTATGTACGCAAAGCACTTGTGACAGCCCCAGTGTTTGAGGAACACAGGGAGGTTAGTCACCTGCTAGAGGAGACCTTGGTGTCCCAAGCTGCCAAGATCAACACTGACGAGAGCGGTACTCAGAAAAGCAAGTGGTGCCGTGAGCAAGACAATCGTGTGTCCAGAGGCAGACTCAGAACCAACTGTAAAAAGTGTGTGTTTTCCTCTTTGAGGCCTGTGAAGTTCAGCCTTTTTATGTTTCAAATTCTGCATGCTCAAACTAGTTACTGGAAATGTTAAAGGTCTTTCAACACAACTCCTTTAAAACACAATGACACTCTATAATCCTTGTGCCACCATTTCAAGGCTTGTCATTCCCGCTTTTTTGTGTAGCATTTTCCTGCCTTCAAACCAGTGAACAGAGATGCTATGGCTTGTGTCTAATGTCCCCCCAAAGCCTTGTGTGGTCAGAGGTCTGATATAGGGCACCAAGTAATCCAAAAATGATACAAGGTAGCAAGCAATCCAAACAGGCAAAAATAATCTAAACATGGAAAATATTATAACTCTCAACCTGCTAGATATCCAAAATGTGAGTTTGTGTTCTCTAAAATCGAAGAATGAATTCTAGGAACAACAGAGGTTAAGAGTAGGAAAAATTGGGCTGGGGATTTAGCTCAGTGGTTCTGGTGCCTGCCTTGCAAGTGGATAAGATAATATGGGACAGAAAGAGCCTTGTTTGCTTTTGCTGCCTTGCTGCCTTCTGCCTGCCATGAAGTGTTTCTCCTCTGTGATGGCCCTGTACCATGTCACCCTGCCTTGGAGCAAGCCAACTATGAACTGTGAGCTAATAAAACTTTCCTCCTTTAACTTTAGGTGTCGGATATTTTGTCTCAGCAGTGAGAAGAGTAGCTAGGACAAGAGATCTTCACTAGTGTTTAAATTGTGAGCAAAGATATAACCTGGTATGTGTAAATGGGGATCTTATGGCCAAACTGGCACAGTAGGCCTTAAAGTTACCAACAGAGAGATGGTAACACAACGAAAAGTCTTTGGACTAACATTGAAGCAAGAATTAATTCCCTATGATTGTACTATTTGAGAATAGCTCTAAACTCCCTGACCTTTACCCATGGCTAGTCATAGCCAGTCACAGCCACCAAACACTGGAAGATAGCTATGGAGAGTTCCATCTTTTCTAGAGGAGTCAACTATATCGGTGGGCTTCAAATTTGAATTTATCAATGGTATACAAACTGAAAGATTGTGCAATTTTCCACACTTAAACTGTGAGTTATACATTCAATCTTCAGGTTGTCCTCCTCCTTTTTAGACAGATAGGGCAAGTAATTACTACTAAACTATTACTATTTAACTTTCTCACCACCAGCCACTAAAATGGATTCACTGAGAAAAACGCATGACGTTGAAATCATAGGTTTTCCTGTAAATTCTGGGTGATTTGTGATTTCTTTAATTCTGGGTGATTTGTGATACCAATTTGTCTCTTGGACAGGGGAATTCTGTTTAATGGGGTATAGATCACCACAACAAGGTAGGAAAAATGCTTAAAATGTAGACATCGATGTGATATAATTCGCAGATAATTTAATCTTTCTTTCCCTTAGCATTGCTGGACAAGAGCTAAGAATTGTTCAAATATGGAATCTGAGAGAGCAAAAGTTAAAGGTGGGAAGTGTGATGGGTTTTTACTGTGGCTTCCTAGAGGAACCGAGAGGTTTCCTAACTTTTAAACCTGTCAGTTTCATTGTTAATAATTACTGACAGGGTTCAGGGTATATTTTGAATACCAGATTGATTTTAAGTTAAAATCCTGATATTATTTCATAATATGTATAAGATTATTCAGGCTGGAATAAGAAACCTATAACTTGAGTGTATTTTTACAAAGATAAACATTCGGAAAAGGTTTCATTACAGTACTTCAACAAGGAGGAAACTGGAATCACGCTGGAACAATGAAGTGACTTTCCTACAGTCTTGTAGTATCTCCCAATTCTAGGCCAAGTACAGCTTTTTGATTATATTGCCTACTCACACGGAATTGTGAGTGTATTTTTGCTTTGCCAATTAGCAAGTCACCATCACTTTGGGGTGGTATAGAACTGTGGATCCCCCTACTGATGGTTTCTTCAAAGTGCAGATCACTGCACTTATTTTATGGTTCATGGAATCAGTCCCTACCAGAACTGGGGAGGGAGGGGCCTAAAGTATGCAGGTAATATAGTAAGGGTGAATATTGTTTGGTGAAAATGTTTCAGTAGTGTCGGGAGCAATACTACATAATATTGGAGAAAAATCATTTGATTAGGCCTAGTTCTCATGCCCACAGGCCAGCTATGGCATTTTGAGACATAATTCCATTTTGGCCTTCGGTCACAACTGAGACCTCAATGATCTGGTGATGCTGTGATGCTCCAGGACCAGATTACAGCAGCAGAAGACACCCTGGGAGGAACAAAATCTTCATCTGCATAGCTCCTCCTTGATCTAGGAATTCCACCTGCTCTCCAGTCATCTGTTACATCTGTTTCTCCCGATGGACTGAATAAAAGGTGCTGCAAGCTCAGGGGCTTTTGTCTTTGCTGCCCAGAGCAGCACTGATCAGGCCCAAAGCTCAGCTTCTTCTCAGTCTCATTTTGTCTACCTTTCCTGTAATAATAAGTTAATTCACCTTGTGCTCCTGTGGCTCGCAGAAGACTAGGACTCACTGCAGAGGTAATGTCCCCTTTCCCTGTTCCCCACACAGTAGTGCTGTTTTGCTTTGAACAATTTCCCTCTGGGCCCCAAGTTGGAAAAATTTTGTCATCTTCAAACCTATCTTCCTTCTTTCCTCAAATTCAGGCCTATGATGTTAACTAGTTGTTTTTATTTGTACGAAGTCATTACTTTAAGGCCCAATTAATATAAATGGAATCTTTGTAGTTTATATTTAAGGGGAGCTCAGTGATTACTGCCATTCTATGGTCAAATTTGGCCATCTGGTGGTGCACACCTGTAATCCCAGTATTCTGGGAGGCTGAGGCAGGAGGATTGCAAGTTTTAGTACAGTGTAGGCAATTCGGGGACTTGATAAGACCCTGTCTCAAAGTAAAAAGTTAAAAAGAGAAAGGTATGGGGATATAGATCAGTGCAAAGGCCCTGAATTCAATCCCCAGTACTGATTTAAAAAAACCCAAAAAACTAAATTTTACTTCTTGGAAATCCCCATATCTTATATATATGCTACTGTCATAGAACTGCCTGACTTTTTACAGCATGTATCTTTCAGTTCACAAGCATATTATTCTTAGAAAGCATCCAATATAACCATTTTTACAGAACTACGAAATAAAGTTTTAGGAAAAACTGTTGCAAACCCCACCTTTTATACCTAACCACAACAGTCTAATTTGACAGAGGAAAGGGCCAATGACTGTCCTCACATGAGCTCATGACTCAGACCGCTTTGCTATCACAATCTGTATTTTTGATCTGGTTTCAGCATTGAGGAGATATTCAAATATTCCCAAAGAAAAAAGCACAATGCATTCTCATCGCCTGTTCAGCAACAGCAGGCTCTCTTCTCATCCCAGGAGCTAAATAATGTCCACGATGTCTATGGATGTTTCCTCCACTGTAGCACTGCAGAAAAATCTCAGTGTCAAAAAGAATCCTCCTCTTTAATATTTATGGTCACAATCTATGTCTCCTAAATTGACCCTCACTGCCAATTCTGAAAAAAAGAAAAATTATTAATCAGAATAGTACTAATCAGATAGTGCATGGAACTACTGAACAATGTGAACTACTTGTTAAACACTATTGGCTGCTTATTTGCCCCAAATTAAATATAGAGTGCTTTTAACTGAAGCACTAGATATTAATTGGAATATCTAGAGAAAAAGAGAAAAAATTTTTTGCGGTTAATACAAAAGGATTCAAGATTCACCTGGCTGCAAAATGAGATTTTTATCAGGTATCCACAGCATTAATTATTTATAAAGCAGGTAACAGTTCTGGGCATGGAGCCCTAAAATTAAAGCCCATAGCAAAGCCAAGAGTGGTCAGCAGCTTGGCACAGGTGTGCCAAGAGACACAACAGCTTGGCACACAGGTGTTGCAAGAGGTGTACCCGAGACGGGGAAAGCAACAGTTACATAATCCATTTTGATGCACTTTGGCAAATGTTAAGTGCAAATGTAAATGTTCTGAAATGTTAACTACTGTTTAAGTTTATGTTGTTCAACTAATCAGTCACTAGCCACATGTAACTTTAAATTTAAAATAATTAAAATTAAATAGAAAATTCAGTTTCTCTGCTGCATTAATCACATTTCATTACCCATGTGCGACCTGTCGCTCCTGCAGGGCAGCGCAGATGGAGAACATTTCTGCCCCACAAAGTTCTGTGGGACAGGCTTGGCTCAGGACTTAAACTTTCTCCAGTAGGGGGAAAATCTCTAAAGATTTGTTATTTTAACCCATAATTACTGTTGCTTTCTGCTCAGTTCATTCATGCACTGTAACACAAATGAGCGCAACATATTAGCCACCGCAGCTCTCTACCAAAACAAAACAACCAATCAAAAAATCCTTGCTGGAGTAACTTAAAATATCAAATCACCAAGTTGAGAGAAAAAGAAATATAAAGAAACTGACCATTATTTATCCAAACATCATGCTGTTTCATTTATGACTCTATGTCCTAAATCAGGCCCATGACGTTTCTGATTACCTTCTTGTTATCTACTCCTCTCAACTACTTTTTGAAAATAAAGTGATTTTTACATTAGTAGCGAGGCTCAATTCAATTTATTAGTGCTAAAGCCACTAAAAGTAAGCCAGGACCAAGATAAACTGCTACCATAAAATACCGAGAAAGCTCCCATTATAAATTGTCAAGAAAGCACAAGATATGAGCAACACAACTTAAAAAATATACGTGTAAGCCAAAGAGAACTAGATCTAACATCGTTATTGATTTTTTTACCTTTTTATATAGACACTATAGGGTCTGAAATCTGGGCTACAAATCACACTTGCTTTTTCACAGCTTACTGATCAACCACAAATCTCCCCAAGTACGATTTAAACAAATGTTACCATGTTACCAGGTGCTAAGATTATTTTCCTGATTCATCTGCTCGACTTTAAAAAGTTTTCTAGCTAACAATAACCATTCGCCAGAATGAAAGGAAGGGATCCAAAGCAGATAACACATATTTAATTGAGAATGTAGTTTTGACTCTCAGGCAGTTCACAGTTTATAACCGTAGCCATTAGTTGTATGTAAAAATCAAGAATCTGATTTGATAGTATATATCCAAATTCTGATCTGGGCAAAAACTTCTGCCCACTTTTGTGTGATTCAAAGTAGTGATGAACTATATAGAACAGTGCACATCACTGTGGAGTGTGGTCTTTATTCCCCCACAGCTAGGATGGGCAAAGGACTAGACCCCTCCCCCTGAACCAACTTACGGCAGATCAATATTGTAATTAAACATGGAATTGGAATACTTACCAATTAGTCAAGAGTGATAAAAATACTACTTGTCACTTACCTGAATCCCCTCCAGATAACCTCTTTTCCCTTCTGTCACCACCTGCAAAACATTAACAAGCCCTCATTCTCAAGAGTCACTTGTCAGCCTAGTGCTTGTATGGTAGCCCTGTATGAGACCAAGCATCCCTGCCGCTTGGGTACCAGCAGGCAGGGCCAGGAAGGTGACAGTTTTATTTAGAGCAGGAAGCACAAACAATGTAGCACTTCGCCGCTACACTGTAACTAGATCCTGCCTCAGTTTACTAAGAAAATGACTAGATAGCAACAGCATCTTAATTAGCAAAGCTAGACAACAACAGCTCTCATGGAAACTGAAATCATGTCATGCATTTTCCAGAAGTCGGTATAAACTTTGCCTTCTGTTCTTCAAGGAACATCCTGACTGCTTGGTTTCTCATCTGTCACAAAGAGCACACAATTGCCTTCCTTACAATATTTCAGAAAGGAAAATGTTAATGCATCTCAGCATTGGAACAAAAGGCATTTCCATTTCACCAATGGAAGAGACCATTTATTCTACTAATTATACCTAAATACAGATATTACTGTACCAAAAATCTTAGAACAAAGGACTGGGGACTTAAAAAGGTTCACCCCAGTTTTTCTTCTACCTGGTACAGTTGTTTAGTTGTTTTTTATTCTTGTGTTTACTCTGCTGGCCATATTACAAATACTAAGACATGATACTAGTTTCTTCAATTTTAGAAAGAGCTTCAACAAAAATGGTAAAATCAAAAAGCCTTGGGTATTGTTTTTATATGTACCAAACAGAAAAACATTACCCTCTTTCAAAACTACTGTGAAACACTGATCCCTCCATGTGCTAGCTCTTCCTTCTTCACCAGAATTTGATGTCATCTCTCATATCTTCTTGATAACGTCCAGGATATTAATTAGCACTGAGGCAGAAAGCAGCAGGATCTTAAAGAAGAGACAATACCCAATAATGCTGAAAATTCAACTAAGCAGATAGAATCGTTTTCATGACAATGCTAGAGATGTTTGAGACCAAGCGTCCCTGTCTTACTACAGAACCAAGTTAGACAGAGATTGTGGGAAACCCTTGCTCTCGGCAGGGGGAAGGACAGTACAGCACTTCACAGCTATACCGTGATACCCTCCTGCCAGCAAGAGACAGGGCCTGCACACACCTGAGTGCTCGGGTTTAATTCTGGTAAATCTCATAGATGTGATCCTTAACGCCTAGCTCAGTGATGGCGAATCTCTTACAGACCAGTGCCCACACTGCAACCCAAAACCCACTTATTTATTGCAAAGTGCCACCACTGAAATTAAACCTGAATTCTGAGGTTTAGTTTAGAAAAAACAACTCATACATTAGCATCTTTTTTTTCTTAACCATGTAACAGTTTACTTAGGCAGCGCTGTCAGGTGTCATTTCAACCAGTAGATTCTTGTACTGAATAAATTTGATAAAATTGTCGCTTTTATATTTCCTGTTATATTAACTTATAAAATTAACGAAAAAATATGCAATTTTTGGCCATCCTATATTTAAGTAATCGGACGACTAAGTGGTTAAAAGAAAAACAACATGTATGTCATAAGTGTGCATCACTGCCCTAGCTCAATATTTTTATCTGGTTCATCAAAAATGAATAATGTGAGAGTTAAAAAAATGCTTTACTTAAGTGCGAGCGAGCACTGTGGCTTCCTTACAACTCGTACAGCAGGGAAGGAAGGAAAGGGAACTTCCCAGTGGAGAAACTCAACAAACGCTACCTCAGCGTCTCGTCTTAAGTTGGTTTTTGTGTCTTTTTAAGCTAGGGATGCTCGGTTTCCTTGAGATACCAGCTAGATAATTTAAAATATCAAAGAATAAACATTTCTCACATTATTATTCAACATATAAGATGTATACATTATGAAAGAAGCACATTGTTCAGACATGTATTTACTGATTATTAATAACTTTTAAAGACAAATGTCTTTAAGGGCTGGGTATTTAGCTCAGTGGTTCTGGCGCCTGCCTCACAAGCACAAGGTCCCGAGTTCGATCCCTGGTACCAAAAAAAAAATGTCTTTAAGAAGTTAAATTATCATTATTTGCAGATGACATGATATGCTACATAGAAGACTCCAAAAACTAGATTTAATAAATAAATTCAGTAGTGTAGCTGGAGACAAAGTCAGCACTCAAAAATCAATAGTATTCCTGTACACAAACTCACTGAGAGAAAAATTAGGGAAACACTCCTTTCAAAATAGCATCCAAAAAAGTGAAATATCTAGGAATCAATCTAATGAAGGAAGTAAAAGATCCTTGCATGGAAAACTACAGTACTCTGAAAAAAGGGATAGAAGAGGATATCAGAAAATGGAAAGATATCCCTTGTTCTTAGGTAGGAAGAACCAATATAGTGAAAATGGCCATAATTCCAAAATTGTTATACAGATTTAATGCACTCCCAATCAAAATACCAACAGCTTATCTAACAGCGCTAGAGAAAACAATCCTAATACTCATTTGGATCCAGAAGAGACCTAGAATAGCAAAGGAAATTCTGGGCAACAAAGGCAAGGCAGGGGGATCACAATCCCTGACTTGAAATTATACTACAAAGCTACTGTGATAAAAACAGCATGGTACTGGAAAACAAACAAACAAAAAAACCCGACCCAAGGATCAATGGAACAGATTAGAAGATGCAGAAACAGACATACTCAGCTACCTTATCTTTGACAAAAGAGCCAACCACCCTCACGGGAAGAAAGATAGCCTCTTTAATAAATGGTGCTGGCAAACTTGGCTTTCCACTTGGCAAAGATTAAAACTAGACCCATATCTTTCACCATACACTAAACTCAAATCAAAATGGATCAAAGATCTAAATATTAAAACAGAAACACTAAATCTGCTGGAAGATAGACTTGAAGACACTGGTGTAGGAAAAGACTTTTTGAACAAAACCTTGATTGCACAGGAAATATCACAAAGAATCAACAGCCTGGATCTCATCTTTATTAAAAAGCTTTTGTACAGCAAAAGAAACCACCAACAGTGTCAAGAGACAACCCAGAGAGTGGGAAACAATTTTTGCCAGCTACTCCTCAAAAGACCAATAGCTACAATATATAAAGAACTTAAAAAAATCAGACCTCCCAAGTTTAAAGACCCAATCCAAAAATGGGCATCTGAAATGAATAGACACCTCTCAGATAAAGAAGTAGAAATGGCAAATAAATACATGAAAAAATGTTCAACATCACTGGTCATTCAAGAGATGCAAATTAAAACGATGCTGAGATTCCATCTCACTCCAGAAAGAATGGCTGCTACCAAGAAATCAACCAATATCAAATGTTGGAGAGGCTGTGGGAAAAAAGGAACCTTTCTCCACTGTTGATGGGAGTGTAGACTGGTGCAACCACTGCAGAAATCAATGTGGAGATTCCTCAAAAAACTAAGACTAGAGGCTCCATTTGACCCAGATATTCCCTTTCTTGGTATTTTCCCAAAAGAATTAAAAGCATCATACCACAGTGATATATGCACACCCACGTTTAGAGCTTGTAATAGCTAAATCTTGGAAACAGCTCAAATGAAGATGTATTTTTTTTAATATACAATGAAGTACTACTCTGCCATAAAGAAGGATAAGCTTGAGACATGTCTAGCTAAATAGATGCACCTTGAGACCATACTTTAAGTTCGATAAATCAGACACACATGTTTAAATACCACATTGTTTCTCTGGTGAGAAACTGAAAGTGAAAATAAGGACCAAAATGTATAACAGATGTTGGGAAGTGGAAAGAAAATGTTCAAATGAGAAGGGAAACAAGGGAGGGGGAGGGGGAAAGGAAAGAAGGGACAAGAAAAAAAGAGAGAATAGAAGGAAAAATGGAAATAAAGCTTTTGTAAATAAGGAGGGGAAGAGGGGTCAAAGAGGGGGGGAAATGAGAAAAAAAAGAAGTAAGATATATCATGTATAGCTACAAATTCCCCATGATGAATGCTATCATTATGTATATCTAAAATATACCAATAAATGTTTTGCTTCAAAAAAAATTGACTGATTCTAAAAAATAAAAATCTTTCTATAATAGGAAACTGGCTTATATCATCCCGATCTTAATAAAGCCTACAGCTTTTAAGATAAACTTTATTCCATAGCTAACATACCAATGAGCTTTGAAAACAGCCTGAAACGGATCACAGAGAACAAAGATTCTCATGCAGTAACACAACACTGCATTTTTCATGTTGCACATTTAAACTTGACAACCACATGCCTGTAATCCCAGCACCCCAGAGGCAGAGGCAGGAGGATCGCCTGGGGTTTGAGGCCAGCCTGGGCTACATAGCAAGTTCAAGGCCAGTCTGAACTACATCGCAAGACCCTGTCTCAAAAACAAAAACAAAAACAAAACAAAAAAACCTGACAACAATCAACACAAATTCTACCCTGAAAGAGTGAAAACCTCAGCCTGTCAATTTTATAGACCTGTAGCTCCATGTGTGCATGGACAAAAATTTAAAAGCCCACTTTTTACTGTCTGAAACCAGTATTCATTTTCTATACTCCTGAAGTATGTGGGAAGATAGCTCCGCCTGGGGGCAGTCCTTCGCCAATGACTGATGGGTGGGGATGGAAGTAACAGCAGTTGCCGGTTCTCTAGTTAAGGTCAATCAGTTGTGCCTTGTGCAGCTGTCCCTGGGGGGCAGACACAGCAGAGCACCTTGCTCAGCAGCTGGCTTGCCTTCTTTCCCTCCTCATCCCATTCCCCTGCCATTCCTTTATTGTTTTTTCTGGAAACTTTCTAATCAATCATTTAAACATTAATTCCAGTCTCAGAGTTTGCTTCTGAGGCCCTAAGACACAGGATATAAGTATTTTTAAAATGAATGTCATTTCTCTTTAAAGGGAATATAATTCCTTATCTTGACATTTGGATGCAAAAAGCACAATCATTGTGCCACCGCTGAATTAAATGGAGTAAATTAATCTGGAAAAGATTTTAAATTCAACTTTAAATATTAAAGGTAAAGATCCTTTATCTGTGATACATGTTCCAAATATTTTCTCCTAGTCCAGTTAGTTAGCTGTCTTTTGACTTTATGTGTGGTAGATTTGCCATGCAATTTGTTTTATGTAGTCAAATTAATCACACATTTTCATTTGTTGCTTGTGGATTTTGAATAATAGTGAGAAAATATTTTTCTTTTTTGAATAGTTTCACTTTTTACACTGAGATTCCTAGTCCATTTGGACTTTACTTTTGTGCATGATATGAGGCACAGGTCTAATTTTATCTTTTTCCAAATGGTCATCCTTTTTGGCCCAGCATCATTTTATTACAAAATTCAATTCTGTCCCAATGATGTATGATACCATCTTTGTCCTTCCATGTGCACTTGGGACATTTTTTGATTTTTCTGTTTATTCTACTTGCTTTTTGTATGTTCACACATTGGTTTCACCTCTGACAGCCTTTATAACCTTTATAATTTTTTTCATTAAGATTATTGGTACATTTTAGGTATACAATACAGTTACATTCATCACTGGGATCTTGTACCTTTACATGAGTATCTTGGTTCTTATTTTTTCCCCATTTCCCTGCCCTCTCTTCACCCCCTCCATCCTTCCCTATTTACAAAGACTTTGTTTCCATTTTTTTCTTTTCTCATATTTTTTTCTTTTCTCTTCTTTCCTTTCCCCTACCCCCTCACTTCCCCTACTCCTTTAGACCTTTTCTTCCTATTTCAATTATCAATCATACATTTCGATCCTTATTTACACTTTTAGTTTTTCACACCAGAGAAACTATTCGGTATTTACATGTGTGTCCTATTTATTTCACTTAAGAGTATGGCCTCAGTGTGCATCCATTTAGCTATAAATGTCTCTAGTTTCTCATTCTTTATAGCTGAGACCTTTGTACTTTTCATTATACAAGTTAAGGATAAAAAGAACTGTAAACCAGTATTGAACTCTGGTGAGTTGGCTTGTTTTCCACAATGGTATGGGTGAGCAATCTTGTAACTATGCACATTATAGGATTAAGCAAATAAGTGACTATACTGTGACAGCGAGAGCCAACTTTCTTGCTCTCAAAGAAGGCAGATACAATTATGGAAAGGGGAGATCAAAGCAAATCTTGAGATGTTGCATTGGAATTGAGGTGTCACTATAAACTTGTGTTGTTTTTTAAATACATGTGAAGACATAAGGATATAGACAGAAACAGAGGTGTGCAGATGTATGTTCATATGGCAATATACTTAATAAAAGAAAGCAGGACTTTTTGGAGAAATAGCTGACTCTGAGGCAGAAGCAGAGAAACAATAAGGTGAGCTCGGAACATCTTGTGCTAAAAGTCAGAATGACAGGAACATGTGGAAAAGATACAGCGTGCAGACTCTCCCTGGCCGAAAAGTGGCATAACTGAGCGACAAATAAATACTCATGGATTACAATCCACGGAATAATAGTCTATGAGTCCCTAGATAACAATGGATGAACAAATGCGCGAGAAGGGATAACTCTTCTCTATGGAGAGAAATAGTCAACAGAAAAACGTTCAGCACCCCGTGTCCTGTAGGGAGGGAGGAGAGGGAGCAGGGTGTGGCCGCTCTGGGCAATGGGGATGGGAAGCAAAATCCACTGATGCGTAGATTCCTGTCCTCCCTCCCCCGAGTCCCTCGGCAACTGTCAGTGCCCCACCGCCCTCTGCCCTCCGTTACCTCAGCGCCATCAGCAGGCTTGGAGACGCTGCTACTGGTTCCTCTCCGCCGCCACCAGCAGCGTCACGTCCCCAAGTCTGGCCGCCGGTGGACTAGAGGTTGTACAATCTCCAGGCCTCCCGCATCAGCGCTCCCGTTAAGTATGGAAGCCACTTGTCCTGCTCTGGCCACCGTCCAGGTCAGAGCCAAGAACTCAACCAATCGAAGAGAGGCATTCGGGGTGGGGGCGTGAGGCGCATGCCCACGGTGTGGCACCTGCTTCCGGCCCCCTGGCTGCGCCTGCGCCTGCGCCTTCCCCAGGGGTCGCCCCCTGGCCGGTAACCCGAATCCTCCCCTCCCGGGTCTTCCTCTCTATCCCAAAGTCGTCTCTGTCGTGGACACCAAGGTGAGAAACTGTCCTCGTGACCTTTGGTCTGAGCATCAGAGGCGGAGAAGGGAAGGGTCTAACGTAGGATAAAAAAGGGGCGTAGAAGAGTAAAAAACATACAGAATTGCAAAGCATCTTCACAAATGTGAGAAACGTGCGTTGGGGGAAAAATCCCTTTCTTAACCACCTCAAAATCGAAATTACTGGCTATCCTAAAAAATGATAAAAAGATACAGAGCATATTAGTATCTATGGAATATACTAATGAAATGCTCAGAATAAAATACAAAATAAGTGAAATATCCAATTCAAAAATTTAGAAAAAAAACAATGGAGGAAACTTAAGGAAAGAGGAAGAAAGGAATTAGGCTAAAAGAAGTTAATCACTTTGAAAATAGACATAGGAACACTAAATAAAAGGTTTGAAAAAGGCAGCAGTAAGATGGTTGACCATCCTAAGCAAGAAACAAGCACAAAAATACAAAATGATAAGGGGGAAATAATTATAGATACAGAAAAAAAGATTGAGATTACCGAATTCAATGCAGCGTTCTTGAAAACATGAATAAAATGGACGAAATGCTAAGAAAATGCAATTTACCAAAACATTCCACAGATAGATATTCTAAGTAGGCCAATTATCATAGAAGAAATGGAGAACTGCATTTTCCCATCCCTAAATCCACAAAATCTGAGGAGATTTCTGTGGTGTAACTTGAGGGGTCAGAAACAGTTGCTATTGATTTTGTTTTATTTTTGGTGGTGGTACTGGGGATTAAACTAAAGGCCTTCACACTGAGCTATAGCCCCAGACATTTTTTTTCTTTTCTTTTGATTCTTTTATTGGTACATTTTAGGTATACAATATGTTTACATTTATCATTGGGTGCTTGTACCTGTACATGATGTATCTTGGTTCTTATTTTTTTCCCCATTCTCTGTGCACCCTTCAGCCCCTCCACCCTTGCTCCAGCCATTTTTCTTTCTTTCTTTTTTAATTTTTAATTTTATATTTTAGACAAGATCTTGCTAAATTGCTAATTTGCCCAGGCTGTGCTTAAACTTGCAGTGCCCCTGCCTCAGCCTCCCAGAGTGCTGGGATTACTGGAGTGTACCACCATGCCTAGCTCTTGTTTTTTTTTTTTTTTTTTTTTTTTTTGGTGGTACTGGGGATCGAACTCAGGACCTTGCACTTGTGAGGCAGGCATGGTGCCACTGAGCTAAATCCCCAGCCCCTCTTGTTTCTTCTTGAGGACAGAAAAAGAAGGAAACATTCCAAATTCTATTTATGAAGTGAGAACAATACTGATGCCAAAATCTCATAAAACACATGTGCATCATACACATCTATACTGATCACAAAAATTCGTATTCATAAATATCATGGGAAAATCCTGACTAAATAAATATAACATGCCATTTCAAAAAAATGTAAGGATATAATTATATTACTTATTTAAAAGAAAACTTTCATTTTCATAAATGCCAAAAAGGCACTTGATGAAGTTCAAAATATATTCTTGATTTTAAAAAACTTGAAAAATTCAACAAGTATCAGCACAACTGGATAGCCATCACAAAGAAGTAAAGTTAGAACCCAATTAACAACTCATATTTTACACCAAAATCCAGATAGATTAAAGAATAAATGGGAAAGATAAAGTGTGAGTGCCCTTGAAGAAATCCTGATACATTCCACAGCAGTGCTCAGAAGCCATATAACAGAAAATTGGTAGATTTAAGTATATAATTTTTTTAAAGTGGCAAAAGTATATAAGCCAAAATGACAAACATTGCAACTGATATCACATGAGCTCATTTTTTTAATTCAGAAAAAAGAACCTATAGTTAAGAACATCAGCAACCTGTCAGAAAACAAAAGCATATCAATAATTCACAGAAAAATGCACAATATAAAGGCTCAACCTCATCGAAAATAAGAAAAATACAATGAAACTAAAATAACATATTTATTTTAAAAATTAAATAATTCTTTAATATGCTGTACTTGGTGAAGTAGTAGGAGAACTGGGATTATCATATATTGCTGATAGATAGAAGCACAAACAATGACCCTGTGAAAAACAATATGGCAGTATTTATCAAAATGGCAGTTCTACCCAGTAATTCTATTGCTAGAAATTCATCTTAAAAATATACTCTAACATGTTGAAATGACCAGTGATTAATGAAGTTCATTACACTGCTCTTTTTAATAGAAAAAACAATTTGTTCGTACAAAACTGATTGAATTATAATATGGTCAAACATAAAATGAATTACTATGCAGTTATTAAAAAGAATAACTCAAGTTTTTGTATTGTAGGCAATGGCATGGAATTATCTCTAAAATATACAAAATAATAAAAAAAGCAAGATGCAGAAATGCATCTGTAGTCCTGTATCACTTAATAACAGATACTTTCTGAGAAATGGATCTTAGATGATTGTAGGATTAAAGGTTAGTATGCAAAAGTCAGTTGTTTTCCTGTTTATCAGCAAAGAATAATTGGAATTTGAAATTTTAAAAACATCATTTACATGAAATAGCACATTATTCAGGGATCTCCAAAGAAATAGAACCGGTAGGAGAAACACACACACTCATACTCACACACCTGGCACGTGATTATGGGAGTGCAGGCCCCAAGTCTGCAGAGCTGATGTCCCAGTTGCAGGGGAACTAGGCATTGCCAATGCCTCTTTCAGGCAGGGGGAGCCTTCAGTAGACTGGATGAGTTCTCCCCATATTACAGAGGACAACCTGCTTTACTCAGTCTACCAATTTAAATCTTTTATCTCATCCCAAAACACCATCACAGAAACACCAGGATAATATTTGATCAAATATCTAGCCATCCTCTGGCAGTTAAATTGACACATAGAATTAATCATTGTAAGTCCATTTCTTACCAGCTTACCACCCATTTGCATCTTCTTAAACCGTATTTAGTCTCCAAGAGAACAGCAAGATCATAATCCCATCTGTATAATACACCTATCCTGTGCCCAACTGAAAGCACATCAATCTTTTCTAGAAGATGAAAAGTCCCTAAGTAATGTTTACTCTTCTCTTTGACATATACCATAACTTAAATACTATGACGCAAAGTTGACAGTACTTAAATACTCCCATATAAAGTCAATTAATTTATCTTAAGTCAATGCATGAGAAGGGGGCATGAAAAGGAAGAAAATAAAGATACACTGTCATTAAAAAACAAGGAAGAGGGCTGGGGATTTAGCTCAGTAGTTCCGGTGCCTCCCTCTAAAGTAAGTGCAAGGTCCTGAGTTTGATCCCTGATACCAAAAAACCCCCCAAAAACCAAGGAAGAAATAAAGACAAAAGCATTCATTTTGTAACTGGTCACATGTGTGTAACTCATTTATATCTGTCTTCTTCCACTGTCCATTTCTTATTCCTTTTGCTTTCAGCAAGCACCTCAGTTGGTCATGATGCTGGGGGTTTGTTTTTTGTTTTTTGTTTTGAGACAGGATCTCACTATGTGGTTCAGGCTGCCCTTGAACTCACTGTATAACCCTGGCTGGCCCCGACCTCAAAGTGACCTCGACCTCCTGAGTGCCTCAGCGTCTCGTGTGCTGGGATTCAGGCATGCACCACCATGCCCAGCTTGGTCTTGATTCTTTAACAGGTAAAGTGACCCAAATTTTTGTTTCTGAGTAGTCTTAGCTGTATTGGGTTGTTGTCGTTTTCCATTCTCTTTAATCACAGGCTATGGTAATGCTAAGAGACAGCCTACGGAATCTGTTTTCTAGGCAAATGTCTTATCCATAAGTTTAGGGTGGCTGTGTTTTTATGATTCAAGCTAGACTTTTGTTCACTTGACCTAGAACTTTTTTGCTTATGCAGATCAAATAAGAATTTAGTAGACCACCTACCTCATCCACTTCTAGGAACACCATGGTCAACTAGGCAACGCCATTTGTGTGAAGAGCCAGACTGTTCCGATTACTGTTTGGCTCTGTCTATTGCAGCAACCACATTCATCCCTGTTTGGTGGCTGGGCACTGCCACATAGTCCCTGCTGCACTGGAATCTAATTGCTCCCATTGGATTTGGGGTTCCCAGTTCAATGGTGGCAGTTCCAGCCATAAATCTGGGTTATAGAAAAGAGTGACAATAGAGCTCTTCAAGAAAGTTGAGGTTCCCCTCACAAATTTCTTTTTCATAGTCACAGCCAAAGATGTGTCTTTTGGATCCTCCCAGGTGGGTCTTAATGACAAATGCATTCTAACATCCTGATCTCCCTAAGCCTTTGAACTCCCTCCTCTGCATTAAACAAAAGCAGGTCAGGCTTCCCTAACTTGCCCACTGCAGCCACCCTTTGATTCATGCATCTGCCTGCCAACCACACACCCAGAGCTCCAGCTCTCTAAGCTGCAACATTAAATGCAATATCTCTGCTTATGGGTCCATATCAATAAATTGGGCCCGATGCAGTTTTAGGGCTCTACCTTTGTCACACCCTTCACATCTACTCTCACACATATTCCTCAGATTTTTGTCTGTGTAAATCAGAGCTCTCAAGTAATTCTTTGGGGTATACTATATCTCCTCATGGGCCATACTTTGTACTTTACCTTTAGGGGCCTGGGACTTGAGCCTGGTTGTATATAGGTCGGGAAGCAAAAGAAGAGGTTGCTGGGCGGGTCCTGAGGAGAGTCAGAACTGTTTTGCAAACAACTGCTGGGGGTGGAGGGATTCACAGCTTTCTTGACCCAGGATTAATCCTTCTGGATGGGAGTGGAGAAGCCACTTCTCCCAGGAGTGGTGACGCTACTTCTATTGGCAAAGAAGAGTCATAAGTAGTTAGGGGTTCAGTGTCGCCATTTCCGTCATGATCTCCCTGGATGTCCTGTTCCAATGTCCAGGTCCTCATCTCAGTCAACATGATCACTTTAACAGCGGACATCCATGAGGCTGGGAACTCAGTTTGGGTTCCAGTTACGTCACTTGCCAGATGAGAGAAAAATCAAGAGAGGAAACATGGGGAGGAGAGTGGCTTGCAAATGTGCTGCCCGGCTCCCTCGTGTGGACACGCATGCACATTACACCCCTCCACAGGGTAGCAGGCTGATTTCAGCAAAAGGAAAGATGACTGCCCCAATTTAGAAGTGTCCTCACAGGTGACTTTGGCACCGATCATCTGTGAAATATGTGGCGTCCTTTTCAACACCATTTCTCTGACATCAGCTGGGTGTGCAACAATTCAGTTCTGACACGGCCATCTGGAGTTCGCACAGGCCACAGGTTAGAGGCTCAGTCGAGCCCCATTCAGATGGCAGTTGCAGGTCTTTGGCCTCCGGTACTTCTGGCCAGCTGTAACTTAGAGTTCCCACAACCATCTCGGCTTCCATAATTTGCTAAATGACTCACGGAACTCAGGAAAATGCTGTATTTACTTTTACAGGGTTAGTGTAAAGGATACTACTCGGGAACAGGCAAATGGAAGAAATGCACAGGGCAAAGTGTGAAGGGTGGTGATATGCAGAGTGTCCATGTCACCCCAAACCTCCCAGAACCTCAATGGTTCACCAAATCAGAAGTTCGTAGTTTAGGGATTTTAAAATAGAGATTTCATTGTGTAGCCATGGTCAGTTAAATCACTGGCTCTCAGTCATCCACTCCATCTCCAGCCTTTTTCTCTCTTCCTGGAAGTTGGGGTGGGACTGAGGGTTCCAAGCTGGGAACCACGGGTTGGCCTTCGGTGGCCAGCTCCCGTTCTGAAGCGCTGTCTGTGGGCTTACCAGGAGTCGCCTCGTTAGAACAGAAGACACTACAATCACCCTGTCACTGCACTCAGGATGCAACAAAGGCTTTGGGGGCTCTGTGCCAGGAACTGAAAAATAAATCAAGTGTCTTTCCCTGATACCACAATCATACTGTGGTTTGCAGTCTAAGAAGTTTGCAGGCCTCTGCTTTGGATCAGCGACCCCAGGACCAGCAGCATCAGTATTCCTTGGGATTGGTTAGAAATGCAAATTACTGGGTTCCACCCTAGATAACTAAGCTAGAATATCTGGAGGTGAGTCTAAGGAATCTGTATTTCAGTTAAAAAACCTAACTCTCCCTTCCCAACTAAAGCTTCACAACCACGAGCTGAGACTAAACTGACAGTTGTGTGGTATCTCAGGCGTCGTCAGCCTCACTTGTGACACCAGGGCAAGTTGGGTCCGTTGTCTTGCTCTTTGTTATGCTGACTGTACATTTACGCTGATGTGGGTCTACCTTGACGGGTTGTAGAGGGTGGTTTCTTTTTCCAAATTCAGGCAAATCCTTTTTTGGGGTTGTTTTTTGTTTTGTTTTTTTTAGATAGGGTCTCACTACATAGTTCAGGCTGGCCTTGAACTCACTATGGTGGCCTAGGCTGGCCTCAAACTCATGGCGATCCTCCTCCCTCAGCCTCCTGAGGGCTGAGATTATAGGCACTGCCATGCCAGGCTCAGGCAAATCCTTAACCCGAAGGCAGAAAGTGGTCTAGATTGTTACAACACAGCTTGAACCTTTGTCATGGGCCAGTTCCTGTAAAGGGCTGCTGTGAGGCCAAAGTGGGGTTTGTGAAATGCCTAACGGCATAGCAGGCAGAGAGCAGACCCTCGTTATGGGTGCCGGTGGTCGATGTACCTGAGACTGCCTATTGAAAGCATAACACATGCTCAGTGGATTGGACTGACAACTGATTTCACTGGAGAGGGAGGCAGCCTAGTCTGGTTTGTTCCTCTGGTTTTGCCAGCCCTAGAGGCAAGAAAGAGAGCATAATTAGAAAGGAGAAAAGGGAGCTTGGGAAGAGGGAGGAATGATTGAGTATTCATAAGAGCAATGGCAACAAGGTGGAATGGTCATTTCTTCTCAGTCACGGTCACAGGAGGTAAGGAACTTGGAGATCACAGAGGCCTCCTCACCACCCAGTCAAGGCCCGATGCAGCAAGTGGTAGAAATGGGGCAGAATTGGCTTCCCAGGATAGACACTGCCTGCTACCTCTCTCCAGAAATGGAGCCAATTTATCTCCATGGAAACCTCTGGAGACCGAAAGTACAGCACATTCTGGAAAGGAGAGCAGCACTCTGGGTAGCATCTACTTCCTTTCTGCTTCTTTTCCCTCTAGTTCCTGTTCACAAGCTTCTCTCCTGTCCTTTTCTTTGCATTTCCTTTTCTCCCCCTTTTCATGATTCCCACGCATAAAGACTTGGCCTAAAACACGAGGAAGCCGAGGCCACTGAACCTTCAAAGCGTCTCAGCCCTGCACCCCAGCCTGTCCCCACATCACCCGTCTCCCAGACAACGCACAGGTTTCTGCTGCCCAAACTCACAATTGGCTTCGCGCACCGGGCTTCTCACTATTATCAGCAGGAAACACCTCATTTGGTTCTTTGAAAATACTTCTGATCCTTGAATAACCAGAAATCACAGTGGAAGCACAAATCCAAGCTGCCTCACTTCCTCTGGGTCTTTAACCCCTTCCTGAATCTCTTGCAAGAGGTCGCTATGAAAATGGTTGCTCCACCTGTGGAGACAGAGCGGAGTGCCCGAACCTCCGGGGAGGCAGGAACCTCTACAAATCCCGGGTCACAGGGGGATGAGCTTTAGCTCGGAACCTCGGCCTGTCATCCTTACAAAGAGCATTTGGAAAAGTCCTCAACACCCTGGGATGAATGTGCACCGCTAGAAATTGGGCCCAGGGTATTTGGGGCGTGGTTTCTCACAGGTGGAAGAGCTGAGAGTCCCGCGTCACTGAGCGCACGTGGACGGGCCCTCCCATTGCGGAATGGACTGGGGGACAACGTGACCAGATTGGCCTTTGCGTAGGCTTCTCCTGCTCGGCTCTGCTGAACAGAATTAGAGAAGCTCTTGCTGCCTCTCAGGTAGCATCTGGAGCTGCGCATCTTCTGGAAGAGATGAGAAAAGCTGGCATGGAGACTGGCAGAGCCTTTCCACATGGAAACACATCTGACAAAGGAAAAGGACAGAGCGGCGGGGCCCTGAGTGGCGCGTGCGTGTCCAGCCTCGGCTCAGGGTGCAGTTGTGCCCGGTGAGGGCTGACAGCTGGGTGACACCACCTCTTTTGGGACAGACACGCTTCCCCCGCCCGCTCCTGCGCAACAGGCGCCTGAGGCAGGAGAAAGGGCGGGCGGCAGGGCCTCCCTGGCCCAGGCATCCTCTCGGCCGGACGGTAGCGCCTCTTTCTGTGCCCGACCTCCCGGCTTCTTCGCAGACGCTGGGCGGGGACGAAGGAGGGGCCGAGGCGGGAGGAGCGCGGCTGGCGATCTCCGAGCGCCGCCGGCCGCCTGCGCCTGCCTCCCGAAGAGCCTGCGCCACCCGCGGCCCGGGGCGTGGGGTGGGCGGCGCCGAGGAGCCTGGCCGCTGAGTCTCCCTGCCCCGGTCCCTGCGGCCCCGGAGCCTCTGCGCCCGACTCGCCGCAGGACCGCCGGCCGGGACCCAGGTCCAGGAACGCGGCGCGCCCTGCGGGGAGAGCGGGGCGTTCGGTTCCCTGGCCCCCATGCAAGGCGCAGCCGTTGGAAAGGCTCCGGACTTGGTCCCTGAATAAGCCCCGGCGGGGGTGCCCGGCGTGCCGGAGATTTGCCCGGGGCTGCGAGTGGCACTGTTTTGTGCCTGGAGAGAGCGAGGGGGCGGATGCGCGCAGGGCACCCTCGGAGCAGATAACCTGTGACACGGCTTCCGAGCCAGCGGGAGACACGGTTTCGTTTGGCTTCGTTTAGTGCGCAGGTGGTGGGCTTTCGGTGAAATGCTATTTTGGTTAAAAGAAGAAATGGCCACCCAGGAGCTCACCCGGCGGCTGGCCACGGCGATCACGCATGTCGGTAAGCGAGCTGCTCTCCCCGTTGCGTGACACTGGTGGAGGGCGGGGTCACGGTCTCTGGCTCCCCCGAAAGCCGCCAGGGCCCCCTCGAGGTTCTGGGGCTTCGGCTTCCGGGCCTCGGGTGGGGGCCCGGAGGCCCGAAGGCTTGGGGCGCGGCCCTGGGGGCCCGCAGGTGCCTTCACCAAGTGGTTGCCAAGTCTGTTGAGCCCTGAGCGGAGGTACGGAGCTGTTGC
Source organism: Heterocephalus glaber (assembly GCF_053883595.1). Classification (NCBI taxonomy): domain Eukaryota; kingdom Metazoa; phylum Chordata; class Mammalia; order Rodentia; family Bathyergidae; genus Heterocephalus; species Heterocephalus glaber. Next base: position 71,170,472 of record NW_028258324.1, read on the forward strand.
GGGGAGTCGTGCTGGGGCACCTGGGTAGTGAGAAAGTAGGGACCCCATGTGGGGAAGCAGATGCCGGCGCTTCCAAGGGGAACTGCCGTGAAATCGCTGCAGGCCTGTGCGTGAGAAAGTAAGGGACGCGCAGGCCACCTATAGGCCTGCGGGCCGCGCCTCTGGCCCCTGCCAGATAGCATTCCGCCCAGAGGAGTGGCCACCCCGCGGGTGAACCTCTGCACCTCTGTGGGGAGACCAAGCACGTCCAAGCCTCCTGCATGAGTTTAAAAGGGTTATTAACAAACCTGCTAACTGTGCCAGTGGAGCAGAACTCGCATTCCTTGCTCCTGAATTACAGGTCGTGATGGGGGGACAGGCCCTTCTACTAAAGAAAAGAGACAGACACTGAGAGAGCCACCCATGAATTCTCCTTAGTGTTTTCCACCTCCACCCCCACCCCTGGGCTCCCCACAGGACAGAGGCGCACACAGGTTCAGAACTTGTGACTGTGGGTGACTGCAGTTATCTGGATCATTTTTTCTGTTGCTGACTTCACTCTGAGACTCGTCCTTGAACACAAATCTGGTTTTATTGATAAAACCAGGAAGTGTTTGCCTTCGTTTTCTATGCATTTGTTGAAACTGTTGTTTTGGTTCTTACATGTTAAGGTTTTCTTTGATGAGGGAGCCACCTTTGTGCTTTGACTGTCCCAGTCCACTGTGTTCGGTGCAACGATGATGCACATTTACATAATATGATGTGGACACACACTTTGTAAAGATGATCTGGATGAGAAGTCTGTGTTTGATAACTGAGCTTTAAAAATTCTGGTGCCAAGTGAGGACACTGAAGTTTACAGACAAAAGATGAGGAGAATCCTCTCAGGGAAGATGGAATGTGAAATATTGCTGAAGGCAAGGTAAAATAAGAAAATCCTCCTAATAAACGGAACGTTGCAATCGGTTGAATGCTGAAGTGAGTGTGCTAAGTAAAGTCACGCACCACTGCTTGACAATGGAGACACAGTTTGTCACATGTGCTGTTTTGTGATTTTTCATTGTGGGAACATCATACAGTCCCCAAACTAACCAACTAAGAAGGCTCCGAAGTCCCTAGGAAATGTAATCTGATGAGAGCACTACTGTGTGTGCAGCCTGTTACTGACCAATCTATCATCATGTGGTGCATGATTGTCCTGGCGTGGGCATGAAAATGTGGTGGAGGGAAATGGTCGTAGCTGGGCATAATGACCATCTGGATTGTGAGCTTCCTTGGACAAGTGACTTCACCCTAAGTGGAAAAATAGGAATTGTAATACTTCCTCACACAGTTCAAAGGCAATTTGTGAAAATAGGTAAGATACATTTTACAATACTGTCTCAACTGTGACAGTACAGCTATTTCAGTTATTAATCATTTCACTGGCTCCTCTGCCACAAGATCTTGGACGGGTCACTGGGCATCTCTCAGAGTGAAGCCCACCTTCTGTTAAACAAGGAATTGACCTGGAGGAGTTTTTAAAAAATCTTTTTGAGAGGAGGGTCTCGAAATATTTTTCAGGCTGGTCTCAAACACTTGGACTCAAATGATCCACCTGCCTCAGCCTCCTGAGTAACTGGGACTACCCTCATAGCCTGGCAATCTGGATGATTACTGAGCCCCTCCACCCATTTTTTTGGACATAGGATATTCTTGAAGCTCCAGTAGGCTGTGCCCTTGGCTAAACCAGGCTGCCTATGCAGCCCAGGCAGTCGTGTGTTCTTGCCCATCTTCTTTCCTCTTTCCTTCCAGCTCTGTGAAGGACACACACATGGTTGCTGTAGTTTCTGCTCCTTAAGAACATCTAGTGGTCTCTAGCCACTTGTGTGCTTTACAACATTGTGTCTTATCCTCATGTTTAATCTCGTAAATCTCTGAAGTAGGTGGGATGTATTTTTATCCCCATTTTACAAATGAAGGAATTGACACTGAGGAGGTACCATAGTTTGAATGTATCCCCTCAAAAACGTGCTAGAAACTTAATCTCCATGGCAGCAGTTTCAAGGATGGGGTCCAATGGGAGATGTTTACGTCATGAGGACCCCACCATCATGAGTGGATTAATGCTGATTATGAAAGGACTTGAGGCTGCATTTTGATTTCTTGCTTTTTCTCACCCTCTTTGTCATCTGCCTTGGGATGATGAAACAGGAAGGCCCTCACCAGGTGTGACCCCTCAATCCTGGACTTCCCAGCCTCCGGAACTGTGAGCCAGAAAACTACTGTTGTTTATAAACTACCCAGTCTGTGGTATCCAGTCATAGCAGCAGAAAGTGCACCAAGACCCTGACTCAAGAAGAAATAGAAAATCTGAGTGGACCTGTAGTAAATCAATGAATTAGTAATAGTAATAATTTTTAAAAATCCTTCTTACAAAAAAAAAAAGTTCAGAACCAGATGACTTTACTGGTGAATTCTACCAAATATTTAAAGAATTAATAGCAATTCTTCACAAACTCTTCCCCCCCAAAATTAGAAGAGGTGGAAATAGTTACCACCTCATCTTAGACATTACCCTAATATTAAAGCTGGACAAAAAGGCACAAGCAAGAAGAGTACAGGCCAACATTTCTTACATAGACACAAAAAGCATCAGCATAATTCTAGCAACAAATCTAGCGACATATAAAAAAGATTATGCACCATGATCAAGCGGTAATGCAAGGTTAATTTAACATCCAAAAACAAATCAATTGATATAATATACTATATTAAAAGGATGAAGGACAAAGCCCACATAAATACCCTCAGTAGAGGCAGAAAAATCATTTAAAAGAATTCAGCTCTTTGTGGGCAACCTTGAAACTAAAGTGACCAAGGAGCTGCTTTTCGAGCTGTTCCACCAGGCTGGGCCAGTAATAAAGGTGAAAATTCCAAAAGATAAGGATGGTAAACCGAAGCAATTTGCGTTTGTGAATTTTAAACATGAAGTATCTGTTCCTTATACAATGAATCTACTTAATGGAATCAAACTTTTTGGAAGGCCCATCAAAATTCAGTTTAGATCAGGAAGTAGTCATGCCTCACAGGATGTCAGTTTATCATACCCCCAGCATCATGTTGGAAATTCAAGCCCTACCTCCACATCTCCTAGCAGATATGAAAGGACTGGAGATAACATGACACCATCACCACAGATAATTCAGAGATCATGCTCTTCTCCTGAAAATTATCAGAGACAAGCAGTGATGAACAGTGTTTTAAGATGGGTGTCATATGGTGGGAAATTTGGTTCTCCACATGTGGATCAATCAGGATCTTCACCATCGGTTCAGTCACATAATCATACTTTTAACCAGTCTTCAAGCTCCCAGTGGTGCCAGAGTACACCACCATCACAGTGTAAAGTCAGGCAGAATTCTCATCCCTACCCAGCAGATAGACATTATAGCCGAGAACAGAGTTACACTGATCATGGGTCTGACCACCGTTACAGAGGAAGCAGAGAAGATTTCCTCTACAAAGATAGGAATCGTGCTGGCTGGAGCCATGATTATAATAACAGAAGGGACAGTAGTGGAGATGGAAAATGGCGCTCATCTCGACACTAGCAAATATTGAAAGGACATTGTTTTATAGGGCCCTTTTAGGCTCTTTACACTAAATTGAGCTGAAAATATTTTGAAAAACTGTACAGAGGAGCTTTTCCAGTTGCCACATTTGTTTTTTTAAAAAGTACAGCTGCAGTTTAATACAGAAATGAGAAGAATTGTGGTTCCAGTCTTATTTCATTAATGACCTTTCACCTCAGGGCTTTATGAAGAGGAAAGGATTTTAGGCAAAAGAAATTGCCAAAGTTCCTAATCATCTAGACAGCTTCAGAAGGGTGGATTGTATAGCAGACATGATTTTAAAAAATAGTGTTGAGATTTTGAAAAAAAAATTTATAGTAAAAGACACATCTCTATAATGCCATAATGGCATTGTGTCTTTTACTGTAACAAATTTAAAAAATCTAAACATTCTCATATACTTTGATCAGACCTCATAGATGGTTGTATTATAAAGCAAATATTTTAATTTTTGTACTGCAAGAAATTACATGCTAAGTGAATCCAGTTTTGGTGTATATAATAGGAAGTCCATATTGATAGCTATCAGCTAATCAGATGGCTATCTGTATTTCGTTAATAAATTAGAAAATACAATTTTTGAGTGGTTTGTTTTTTTAAGTTTCAGAAAGTTGTTGGTTGTTAGAGGATAAATCATTTTGGTTAATTTAGAGAATTTAAGTATAAGTTCTGTGAGATGCTCTTTGTAGCTTTATCCTGTACAAATATAAATCTACATATGCTAAAATTTTAGAAAGTTTTTACTAAATTATGTTTGATGTATGACTGGTTACTCAGGAAGTTAAGTATCTGTAGGTGAAATATCTGTATGTGTGTATTTTTACATGGAAAATTACAGTATTAATGTAAATTTGCTTTTTCAGGAAGAACAAAAATATCAATGCATACTCATAAAATAGTAAAATGTTTTACTGAAAGTATTCCTTTTGGGAAAAAAGATTCATGAAGTTTTTATGTGCTGCCTCTATCACTCAAGTTTCAGAAGTTTTTAACATTTTCCAAGTGGCCAAGACCTGTACCATTTTACTACAGAGATTATACAAGTTGATTTTTGTTTGAACATTGGAAAAAAAATTTTTTTTTTTTGGTACCAGGGATTGAACTCGAGTCGTTGCGCTTGCGCAGCAGGTGGCAAAACCACTGAGCTAAATCCCTGGCCCCTATTGGAAAGAATTTAATGTTAACATTTTACTGCTCTTAAAATTTTAAAACCTTAAAACTTTTTATGTATCAAGATGCTATTTCCCTTTCATTACAAAATTGTTTATAAAATTCATTCCTTGAAAAATTTGGATCCTTTTTAAATACTAATCTCAGCATTTGTACTGTTACTTTTTAATTTATTAAAAACATAAAAAGGGAAAAAAAAGAATTCAACAACCTTTTTGATTAAAACAACAAAAACAATAGCCAAAGAACAAACTAGAAATAGAAGGGAATTTCCTCAACCTGATAAAAGATATCTGTGAAAACTTGGAAGTAACATCATAGCTAATCTGGAATGGCTGAATATTTTTCCCTTACCATCAAGAATAAGAAGACAAGGATGTCCACCCTTACCACTGATACCCAATATTATGCTACAGGTTCTACCCTGAGGAGTTGAGAGAAAATGAAACAAAAGGGATCCTCACTGGAAAGGAAGAAGTAAAGCTATCTGTTTTTATAGCATGATCTTGTATATAGAAAATCCTAAGGATTTTTCTTTAAAAAAATCAGAAACATGGCCCGGGATTTAGCTCAGTGGTTTCGCTGCCTGCTGCACAAGCGTGAGGACCCGAGTTCGATCCCCGGTACCAAAAAAAAAAAAAAAAATTAGAAACAATAATGATTCTATGATGTTGCCAGATATAAGATCAACATACAAAAATCAACTATTTCTAAAAACTAGTAATAAACAAGTGGAAAATGATATTTTTAAACAATTTACAATAAAATCAAGAGAATAAAATAAGAATGATTTTAATAAAAGAAGCCCAAAATATATACTCTTAAGAACTACAAATCACTGCTGAAAGAAATTAAGGAAGACATAAATAAATGGAAAGGCATACATAGTTCACAGATCTGAAGATACACCCCAAATTGTTCAGCAGAGTCCAGAGAAAAAAGCATATGCTGATTCCTGAAGTGAAAATTACTTTTCCTTAGGGAAGTTTATTAAAGCTGGATTTATTCTTTGGACGCAGCATGGATAATATGCTGTGAGTTTTTTGTCGTCACTGATACTGTTTCAGTGCCCTATTGTTGGGTAATCAACTGCCCCAAACTTAGTGGATTAAGTCAACAGTTCTCTAATTATGTCTCAACATTCCATCAAGTGGTTGTAGTGAGATGGCAACTGGAACTGTAGCTAGGGCACTGTGATGGGTGCCTGGGTTCTCCTGTGATCTCACCCTCTGTGCTGACTGAGCGGCAGTCCCGTCTTCAGGGGCCTCTCCATGTGGCCCTTCACCAGTGGAATTGTTGGAATTCTTACTTAGAAGGCCAGGTTTCCAAGAGACATGAAGCCAAGATTTTCCGAGAACGTCTTGATGGATGGACTCAAGTCCTATTAAGTCACTGCTTCCAGGCTCTGTTGGCCCAGGTAGCTACAAGCCCAGTCCCGGATTTAAGGGGAGGAAGCATAAGCTGTATCTCTTCATGGGAGGATCCGCGCATACACTCAGGCAGGGGTGGAGTTGTTGGTTGCTATTTTCATTTCCTGTTGTTGCTGTGGCAAATGTGCTGATTTAAAAGGACACATATTCAGTTTCTTACAGTTCTGCAGTCAGAGACACAGGTCTCTCCTGGCCACAGTTAAGGTGTCAGCAGGGCTGAGTTCTTTTCTGCACTGGACATTCGAAGGGAGAAGCTTCTGGAAGCTGTGGTCCTGTTCTTCCATTTCCACACAGAACCAGCAATGTTAGCCCAAACTTTCTTGTGTTGCCATCTCTCTGGTTCCTTCTTTTATTTTTCTCTTCTACTTTTAAAGATCCTTGTGATTACGTTGAGTCCTCCTGGGTAATCCACAATAATCTCTTTATTTTCAAGTCAGCTGATTAGCAACTTAATTCTGGCTACAGCCTAATATATTCTCAGTTTCCAGGGATTGGGCTGTAGACACCTTGAGAGATGAAGAGGATGTTTTTTCCTTATACCATAGTTACTACCTTGAAGGCTGTCTTGATTAGTAATGTATTCATTGCTGTACTGAAATAGGTAATGTAGGAGTTGTGATCAGAAAATGTGTGTGTTTAAATTTTTGAAAATTTCATTACACTAAAAGGCACATTGCCATTAATCTTTTCAGAACACTCTTCCTCGATTTGAACACATTCGTCCCATTGTTCTTGGCACTCGCTAAAGCAGTTCTGGAAGACCTTTTCTGTGAATGTATTTAGTTGCACTGTTGTGGCTGCCTCTGTGTCCTGAATTGATGAAGATAGAAAACATTTTCCTTTCGTGGTCATTTTGACTTTAGGGAAGAGCCAGAAGTTGCATGATGCCAGATCTGATGAAAAGTGATTAAGAATGTACCATGTTTTTATGAGCCTGTCTTTCAGTCGGATAGCACTTGCTGGCAGCAGTCACTAGATTTTGTTTTGTTTTTTAACGGTCACTAGATTCATGGGAAAGACACTCATGAAAGACGCCTGGTCCAGAAAGGGGCAAGAACAATGGGCTAAGTGCACTTGAAGTAAGGGGGAGTGTTTTGATGGGGAGTAATGGCAATGTATCTTTCTCTGCAATAAATTTAAAGAATGTTTTTAATGTTCACCGTAGTTTTGACCACCCCTTGTATACCACGTGCTTTTGAGGTGTCTGAGGTGGTGACGTTTGCTGGTAATGTGAGTCAGGCGCTGGATTTATTCGTATGCTCCACAGACTAAGGGAATGCCATTCATTATATTCATGATGTGAAAAGCCAGCCTTTGGCGGATGGTCCAGTCAAATATGAGCTGAAATGTCATGATGATGAAAACTACCCGGGTTACAGACAATGATAACTTTAAATCAGTTCCCTAGAATCAATGCTGGAATAATACTCATTCTGGAGGTGATTATTTCTCTAATGTGGAGAGTATCAAGGAGAGTATTCTATCTTCCAAGCATGAAATAAACCTTTAGATGTAAAATGAGTAACAACGCCCACCTCCGGGGGTTGCTAGAAGAGTGTCTGCATATGCTTCGTACCTATAGATGAGGATCAGCTTGAGAAGCAGCCAGGGAGCAGAGAGGGCTTCACATGCAAGCACGTCACTGTCCCGGCTTTGTCCTTTGCCTTGGCATTTTCTAGGACTGTCCATGCCGCTTCCATGCTTCTGCCTGCTGGAGCCTCTTCCTGGCGTCTGTTAGGCAAGGCGACAGGCCAGTCCTGACACAAACCTGTGGCTTCTTTGGAGGAGAGTTTGAATTCTCATCATTGGGCCACACCTCTACTTTTTGCTTTGCCACACCGAGGACAAAACTCAGAAGTAGAACCAGCTGCCCAAGTGTGGTTGACTCTCGGCACTTGTGTGCTGCTGTCAAGGTTTGCCCATTGGTGGTGACAGGTTAAAAAGCACAGAGCAAAGGTAACAGCAGTGGGGTCTTCATGAAGGAGTCTGTTGGCCCAGGGCATTTGATTTGCTAAGCTTTTCCTCCAGAGCGCTATGCTGTCTGCCCATCCTGGCATGTACACCAGGATTCTGCTTTCGTCTGCTCTTGGAAAACCCTGTGGAGTTAACAGTCTGTCTGAGGGTATAGATCCCAAGCAAGAAACTAGAGGCTCCTAGTAGGAGCTTAAATGTTTAAACTTTAGCCATTTAAATATACCAGCAGAGAGAGGCTGGGGGCTTAGCTCAGTGGTACAGTACTTGCCTAGCATACACAAAGAGAGTATCAAGGAGACTCTGGGTTCAAGTCCCACCACATACACAGACACACACACCGAAGAATAACAACGAAACACACATAACCCCCTCCCCCGCCTCAAACGCAGCAGAGAGAAGATCCCTGAGCACTTTCTCCTTTGGCTCTAGACACATCTTTTCTGGATGCCAGCTATCCATGTGAACTAGTACACTGGCACATGCTTAGAAGTAAAATAAAACTAGACATTAGACTGAGGCTAGGAAGAGGAGGGTGGAGAAGAGATGCAGTGAGACCCACTTCTCTGTTCTGCAGGTGCAGAGTCAGGTCCTAAGGTGCATGGTCCCTCTCTCTGGTGTCACCGGGTCCCTGGGCTCTGCTCACCGCCTCAGCCTGCGCCATTCCTCTGCTTTTCTCTGCAGCTCAGCTCTCTGTTCACTTAGCTGATGGCCACCCTATCCCACATCTCAGTCCAGCTCCAGAAATAATCACTTCACGTTCTGTCGCTGAGACACAGGTTGGCCCAGCTCGAAGGAAGCAAGAATTTCTGATCCTGTCAGCTCTGGGTTCAGTCAGTGGCTCAGTCTTGGGGTGAGAGAAAAACTCTTTAGAGAAGAGCACATTGGACTGAACAGTCACCCCAAAACAAATCTCCTATCTTGGCAGGCACTTGCTTTATGCTTTCAACTTTTATCATGAGTAAGAAGATGGGCAGGATGTTTTATTTGTTTGGCTTTGGTTGTTGTTGTTGTAGAGCTGTAATAAACAAATTCCTTTTATAAACAAAATTTTAACTGAAAAGCCATGGTAGATGGAAAAGAAGAAATGATATTACTTGGTAAAATCCAGCGATATCTACAATAGTTTTACAGCACATTTAAGTATTCTAGGGTTTTATACCTTCACCTGCCTTCTATTTCTTAGTTTCATCTTATAAAATTACCAATTGAGAATGTAGGTTTGATCTCAAGTCTAGTCCTGAATTTGAGTTCCAGAAAAAGCAAAACACTCCAAATTTCTTTCAATATTATGGTCTTAATTTTTAAAAAAGGTTTGTTTAGAAGACAATGCCCAACTAAATGGGAGAAAAAGCAGCAATATGCAATATATATATTATATATAATAGTTGTTCACTGTGTGGAAGTGCTTTTTGTATGATATCTAGAATGCACTTGCTCTGTCCATCTCCTCAATATAAAATGACTTACACCAACACTACCAAAAGTAAGAGCACTACATAAGGGGCACACATTTACAATTCTGCTAGTCTTTTTTTTTTTGGTACTGGGGATCGAACTTGGGTCCTTGTGCTTGCACAGCAGGAGGCAAAACCACTGAGCTAAATCCCCATCCTTATTCTGCTAGTCTTAAAGGAAGTAAAGAGAAAGGAAATATATCAAATAGTATATGCACATCTTACATAATTTCCGTGGAATTTCCAGTGGCTTCTATGCAATATGCCTCTTTTCCATTACCGTATTACCAACTACCAAGAAAGGAAAGAAGAGTTTAAAAGTAATGGTACTGAACTGAATTGTTTGAAGCCCGTGCCCCACAAATGGGGAAAAGTGCATTTAGTTCAGCAGCAGTACAGCACAGCGTGAAGATAGTGTGCTTAGACACACATATTCCAGAACTGAATGATGTGCAAGGCAAGACAAGATATAAAACCATAGTACACAGCTAAGTAACCTCGAAACGTACACATATTGCAGTTTTCAAAGAAAGACATTTGTTTCATTATACAAGAACAGGGAGGAAAATCCTTAAAGTTACCTATTGTAGTTTATGATATAAATACATATCTATATAGCATTATGTATACATATATAGAATGTGTTTATGTATACTTAATTTGCCGATTTTGTTTTTGTGGATTTTCAACTTTCAGAAATGAAAAAAAAATCCTTTTTACTACAAATTTCTATTCCCGCAAACTTAAGAAAACATATTTATACTACGAAAGGTTTCAATACCCAACCCCTATCCAAAGACTTACCTCAGATTTTGCTCCACAACTCAATCAGAGATGCAAAATTAAAGAAATTTTAGAGTTTTCACTATATATTGTCATTTTGGCAGTTGTTTTAATAAGCAAATTTCTGAATATTTAAATCAATGGATGTAAATTCTTTAACAGGATATAAACTCTAGTTGTGACTAATTAAAACAGAGCAAATCAAAACAAAAAAATCCAGTGATTTACTCTGACTGTAAACAATATATAAAATTTAAATCTTAAATTTAAAAATAAGTTAAACATTCTTCCTTCAGGTCCTATCATATATAAAGATCTGACAATTGGTAAGGGGAAAATGTTTATGAAAAGTTGCAACAAATTCATTTGCCATTATTTTTTCCAAGAGAAATGTATATCTAACTATACTACCTTTGTCCTGTAAATTTAACAAATTCATAATTTATTGGCAATTTTTTAAGCAAACTGGCATATCAGATTACACAACAAACATCCATCAAATTCAGCAAAGAAAACGTATGTAAGCCTTTTTTACAGAATTTTAAAAAATCTAAATGGCTATGATTCCTCTATTAGCAGAAACACATAATGCAGTCTTTATGAATCTACCATATATATCAATATCTACATAAATAGACACAGATACAGATGTGAAATATGAGCAGCCGTCTCATCCTGAACAGTGTGTAGGACACGCAGGTCTGTATCAGATCATGGTACAATATGGACCCTGCATCTTTAAGAACTGAATGATAAAAAAAGGTTCCCCAGAAACAGTCTAAGCAAGGAGGTGACAGAGTGGACAGTTCTCAGTACTCATGATTGAAAGCTTGCTGCAGAGAGCTCAAAGGGAAGACAATGCTGGTTGGGGTTGTCATTCAAATACAGTTCTTCTAGATTCTCCAGTGTACCAATTTCCTCAGGAAGATGAGCCAGCAGATTTTCTCTGAGCCCCAGGTGTGTGAGATTGGTGAGGTGACCGATGCCTGTGGGAAGCTTGGGCAACTGGTTATTTGTCAAGACTGATTTCTGTAAATCCTTAAGATAAGCAGTTTCATTTGGCAAGGATTCCAATTTGTTCTCCTCTAGATCCAACTGTCTTAATTTCCTAAGGTTCCCAAGACCATGGGGAAGTTTCTTTAGAAGATTGTTTGATAATACTGAATTTCAAGGGAAACTAGACCAGATACATCCTCAGGGATCTTTGTGAGCTGATTAGTAGCTAAATTCAATTCCACCATACTGGTCCAAGTTCCAAAATCCAAAGGAAGTGATGTTAACTGATTGCCCTTCATATTCAGCTTACTTAATACTTGTGCTCTGGGGAAAATTCCAAATGGGATATTATTGATTCAATTGTGTTCCATGTTGAGGGAATAGATGGTAGAAAACTGAGATGAACCACCAACTGGATATAACTGGAAGAAATTTCTAGCTAAGGTCAAACTATACAGTTTTACAAGACTGGATAGAAGACTCTCTGGTAAAGTAGAAATGTTACGTTCTCTAAATTTAATTCTTCAAGTGCACTACATTTTGCTAATGATCTGGGTATTGCTGACAGTCTATTATATCTCAGTCCAAGACAACTTAAACTGAGCAAGTTTCCTACAGTATCAGGGAGGTCCAGCAGTTCACTGTGCTGCAGGTCCAGGTTGGTAATCTGTGTGCAGTTGCCAGTCTCCTTTGGGAGGTGTTCAAGTTGATTGTGAGCTACATCCAGCGTAATGAGGTTATGTAAGTCACCAATTTCAGCAGGTAGTTGTTTGATTTTCAGCAGGTAGTTGCTAAGCATGCTGTTTTGACAGTTTTTTTGATGTCCTTTTCCACAGTAGTTATACAGTTAAAGCAAAGGTAGAGAGTGCTGAGAGAATCTAGCCTATATACTACTGAAAGAATTTCTCTCAGTTTATTATGCCGTAAATCAAGCATCCGAAGCTTCTTCAAGTTATCAAGAGAGTCAGGCAAACTGGTAAGTGAATTTTCACTTAGAGCCAGTGTCATGAGATTTACTAAACAGCCCACCTCTGCTGGGAGGGACTGTAATTTGTTACTGTATAAATAAAGTTCCGTTAATTGAGTCGACTCTTTGATCGATGGTGGCAATATGTGTATAGATCTCTTGGGTAAGTCCAAACACATTGAATTTTCTTCCTGGCATTTGGTGAGCTCCTTAGTTACTTCTGTATTACTGGATTTTTTCCTAGTTCCAGGTGCTGGATTTCGCTGTTTGATTGTGTTGTCAACTGAAAAAGCAACCCCTGGTTGGGCAGCACTGGAATCCTTCTTTCCATCTTTGGCATCTTTCCCTTTGGTTTTCAGTTCTTTTTCTTTGCTTTCTTTTCCAAAACCTCCAGAGGCTTTTGCCTCTTTTAGTCTTTCCTTGGGTGATGGTACTTTGGGATCTTTCTCTTTAGAGTCTTTTTCCTTTCCTAAACTAGCACTCATGGTGACTCAAAAGTGGATAAAAAACTACATGAAGTCCTTTTATTTTGTTTGTCAGCAATCCAAATTCAAGGAGGAAGAGACAAAGATCCTGCACAGTCAAAAACGTGTTGACTTGAAGACATAATCAGCACAGAGTAACATCCATCTGTTACATGTTGGATCTAAAAGCACTATGCCCATTTCTGATAACTCATTCCAAGCGGTAAAAGGGTGCTGGTCAATCAATTCTTCATTAGAATTCCATCAGGAGCCCCGACTCTGCCATCTTGCTCGCCTCCTTCCTCCTCCTCTTCCTCTTCTTCTTTAGGAGCAACGCTGCCCAACCACCCTTTTTTGTTGTTTTGTGGTGCAGAGATAGATCTAACCCTGCGCTTCCGCATGCTGGGCAAGTGCATACCACCGAGCTGCACCTCCAGCCCTGGCAAAATAGATACCTTGACCTGCGTTCCGTGGCCTCTGCTTTCTTTGGTGTATATTCCAAGGCCCACTTCCCCTGTGTGGCTCATCTAGATGCTGAACTCCATGGAGATCCCACTGGCTCTGTGAACAGAAATTTAGACAGCACTCACCATGAGCAAGGCACGGCCCAGCCCACAGCCCAGGCTGTTGTGGGGAGAGAGCAGTGGGGACTCTGGGCTCCTCACACCAGCTCAGCAGGCTAAGAATGCCTTTTTCAACCACATGGCAGAGGGTCTGGGGGCTTTGGCGAGGGGGCTAGTGAAGCAGTGGACTGAAACAGTTTGAAGCCCATTCTGATGGCTGTCTCAAGGGACAGTCCAGAAACTCACACGTCAGTCTCTGATCAGTTGTCAGTACAGGCAGAGGTGTAAGAGTTTGGACACCAAAGTCGTGAGCTGCAGTGATTCAAGAAAGTTCTAATAAGATGTGTGTCCCAGGCTGGATCTTTATGGAAGGGGAGGATGTAGGCAGGTAGAGAGGAGAATCTTTATTCTGTGGCTCTTTCTGTTTCATCTACTTTCTGCTCAGGCCTCCAAGGTCAATGACCTTCCCTGGACAACTGGGAAACCTTGAGGTTTGCCTTGAAAGAAGGACTGACTTCAAGCTGGAAGGCAGACCTACAGTGTCTGACTTTCTCTCCTGCTTCATACTGATCCTTTTGTGCGGAGAAGAGGTTGGTGAAGCTAGAGGACATGGAAATGATATTTAAAATGATGTTATCATCATCATCATCATTTATTTCTTGCCTGTTTAGCATTATACATTGTGCTTTATATACATTGTTGACTTAATTAAATTTAATTGGAAGTGCAAGTCCTTTTTTATGGAGCTTTTAATTTCCTGTTAAGAGTTGTGTATAAGCTAGTAAATGGTAGAAGTGTTACTAGTGAGTTTAAAAGTTTTGAGTTTTTTGGAAAGGCCTAATGAAATCTGAATGTATTAATTTACAAGTATAAGTATTTTGCACTTTACTTGAAATGTTGGTTTATTAATAATCACTTTCTTCCAGAGCCAGGGATTTAGCTCAGTGGTTCCACTGCCTGCCTTGCAAGCACAAGGACCAGAGTTCGATCCCCAGTACCAAAAACAAAACAATACAAAAATAATCACTTTCTTCCAATGAAAAACTACCAGTTAATGCTAGAGAATTTTTGTTGTTGTTGTTGTTGTTTTGATACCAGGGATTGAACTCAGGACCTTGTGCTTTCGAGGCAGGCATGGTGCCACTGAGCTAAATCTCCAGCCCTAAAACTAGAGAGTTTACTTTGTAGTTTTTAAACATGCAGAGATAATAAATATGAAATGCTTAGAGAGCAGTAAAGCTTTATTAAGGAAGACATGTTTAGGACTGCTGCCTAATAGAACTTTTTATGCTAAGTACCCTAGGTTTCTTAAAAAGTCTGATAAAGTTACAATTTCCTCATACATATAATGGCAAGGTGACAACACTACTATGCGCTTTTATTTAGTGTGAAAGAGTCCCTATATTTAAAGGACTTTTATTGTGAGGTAGACTCAAGTCCAGAGTGTACACACCTGGGCAGACTGCAAGTCCCACAATACCTGAGCATGTTGGCTTAGAAGACAGACTGCAGATGTTTTGTTTACTTAGTTATACGGTCCCTGATCCTGTCCAGCCCAGGTTTTGGTTTATGTGTTTGTTTTTCTTCCACCTTGTATCAGATTAGTTTAAATTCATTATGGCCCTGTCTTCTGTACCGCAGGAAGCTAGAATTTAGTCACCGAGAGGAAAGATGCTGGTGCCTGTTTCATCTTGTTTAACCCCCAGCTTGAGCCTAACCACACTCACGAGAGCTCTGGAAGCAGGGTGTTGGGCCAGTGGCAGAGGTGGGGTGTGGAGGAGTTGGCACGGGCCCTGCCCAAGACCAGATGCCCCATGAAGGCCAGACCCGGTCGCTGCCTCCACTGCTGTAGCCCCAGTCCCCTGTGCGGCCCCTCTGATGCGCTGGGGACTTGGAGGAACGACTGATGTCCCCTTGGAGCTTTCACTGCAGCGGGGAGATGGGCACTGAGTAAACATAAACCAAGGTCTCTCAGCACCTCGCCTTGGAATCCCGAGCTGCTCCAGGGCCGCCCAGGGAGGAGCAGTGGGCTTGTCTTCCTCCAGTCTCCCAACCCCTCTGCTTCTGGGTTTTACAGCTCCTCCCTTTCTTTTGTACCTGTTTGGTTCAGTTGTGAAACCCAGGTCTTTTTCTCCAGCCTCAAAAATAATGTGCCTAGAAGATGGAGGTGGGGAGGGTGCAGGGGAATTTTCCAAGCTGGAAGATGGGGCGTTTGTGGTCTGGCACCCTCCTGATACTTTAAAGTAGAGGCCTCCCAGACCCTTCCCTTCACCATTGCGCTGGCTCCTTTCTTCCCCTTCGATTCCGTTCTCCTGCCTCACTTTCCTCTTTTTCCTGCTCCACTGGTGAAGTAATTTGAAATAGGACCTAGACTGGAAAGATGGGCTTCTTTGATTCTTGGACCTGTATTCTACTTTTCATTCCCTTTTGCATCTATTGGATTATTTATTCATCCAGAAACCAAAAAGATCTTTG
Source organism: Heterocephalus glaber (assembly GCF_053883595.1). Classification (NCBI taxonomy): domain Eukaryota; kingdom Metazoa; phylum Chordata; class Mammalia; order Rodentia; family Bathyergidae; genus Heterocephalus; species Heterocephalus glaber. The sequence continues at coordinate 71,186,341 of NW_028258324.1, forward strand.
CTAACAATGGAGTAAAAAGCCCTCAGGGTATGATTCTTTAGACCTTGACATATGGTGCAGAAATGAGAAGGAAAATTCCACTCCAGTCTGATCTGCCCTTCAGGTACAGGGCAAGCATTTTCTCCCTCAGTGCCTTGGGAAAACTAACCTAGATTTTAAAGAGAAAGATCTTATTTCCTGGTCATTTTCTGTGGCTTTGCAGATCTGTGATCTAAAAAAGAAGCAGAAGGAATAAGGAGGAGTAATCATTATGTGATATTTCATAAAGGTTTTAAAAACTCTGTTTATAGAATTAATATATGGTCTGTGTTTAAGGTTGAGAAGACTCAGTATTGAAATATCAATTCTTCCTAAATTGATCTTAAGTTAAGCACAATTCCAATGAAAGTCTATCAAGCATTTTTATGTAAATGTAGAATTGGCTAAAAGATAACTGTAATAGGCAAAAAGGAATAGCTGCCAACACTTTTTTTTTCAAAGAGAACACATTTGGAGGACTTACATAACCAAAGTTCAATATTTACTGTAAAGCAAAGTAATCAAGACAGAGTGCAGTTGTCAAAAGAATGGAATTATAGATAAGTGGACCAGCATAGAGAGTCCAGGAATAGTCCCACACAAATATGACTAATAGATTTTTTTACTAAGGTACAAAAGCAATTTGATAGAGAAAGGTATAAGGCTGTACCTCATTTCATATACAAAAATTAACTCAAAGTGATCACGGACTCAAAATGAAAAACCTAATTAGAAAACTGTTAGAAAACATGGCAGAACATCTTTGTAACCTTGGTTGGACAGAGTTGTTTAGATCAACAAATATATGATTCATAAAAGAAAACTTTGATAAATTATACTTTATAAGAATAGAAAACACTAGGCATGGTGGTGCATGCTTGCTGAGGCAGGAGGATCACTGTGAGTTCAAAGCCAGCCTGAGCTACATGGTGAGTTCAAAGCCATCCTGAACTTCATAGCGAGAGCCTGTCTCCAAACAAACAAACACTGTACAATTGTATACTTCAGAGAATGTATTATATTGTGTCTTAGTCAGCTTTTTATTACCATAACAAAACACCAGAGATAATAAAGTTATAAAGAGAAAAGGTTTATTTTGGTTCCCATGTTTGGAGGTTCCAGCCTAAGTTCTGTTAGTCTTCTTGCTGTGCCTGTGGAAAGACAGCACATAATGGTGAAGGTGGAAAGTGGAGCGAGACCACTCATTTCATGAGTAAGCAAAAATTTGGGGAGGAGGCAGTGCCCTGCAGTTCCCTTTAAGGGCACACCCCAATAACCTAAAGACCTCCCTCTAGGCCCCACCTTTTAAAGGTTCCACCACCTCTCAATAGGGCCACCCTAGGGACCAACCCTTTTACACGTGGGCCTTTGGGGGACATGCAGTGTCCAAACTATACCATACTGTCTGTCAGTTAAAATATTTTAAAGTGGTCACAAATAGAAATGGCACAGAAAAAATTATACATACTCATTGTACAATCATTAGAAAATACAGAAAAATATAAACACGTAGATCTTTAATTCCATCTCCTAGTAATAATCAGTTATCCTTTAAGTGTATGTCATTCCAGTCTTTTCTTTTGGCATTTTTACATAGTTAAAGTGATATAATCTGTAATATTATTACATATAATTATGTAAATTGTATCTTGCCCTTAAAAACTATACAATCAATTAAATTATAAACAATTTCATATATTATAAAACACTTCCCTTAAGATATTAATGGCTACATATTATTTTCTAATTTTTTGTACTATATTTAACTATTGCCTGATTGTTGGTCACATATGTTGTTTCTTATAGCATAATTTTTTTTTTTTTGGTACTGGGGATCGAACTCAGGTCCTTGTACATGTGGGGCAGGCAGCAGAACCACTGAGCTAAATCCCTGGCTCATATATTATTTAACTATTAATCTTATTTTAAATAATACAGGGAGTATCTTTGCTTGAAAATTTTGCATATATTTCACACATTTTATATTGGTCTTTAAAAATAAAGTTCTAGAAAATGTTATTGGAGCAATGAGTATGTGTCTATTAAATTTTAAAATATGTTATGGCTGAATTACCTTCAGGGAAACTTAAACCATGGTAGAAATCCCTCAACAGTGTATAGCAGGTCCTGTCCTTAGCTAATCTCTTCTTAAGCATTTGTCCTTCATTTCCTTATGTGTTAAATTGAAATAATGGTAGAACTTGTTGGATTCTTTTAAGATAATGCCTGTTATGTGCATGGTACAATACCCGTGATGTCGTTCACTCTTTGGTGATGCCTTTTTTATTGTTTTAAATTTTGCTCATTTAATAGATAAAAGTGGTATATTATTCATTTAATTGCATTTTTAAAAATTACTAGTAAACGGTCCTAATTTTTTCAGTCAGGGGGTGAAGTGGAGAAAACTGCCACATAACTTGGAATGGATAATTATTGTAAAATATTTGTTAATGAACTCTGTGCTAAAACCCTGTTTGAAACTTGTCCCTGCTTGGAAACTCTGGGTGGGCCTTCCCCCTCTTGTGGGGCAGCCTGTTTATGTAAGCACCCAACCTTAAAACCATGGAAAATTCTCTTGCTGCTTTGCCACGTCCTCGCTATATACATTCTGTATAACTGCAACTCAAGCTACCCTGTAGGCTACGCTAAGATCTAAAAGGGAGAAACTGTCTTAACTCAAGGTCAGTCTATACGGACTTGTTTCCTGAGACTGACGATTGCCTGGCAATAAGCTTCTTTCTTACTTTACCCAACTCTGCTGGTCTCTGGAAGATCATTTCGACTCCCGATTTGCCACAACAGGGGCAGGTGCTAGAGATTGAATCCAAGACTGCTCTACTACTGAGCTCCACCCCTAGTCCTTTTATTTGTTTATTGTTTTGGTACTAGGGATCGAACTCCGATCCTTGCTCTTGCGAGGCAAGTGGCAGAACCACTGAACTAAATCCCCAGCCCTAGTCCTTTTATTTTTTGTTCTGAGACAAGGCCTCACTAAGTTGTCCACACAGGACTCAAACTTGTGATCCTCCTGCTTAGCCTCCTTCAGTGCTAGAATTACAGGCTTGTGTCGCCATGCCTGAATACAGTACTAATTTTTAATATGTTTACTAGCTGTTTTAATTTTTGCATTGTGATTTGTTCATGAACAAAGATTTTGGGGTGGCAATTTTTTCTGTGGTAAAAATATTGTCTTTGTTAGTTTTATAGCAGGTACTTTTTTACAGTTTGAAATTTACTTAATAATTTTGATTTTGATGCTTTTTTGTTCTTTGGCAGGGCTGGGGACTGAACCATGCACGTGGTAGGCAAATGCTCTGCTACTGAGCTATATCCTCAGCCTTTGAATATATAAAGATTTAAAATCTTATATATGAGCCAAGCCTAGTAGTGTAAGCCTATAACCTCACCCTTGGGAGGCTGGGGCAGGAGGATCACAAGTGTGAGGCCAGCCTGGGCTGCATAGTGAGACCCTGTCTCAAAACAAACAACAAAACTGTAGTAAAATTTATAGATATTGTATTTTATGATTTCTTCTATTGCTTTTACATTTTTCCTTATGTAGAGAATGAGTAAATAATCATCAATTTTCTTCTGGTACCTTCGAGTTGATTTTTTACATTTAACTTTAAATTTCTGATGCATATATATTTTGCCTGATATATGAAGTGAGACTGAATTCTCTCAGTAACATTATAAAATATTCCTTTTAAATTGATGATTCCTCCTTCTTTACACATTATTTGGGAATTTATAATGTTTCCAGGTCTTGTTTTGTTCTTTTATTTTTATATTAGGTCCACATATTTTGATTATTGCCAGATAATATCTTTAAATATCTGCCAGAGAAATTCCTATTGCTACATAGTATCTTCAGTCATCTTCTAGGAGAAATTCTCCTTTTTATCAGTCATTTAAAAAGTTTTTACTCTTCTAGCCTTTTTAATTCTTTTTTTTTTTCTTTTGGTACCAGGGATCGAACTCTCAGGACCTTGGCTTGCAAGGCAGGCAGTGGAACCACTGAGCTAAATCCCTGGCCCTCCTTTTTAATTCTTTCAAACAAACTTTGTAATTGTTTTGTTAATACCCTTCATCTCCATAAACTTATTGTAACTTTGAATGGAATTGTATTAAGACTGTAATTTGGGAAGAATTTTTATTTTTAAGGTTAAAAAACTTTTTGTCTTTCTGGAAATATATCTCAAATATTTAATGTTTCTCAATGAAGTTTTCTTGCTCTTGTCATGTAGGTCCCACACATTCTTTGCAAACGTTATTCCTTAGCAACTTGTGTGGTTTTTCTTTTCTTTTTCTATTGTGAATGTAATCTTTTTTCTTACTATGTGTGTCTTCTCACTGGTTGATGCTGGAGTATTATGGTATTGGTTTTGGTTTCCTTATTTTATAACCTGCTAGTTTATGGAAATATCACTAATTTAATACTTTTCCAGTTGATTTTCTTCTCTTTCTTTCCTTTGTGGTTCTGGGAGTGGAACTACAACACGCTCTTCCACCCGAGACTCACCCTACATCCCCATGTTTTTTTCTAACACGCAGCTTCCCAATAAATACTTGTTAAAAAATGCCGGATGGCCGTCACCTACAAATAGTGATGCCTCTCTCATCTTTTGTTCCCTGTAGTTATACCTCTCATTTTCACTTTTTGTTTTTGTGTGAGTCAGAAGGTCCAAAGCAATGCTAAATACAGTGGACCCTCAAGTTACGACCAGCCTGACATAGAACTACTTGGGTTAATTAGGTTAATGGAAGATTCATCTGCCCCTTGTTATCTTTAGTGAGTACCCAGGTAAACATCCAGATCTCAGCTGTATTGACTAGTTACAACTGGCCCTTGGGAACTGATTGCGTTCGAAAGTCAAGGGTCCACTGTGTATAAGAAATGTTATTTAAAAGAATTGATTGCTTAGTTTTGGGTTAAAAACCACATTTTAATGTCATTTTTAACATTAGCTTAACAAAAATGATTTTAAAAAACCTTAATTACACTATCCAACTTATTTTGCCTTGATTAGTGATTACATACCACCCTGCAGTATCTTAGGCTACTGAAGGCAATAGGAAGAGAGTCTTAGCCCATCTGTGTATTTCATGCACTGTACACTAACTTTTGAAGATATCAATAATGCACAAATTGTCTTTGAGAGTCATAGTCATATAGTGCTTTTTGGAGTTTAGCTTTAGTCATGAATTTAACTTTTAATTAATAAAAAATTAAGACATCCGAAACAAAGAACAGTCTTACAAATCATCATGTATTTTTTGCTCAGCTTTAATAACCATCACCTTTAGCCATACTGTTCCATCATGAATTTGACTGACCAATATGGCTAAAAGCTAAATTCATTGCTAATTTTCCAAACTATCAGAGAGGTGCATGGTGCAGAGCTACACACATAACTAAATAAAACAATTTTTTACATCTTTATCAGTACATTTTAGTTAGCTAATGAAAGAAGTCCATGCTGTTTGTATCAATCTTAGGTGATACAGAAGGGTGTGAAGTTGCATGAGCCCTAGTCCGACCCCTGATGGGAAGCAGCCATCCACTGGATGCCTCCTTGGGGGTCCCTCGACATGTGAGTAACTGGTTGTGTTGAGGCCCCTCATCTGCTGGTGGGAGTTTGGTGGTCCTTATAGCTTTTCTTCTGAGTCCTGCTTGGTGCTTCTGAGTCCTGCTACTTCCTGTATCCCCAGGCCAACTTGGGAAAGTCAGCTTAGTCTCCCCAGAAAATATACCTAGCCATGTGAGAGTTGATTTTTAATTTTAAGAAGACAAAGTCTAATCTATATAAGGATAAAAACACTCTCCCTCTTGAGCTTGTGGGTTCTTTTTCATTCTTGTTTTTTGTTTGTTTTTGTTGTTTTGGTTTTTTTTTTTTTGCTCTGAGAAGTTGGAGCAAGTGGATTCTGATAGGGTTATAAAACACATACAGCTTTTTGAAAAAAATGGCGGGAGGTAAATCTAGAACCACTAAGAATGCTTGTTTTTCCTTTTATACTCACAATGGGAGTATCATAGGAAAAAGATAAGGGAACCATTCATTTCCATTGCCTTTACTACTGAAGTAATCAGCTCTTTCCTAAGCAGAGTTATCCACTACCCCATCCATTATTTTATAACTTACTGTTTAAAAAGGTACAGTCCTTTACTGGATACTTGATCTAGGTCAAAGGTCAATGCAAGGAATATAGGATTTATGAGAGCTACAGTTTACTTATATAATGGAGTTGAGTGTATTCTAACAGGGAAACTTTCCAAGATTTTACAATCTGCTTCTCCCTGGAGTTCTGTCAGCTGCAAAAGGATATAATTATGGTCACTGCTGGGTGTGTGCAGTTGTTGCCATTGTGGTTCACATGATTAGCAATTAGCTCTTAGATTTAGTGGTACTAGAATGCCAGCCAGGCTTTTGTGGTTATTCACATGTGAGTGAAAGGATTAAAAAGTTGTTATTTATTGAGAAAAAGAGCCCTGTCTTAGTCCAGTTTTCTGTTGCTATAACAATGTCCCTGGGCAATTCATACAGGAAAAGTGTTTATTTTGGCTCATGATTCTGGGGGCTGCGAAGTCCAAGAGTGTGGCACCAGCAACTGCCTGGCTCCTGGGGATTTGTGCTGCTGTAACTCATGGAGGAAAGTGGAAGGGCAAGCAGGTATGTGTGAAGGAGAGGAGGGGCCAGAGTGGGCCAGAGGTTTTGTAACAACCCGCTGCCATGGTAACTAATCCACTCTTGTGGGAACTAATCCACTTGTGGTGGAGCCCCATGAATCACATACCTCTAAAAGTCCCCTCCACCTCTCAACACCGTGACCTTGGCAACTAAATTTCAACACGAGTTTTGCTGAGGACAAACCAGCCCAAACCATAGCTAGGCTCTATATGGGGAGTTGGTCAGATGCTCTCATATATTGCTGGTGGAAATGCAAACTGTTATAACCATTTTGGAGGGAAATTTGGCAATATCTAACAAACTAGTTTGAAAGCTGGTTTATCTGACCCCCTGTATTAGAAAACTTTCAGACTTTGCATTCAGCCTGAGTCAACATATTCACAATATCCAGAGGTAGAGGAAAAGGAGTTTTTGTAACTATTAGAATCTTAAATTATATTAAATATATTCCTCTTAATTTAGTTATTTTCTTAAAACACTTACGTGGAGTTAATGCCAACCAAGAGTTGGCTTGGAGGATTGCTAAACAGAGTACAACTACACTGGGAAAAGATTGGATGGGTTCTTGGTTTTTTGTTTTGGTACTGGGGATTGAATTTGGGACCTTGCGCTTGCGAGGCAGGTGGCAGAACCACTGAGCTACATCCCTGGCCCAGGGCAGATTCTTATAAATTGAATATACACCTGCCATGTGACTGCAGTACCACTTCTAGGTATTTATCCAAGAGAAAGGAAGCCATATGGCCACACGAAGGACTTTATATGAATGTTCATAGCAATTTTATTCACAAAAAACCTGGCTCTCCATTAGCAGGAGAAGGAACATAATGTTGTTATTCATGTGATGGGTTATAACTCAGCAGTATAAATCAATGAACTACTGATACAACATGGGTGAAACTCCAAAGCTGCCAGACACAAAAGAGCACACACTGTATGACTCTTCTGTGAAAATTTTGAATAGGCAGAACTAGTCTCTTGAAAGAAATAATGGGCTTGTAGAAATTAGAGAGAGAAATTAGTGGTAGAGTGCTTGAGTAACGTGTATGAGGCCCTGGGTTCAGTCCTCAGTATTAAAAAATAATCACAATAGTGCTTGCCTTGGAATTAGGATCCAGGGTTGGCTGGGGAGGGTCATGAAGACGCATTCATTATGGGGTGATGGAAATATTGTGTATCTTGACAGTGGAGTGGTTACGTGCAGTGTCTTTTTGTCTAAACTCATTGAAATGTATATTTAAGATACAAATATTTCAATGTATGAGGTGTCTTAAAAGTGTATAGTTATATTTAAATTTAAAAATTTTATTACACTAAAAGACATATTGCCATTGATCTCCCTCAAAATAGTCTCCCTTACTTACAACACACTTATTTCATCATTCTTGCCACTTTCTAAAGCAGTTCTGGAAGTCCTCTTTCAGGAATGTATTTTAAAGTGTGTATATATATATATATATATATATATATTTTTTTTTTTTTTGAATGTTGCTGCCAGGTGCTACCTAACAACATGGCAGACTTATAAAAACATTACAGTGTGTTCTCATCCACCTTAATTGCTAGAAGCTTCTGGCTCTTCCCCCAAAGTCAACATGACCAGAAAAGGTAAATATTTTGAATTGATTCAGGACACCTAGGCAGCCACAACAGTGTAACTAAACACTCACAAAGGAAGAATTCCAGAACTGCTTCAAGAAGTAGCAAGAATGTTTTTATTAATGTGTCTGAAAGTAGAGGGGTCATGTTGAGGGGGATTAATTATAATGTGTCTTTTACTTTAAATCATTTAAAAAATTAAACATTAACCATATTTTTGATCACACCACATCTCTATTTTAATCTATTTCCTAAAATAAAATTAAAAACATTTAGTAAAATTTTTCCATTTCCCTTTAGTCAATTGCAAACCTTACTGTGAAATTTTAGCTTGAATAATACAAAGAAAGATTGGATATTTTTATGCAAAGGGTCCTTATCACTTGCTTACTGGCTATTTCACATTGTGCCCTTTCTTTAAATCTTGGAGCACAACATTAATAACCAATAAAATTAAGCATGAAGAACCAAAATAAAGTGTATTAGGAAAAAGCAGCCTCTGTCTGAGTATAGGCAAAGAACAGTCTTCATTTGGGAACCATTATGTTCTTAGATCTGGTCCTCGGGAATAGCTACGAGACACTCTAGTCCCAGCTCAGGACTGGAACCTTTGCCATGTGCTGTGTTAACGTCTGCTGCCGCCTCCTTGGTGAGGTCTGTGGGTGCAGTGTTAAGTTCTGGATTTTGTTCCTTGGTAGCATGGAGAGGTTGGAAGAAAAGGAGGATGGGATTTTGACACAGAAAAAGATTTTTTTAAAGAGCATCCCTATTATTTTACTTTTAATACCTGATGGCCTGATGTCTCATGATGGGATACCTCTAAAAAGAAATACTTGTTACTGGCTCTTAATAGTTTACTATCTATCAACAACCTCATCCCCAGTTTCCCTTTTGTTTCCAAACAAGGAAGTCTGATAATCTACAGGGCTGCAATCCCATGTACTCACTGAGCCTGTCAGCTCTCCATAATGAAATGACCTTGGCTGAACTTCATTCAGAGGGTTTAGCCAGGAGAGAGGATTAAATGTACTAAGAGCGCAGTTCCTGGAGAGGAATGGAGAGTGAGCCAGGTGGCCTGGAATTCCATGGCTTCTCGATGCAAAAGTGTGAGCAGCCTGACGCCAGATACTCGCCTTACACCTTGGTGCGGATAACGGAGGCAGAGATGAGGGCGTATTACCGTTTCCTAGGGAGCTGCATCACGCTGGAATATAGGGCCAAAAAAGGTACCTGGCGTGCAATGATGCTTTTGGGTCTGTGTGTGTTTTGTTATTTACCCTCATTCTTAGAGTAGTGATTTAACAAAGACATTTTATATTAAGCATTTTTACTTTGTGATTGTTTCTTGTTAGGAAGTTTAAAAAGGATTTTTAAAAGCAAAACCTTAATAAGCTATTATAATATCATAAAGGCTCGTTTGCTGAGATAGATTCATAATGAGATGATCAAATATTCTGAAAAATCAGGTTAAAAATAGAATGTGGAGGTATGAGCTTACTTTTAAAGGATAGATATTGTGTACATGCATACACATCCATATCTATCTTATATATAGTATATATGTATATATAGAGGGGGGAATTATACTGCAATGAGATAACTGGCTCATTTTGGATAAAGGAATAAATTTTACTTCTCTTGTTTTTGTTCAGTTATGTTTTATTTTAAAAAAGAACTGGCATACCTTGCTTTTATAAAATGAAAATAAGAATCCAGATTATAGAATTGATGCTCCTGAAGGCTTCGTGTCAGGCACCTGAGCCGGTGGACCGCTGGTCCTGGTCTGAGCACGCCCCTGCAGGGGTTGCTGAGAGCCTGTCATTTCTCAGTGCGCCTCCCGAGTGTTTGGAAAACAGAGGCTCTAAGAGCTGAAGCGAGTGTTTGCACCTAAGACTGTTTCTTTTATGGAAAGGCTTATTGCTAAGCTCCTACTTTTTTCTTTGCCTTGAAACTATTTACAGTAGTATTCCCCTTAAATCACAGGCTAGAAAAGCAATGATTGAAGTAAATGTCTGTCTTTCCCATTCCTCTTGGAACCTGTTTCTTCAAAAGTAGTAAGTTATTAAATGGAGAAATGTGTTTCTAAAATAAAAACATCATTGTTGCAGTATACTTTCTGACTGAGAGGATTCGTGCCCGTACTATATTCTGTACCATATCCTTGTGCAATAAATAATACAGTGTATTCTCAAAGGAGAGGGCCGTGGCATATTTGCTACTTAGGAAAGGACAAGTTGTAAATCAGATTTTGCTTTCCGTACTTAAAATATACACATGTTCAAATGTAGATAAGCAGAAATTCATATGGAACTTGAATTCAGGTATAGATTGCTGCCCTCATTTTACTAAAGTTAAATAGTAATAAGAGCTCTACAGCTTTGTTACCAGTTAGGAGAGGAGAAATAATGTGAAAGGATAAGAACTTCTGGACCCTAAGCTCACAGCATTACCTGTACTGTTGCCTTCCTCCAAGAAGGTTGTGGCATGTTTGTCTGTTGGCTTTGGCTCTCAATTACTCTATCTGTGACTCAAGATAACAATGAAAAGTTGAACTTTTCTCTTTTTTTGGTACTGGGGATTGAACTCAGGACCTTGCACTTGTAAGGCAGACGGCGGCAATACTGAGCTAAATAACCGGCAAAAAGTTAAACATTTTCATGTAACTTTTTGAAAATGTCTAAACGACCTTTCTGACTTCTCTCTGACATTCTCAGGATGCTCTCAGTAGACTTCTTTGAATAATACCAGTTCCTTGGGATTAAGGGAATGAAACTGTGATGTGTGTTGCTAAGAACCGTATTTATGTAATTGTTGGAGGCCAAGCGAGTGAGCAGTTGGAGGTTTGCTTTTTCATTAACTGTCCCCTTTTTAAAGAAAAAAAATACAGAAAATATTATAAAATGAATGCGTACTTATAAGTTAGGGTAACACTAGCTGCTGTAACAAAGATACAGATTTCACTGGACTAATGTGCACCAGTGCACTGTCCTTGATCAGAGGGACCATGTTTCAGGGACCTCAGTGTTCCAGGGACCCTGACTGCTCCTTGTCTTCAGGTTCTGCCATGCCCTAGCCTTGAAGTTCTCACCTTGTAGCCTGGAAGAGGAAAAGAGAATAGTAAAGGCACACCTGTTTCTTAAATACCCCAGCTCAGGACTCACACATCATTTTTGCCCACCTCCTCTTGGCAATAATGGGAAGGCCACCCTGGGTGTGGGTAGCACCAACCAATAGGCTAGGAGCCTGAATGGAATAAAAAGGGAAAGGAAGGCTCACTGCCTCCTGCCTGCTGAACCATGAGCTGTTTCTCTTCTGCCACGCCCCTCTGCCATGGTGTCCTGCCTTGGAACCAGCTGATTATGGACTGAAACCTCTACAAACTGTGAGCTAAAATAAACCTTTCTTCCTTTGATTTCTGGGTGTTGGGTATTTTGTCCCAGTCATGAGAAAGTAATTAAGAAGTATATATACACCTATTTGATTTTATCTCATGGCTCTGTAGTATTCCATTGTATGACTGTATATTAGTCACTTTTTCTGTCACTGACACCTATAATATACCTGACACCTATAACAAAGGAAGAGACCAAAAAAAATTTGTGTACTCTTGGGCCAGGGATTTAGCTCAGTGGTTTTACCACCTGCCTCACAAGTACAAGGTCCCAAGTTTGATCCCCGGTACCAAAAAAAACCCAAAAAAACAAAAAACAAAGGAAGAGAGGCTTTATTTAGGCTCACAGTTTCCAGTTGGTTCACTCTATGCTTGGCTTGCTCTAAGGCAGAAATGGCATGGTGGAAGGATGTGACAGAGGACAGCTACTCAACCCTTGGCAGCCAGGAACAGAGAGGGAGGAGAGGAGCCAAGGACAAGAATACACTCTTGCAAGTCAAGTTTTCCGTGATCTACCTCTTTGGACCAGGCTCCACCTTCCAGCAGCATATTTAGCTATGAATTCATTAATGGATTAATCCACGGATGAGCATAGTGCCTCCATGATGCAGTCACCTTCCAAATGCCCCACCTCTGAATTTGTGTTTTGGGGAACATTTTAGGTCAAAACCATACCAGACTATATGTATATCATCATTGATTTAACCAATCCCCTATTAATGGACATTTGTGATGGAATAAATGATAATAAACATCTTAGTACCCACTTATTTTGTGTTAATTTTATCTTAGGTTAAATTCTTAGATATGGAATTTCTTCATTTAAAAGGCTGCCTATTTAATGTTTTGACAGATATTTCTAAATAATAAACAGATTCTACCAATTTATACTTCTACCCACAGAAGATCTGCCTGTACTCTTGCCAACCCTATATGTTATTAATATTCAAAATAATTGCTAATCCATTGGGCAGAGAAGAGCTCATTTTGTTTTAATACGCCTTTCATTATTAGTGAGGTTCTGTGATTTGAAAGTATATGTCCAAAATTCATACGCTGAAACCTAACTCCCAAGATCATGACACTAGAAGGTGGGACCTCTAGAAGGTGGTTAAGTCGTAGGGCATCAGTCTTGTGAAAGGCATTACTGCCCTTATAATATAAGCCTAGAGAGCTACCTGTCTACTGTCCTGCCTTGTGCGCATAGTGTTCATCCTTTTTGCCTTCTGCCATGTGAGGGTGCAGCAAGAAGCCACCATCTTGGAAGCAGAGAGCAGCCCTCACCAGACACTGAATTTTCTGGACTTCCCAGCCTCTAAAGCTTTAAGGAATGTATCTCTATCATTTATAAATTACTCACTCTAAGATAGAAGAACAGACAAGAAGGACATGAGGTTAAATGTGAATATATGTATATATATATATATCATATTCATTGGCTATATTTCTTCTGTGAATTATCTGTTTTAGGGCATATTGTATTAGTTTCCTGAGGCTTCTATAACAAATTACTACAAACTTGATGGCTTATAACAACAGAAATTTATTTTTTTCAGTCTTTGGGACCAGAAGACCAAAATCAAGGTGCTGGCAGGGCCACTTTCCACAGGCTCAGGGAGATCAGTTTCTTGTCTTTTCTGAACTTCTGGTGTCTCTCAGCTTATGTCACCGGTGATGATTGGCTCTTTCATTCCTTCATCTGTGCCCATCCTCACATAGTCATCTCTGTCTCTTCCGCTTCTCAATCCAATCTCTCTTCTCATTCATCACATTATACCATATTACATTGCTTGACTCATAACACTACATCTAGCCAGTAGACTTTTCTGAGTCCATGGCTGGGAGTGGGCTGAGAATGGAGGGTACAGACATTAGAGGGACAGCTCTAGGAGTGGAAAGGGCTTGCTTGAGATCTGCTGGAAGGAAAGGTAAGCAGAGTCTCAAGCCTGGGTTGCTTTATTTCCCAGGGTGCTAACCCTAAAATCACCATAGAAGGAAATGTTAGACCAAAAAGTTTACACCATCTAGGTCCTAGTTTCAAGAATAATTTTTTTCTTTTCTGGAATTTTTATTTTTAATTTTTAAGTACATGTTTGCAGTACACAGTGATTACATTCATTGTAGGTACTTGGTACATGTGCATAATCAAGAATTCTTTGTATACATATAGATGATTATTTTATTGAATGGCAAGAGAAGACCAGTAGACAACCCAAAAACTTTTTTCCTCTGAGCTTTTCATAGCCATGGGAGAGAACCAAGAATATTCTAGGACAGTGATGGCAAACCAAACCTTTTAGAGCTTTCAATGATACGAACAGCCCTCTGTGGCATACATGCCATTGGTTCACCACCACTGGTCTAGGAGTTGGAATTCAGTGGGTGCTTGCCTCTAGGTTGAATCAGAAGCATTAGGAGAACTTGTTAGAAACGCAGAATCTCTGGCCCAACCCAGGCTCACTGGATCAGAATCTACATTATTAAAAGCGCAGGCAATATGAGAAGCTCTGTTATGGGACAGTACTTATTTTTAAAATAAATCTTATTTTATTCCATTTCCTCCCCAATCCCCCTCCCCTCCTATGTTTCCATTTTTTCTTTCTATTTTCACTTTTTTTCTTGTCCCTTCCTTTCTAGGAGAGTACTTCTTAAACTGCAGGTGGAACACTTTGAAATCTAATGTTAAAACAGAAGGGCCTTTCCTGAGAAATTAGGCATTTTCATAGACTTTCTTGATCTCTTCTCAGGCCTTGATTACTTTTTATTTGGAAGTGACTTTTGCCAATAAAGGGGTTATGGAAGGTTATAGAAATGGCCAGAGTGCCATTTCCAATTATTAAGGGAAGCTCTTTGCATAATATGTTAGTCAACTTTCTGTTACTATAAGAAAATAACTCAGATAATCAATTTATAAAGAGGAAAAGTTTATTTTGGCTAACAGTTCTGAAGGATTCAGTCCATGGCCAATTGGCCCCATTACTTTGGGCCTGTAGCAAAGCAGCACCTCATGGTGGCTGTCATGTGGAGGAGTGTGCTGTTTGCCTCATGGGGGAATATGAATAAGCAGAAGAGGAGGAGGGGCTCGGTTTCACTGTTCCCTTTGAGGGCATGCTCCCGATGACTGGAAATCTCACTAGCCCCACCTCCCCAGTAGAGCTAAGCTGGGACTAAACCTCTGTCCCATGAGTCTTTGAGACATTTAAGATCCAAACAATAGCCCATGGAAACTTCTACTTCGGCCTTAGTGGAGTGCTTGTCTCATACAAGGTTACAATGTGAAGTATCAGCAGAAATTAAGAAGCTTTTAAAAAGTATCAAATTTGTCTGTAATTTTTTTTAAAAAGGAGAAAAAGGATTTGGACAAGTACTCAAAAACCACATGCACCTAATGCTATCCTCCCAGTTCTCAAATCATTCTTATATAGGCTCCCCTCCAAGATTTACAGAGCCTGTGGCAAGGGTACAAAGAAGGACCCACATACCACTGTTAAATAAAAACTTTTAGTATATTTTATGTATTCATATATATCTTATTTATATATTTTCACATAGACTGTTGTCCTACTTTGATAAACATACTCTCATAAAAAGTTAAAATATATGGGGCCAGGGATTTAGCTCAGTGGTTTCGCTGCCTGCTGTGCAAGTGCAAAGACCCAAGTTTGATCCCTGGTACCAAAAAACCACCAAAACAAACAAACAAATGAGCAAATTAAAATATATTTAAAGCTATGATTTCTATATGATTGAAAAATTTAAAAAGTCAAGATGACTAAATTGAATTATTGCCCATGTCTAAGTATTGTTGATGGGTCAGTGATACTTGAATGAGCAGTGTATGTATCTGCAGTCCATAAGTCATTAGTTAGCCCTTAAAATATATTTTTGGCCTTCATGTCAGCAAAATCATTATGTCATTATTAAGTGACATTTTCTCATGATTTGAGCTCTGGTGAGAAAGTGATCTAAAGTAGCTGTGACCTAAGAAAAATGTAATCATGTTTAATGAGTTTTGAGTATGAGTGGATCATAAATTAGAAGAGAAAGAAAAGAATGTTGCTGCTTGGTACTACTGGGCAAGATACTACATTCTGTAAGAATCTACAGCATTCATGCCCCAAAAGAAGTATCTGACAAGTTGACTAATTTGTCTTTTCTCTTACCTAAGCGCTTCCGCTGCTCAAATCCTCCCTGTCCTCTGAAGCAGAGTGTGTCTCCGAGGTCAGCAGTAACACAGCCCACAATCCATCATAGCACTCGGATGTGATTGCCTTTTCTTTGGAGGACCTAGACCAAGAGGCGTTGACTATCTCTGTGGGGCTGAGCAGCCTTGGGGAGTAGACGTTCATGGCAACCATGCGCCCTGCTGTACTGAGCTATGGATCCTGAGTGACAGAGGCACCTGTTCATGTGCTTATGGGAGGGAGGCTGTGATATATGGAGCCTTCAAGTGCAGGGCGTGGGTCAGAAATCACGAGGAAACTTTCTGGGAGATGAAAGCGATCCATATCTTGATCCGCCACATGGTTACATCACTGTACATATTGGTCAGAATTCATCATGTTGTGTACTTAGGATTGGTACATTCCATTGAATGTAAATTATACCTCAATAAAGTATTGTTTATATAAAAATAAAGACTACCAGGTTACACTTTTCATTTTATGTATGTGAACAAAGGACCTCTAACTCTTCAACATATGTAGCTCCAGCTCTTTAACACAACTGTGTGATATAATCTCATATACACACATGCATATGCACAAATGCACCATGTGCTTTCTTTTTTTTTTTTTTAAACCTGACTGCAATGATTTTTCTGTCCTTGACATATCCTAAATCATTTTCTGTGGACTTTATAATTTATAATTATTGCTTCCATTTATTCATTCTTATAAATAATAGTACTGTCTAAGTTGTTGCATATAAAGTTTTTATTATAGTCTTATAATACATCTTTAGATATAGAACAAATGGATAAATGAGTCTGAATATTTAAATGACCATGTGTTGTAGTGGTGAAGATGTTGAACTGTAGAGTTAAGAACAGGCTGGGTTTCTCACCTTAGCCCACATTCGGCACTTAGCAGCTCATTAGAGCTTCAGCCCACGACGTGTCCACTGACATCTGCCCAAAGCCCTTTGCTAGATGCAGAAGATAAAATCACTTAAGGGGATAAAACAAAAAAGGACTAATTATACTCCTTTCCTGAAACTTATCAACTTCAAGACATGAAGCCTTGATAAAGAAATGGAAGATATAAAGAAGATGCACATGGACATTTAAGAAATGAAAAATACAATAACTAAAATAAAAATCTTAATAAATGTATACAATGACAAAATGAATGAACACAAGGAAAGAAATCAGTGAACTAGAAGACAGAGAAATAGAAATTAACACAATGGGAACAACAGAGAAAATAATTGGATCAAAAATATAAGCAAAAATCTAAGCAGCCCTTCAGGGATCTGTGAGAAGATTGTTACATATGACCATGTTCATGTGATTAGAGTTGCATGAGAAGAGAAAAAAGGCAAGCTAGAAAAGTATTTGAATAAGTAAGTCTCAAAATATACAAATTTGACAAGACACACGAACTTACATAGTCAGAAGCTAAACACAGTGCAAATGGAATAAACCCAAAGAAATCCATGCAAAAATATCATAATTGAATCTCTAAGAGCTAAAGGTCAGAAAGAAATATGTAAAGCAACCAGAGAAGAAAAATAACTTACCAATGGGGAAAGGCAATTAAAATAACAAATGTCTCTTCAGAAACTATGGAGCCTAGAAATAAATAGCACAGTACTGAAAGTAAAGGAACTATAAGCGGTGAAAATATCCTTCAAAAAATGAAAAATAAATCAAGATATTTTCAGACAAAGAAAAATTAAGAAAATTTCCTGCCACCAATTTTATCATAAGAGAATGGCCCAAATAGCTTCTATGTAGAGAGGAAAAAATATAAAATAAAAAGCTTTGACTGTTAAAGAAAAC
Organism: Heterocephalus glaber; assembly: GCF_053883595.1. Classification (NCBI taxonomy): domain Eukaryota; kingdom Metazoa; phylum Chordata; class Mammalia; order Rodentia; family Bathyergidae; genus Heterocephalus; species Heterocephalus glaber. Next base: position 71,204,039 of record NW_028258324.1, read on the forward strand.
AAAAGAACACATTAAAAATGAATATATACCATAAAAAAAAAAAAGAACAGGCTGGGTTCAAGTTTAGGCTCTGCAGGTCCTTGGACAAACTACTTCAAGCCTAGGTCAATGTCACCCTCAGAGTTCTCTTCAGGGCTCAGTGATTATCATTATATATATATGTATTATATATATTATATATATATGCAGTGTTTCGTATAGAATCAAGCACGTGGGTGCTCAATAATCACTGGGTAAAATACTGTAAAACTGCTTTCTAAACAAACACAGCCTACCTCATTCCCTGAGGGTACACAGAAGTGCTGTTTTCCGAAATAACATCAGCCCTGAGTGTTAGAATCCCAATTATTATATGGATAAAATGAAATACAGATTGAGTATCACTTATCTGAAAGGCTTAGAACTAGAAGTGTTTCAAATTTTGTATTTTTTCAGCTTTAGGAATATTTCTATATAGCTAGTGAGGTATCTTGTGGATGGGACCCAAATCTAATCATAAAATTCATATATTTTCATATATACCTTATACACATAGCCTCAGGATAATTATAATTACATTTAATTAATTAATTGTTTGTTTGTTTGTTTGTTTGTTTTTGCAGTACTGGTGATTGATCCCAGGGCCTTTGTACTGAGCTATATCCCCAGTCCATTTTTTAAAAATGTTTTACTTTAAGACAAGGTCTTCCCAGGCTGGGACAAGTGTGTGATACTCCCACCTCAGCCTCTCAGGGTGCTGGGATTACAGTTGTGTGCCACCATGCCTTGCTTATATAACATTTTTAGTAATTTTATGCATGAAACAGTCATGCTAGTGTCAGATAGGTGTTCAAAATATTTTGGATTTTGGGAGTAAGAATGCCCATCCTGAATTCTATTGCTGTTTTTTTAATTACATTAGCTGACTCCTAGGAAGTTGGGTGTTATTTAGTGGTTTGTGTTGTTTTGTTTTGTTTTGTTTTGTGGTGTTTTTTTTGTTCTGTTTTGGTTTTTTTGGTACCAGAGATTGAACTTGGGACCTTACGCTTGCAAGGCAGGTGGTGGAACCACTGAGCTAAATCCCCAGCCCTGTTTAGGTTTTTAAATCTTTCAAAATTTTCCTAAAAATATATTGGCCTGCTTTTTGAATGCCTTTTCTCCATTGTTGATTCATGGACAAGACTGCAGTACTGACATGTCACGGGGCAGGTTAAGCATAGGTTTTTTCTTTTTTTTTCCTTAAATTCTTTTATTGGTACATTTTAGGTATATAATACATTTACATTTATCATTGGGTGCTTGTACCTGAACATGATATATCTTGGTTCTTATTTTTTCCCCCATTACCTGTGTGCCCTTCACCCCCTCCACCCTTCCCTGTTTACATAGATTTCATTTCCATTTTTTTTTCTTTTCTCATAATTTTTCCTTTCCCTTCTTTCCTTTCCCCTTCCCTTCCCACCACCCCTACCCCTTTGGACCTTTTCTTCCTATTTCAAATTATCAGTTATTCATTTTAATCCTTATTTACACTTTCAGTTTCTCACACTAGAGAAACTATTCAGTATTTACACGTGTGTATCCTATTTGTTTCACTTAAGAGTATGGCCTCAATATGCATCCATTTAGCTATAAATGTCTCTAGTTTGTTCTTTATGGCTGAGTAGTACTCCATTTTATTAAGAAACGCATCTTCTTTATCCAGTTTCCAGTTGGTGGGCACTTGGGCTGTTTCCAAGCTTTAGCTATTACAAAGTGTGCCTCTATAAACATGGGTGCACATATATCACTGTGGTATGATTCTTTTAATTCTTTTGGGAAGATCCCCAGCAGGGGAATAGCTGTGTCAAATGGGACCTCTAGTCCTAGTTCTTTGAGGTATCTCCATACTGATTTCCACAGTGGTTGCACCAGTCTGCACTCCCACCAACAATGGAGAAGGATTCCTTTCTCCCCACACCCCCGCCAGCATTTGTTACTGGTTGATTTCTTGATAGCAGCCATTCTTTCTGGGGTGAGGTGGAATCTGAATGTTGTTTTCATCTGCATCTCTCGAATGACCAGTGATGCTGAACATTTTTTCATATATTTATTTGCCGCTTTGACTTCTTTGTCTGAGAAATGTCTGTTCATTTCAGATGCCCATTTTTGAATTGGGTCTTTGAATGTGGGGGGTCTGATTTTTTTTTCAGTTCTTTATATATTCTTGATAGTAGTCCTTTGTCAAAGGTACAGCTGCTAAAATTTTTTTTCCCACATTGTAGATTGTCTCTTAGCTCTGTTGGTGGTTTCTCTTGCAGTGCAGAAGCTTTTTAATAGGATGAGATCCCAGTTGTTGATTCTTTGTGCAAGTTGCCATGCTACTGAGGTTTTGTTCGTAAAGTCTTTTCCTATGCCAATGTCTTCAAGAGTTCTACCTAACTTATCTTCCAGTAAGTTTAGTGTTTCTGCCTTAATATTTAGATCTTTAATCCACTTCGATCTTAGTTTAGTACATGGTGATAGGTATGGGTCTAGTTTTAATCTTTGGCAGGTTGAAATCCAGTTTTTCCAACACCATTTATTAAATAGGCTATCTTTCCTCCAATGAGGATGGTTGGCTCCTTTGTCAAAGATGAGGTGGCTAGTATGTCTGGAGTTGTTTCTGCATCTTCTAATCTATTCCACTGATCCTCAGGTCTGTTTCTTTGCCAGTACCATGCTGTTTTTATCACAGTAGCTTTGTAGTATAGTTTCAAGTTGGGGATTGTGGTAACCCCAGCCATGTCTCTGTTGCGTAGAATTGCTTTTGCTATTCTAGGTCTCTTCTGGTTCCAAATGAATTTTTGGGTTTTTTTCTCTAGTTCTATGAAGTATATTGTTGGAATTTCAATCGGCATTGCATTAAATCTATATAGTAGTTTTGGAAGTATGGCCATTTTCACTATATTGGCTCTTCCTACCCAGGAACAAGGGATATCTTTCCATTTTCTTATATCCTCTTCGATCTCCTTTTTCAGAGTGCTGTAGTTTTCTGTGTAGAGGTCTTTTGCTTCCTTTGTTAGATTGACTCCTAGATATTTCTTTTTTTTGGATGCTATTGTAAAAGGAATTATTTCCTTAATTTCTCTCTCAGTGAGTCTGTTATTTATGTGTAAGAAGGCTGTTGTTTTTTGAGTGCTGACCTTGTATCCAGCTACTCTACTGAATCTGTCAAGTCTAGAAGTCTCTTGGTGGAGTTTTTTGGGTCTTCTATGTAAAGTATCATATCATCAGCAAATGATGACAGTTTTACTTCTTCCTTTCCTATCTTTATTCCTTTTATTTCTTTCTCTTTTCTAATTGCTGTGGCTAATGTTTCCAGAACTATATTGAACAGGAGTGGGAATAGTGGGTATCCTTGCCTTGTTCCTGATTTTAGCATGAAAGTTTTCAGTTTTTGACCATTTAGTATGATGTTGGCTGTTGGTTTTTCATAGATAGCCTTAATCAGGTTGAGATAAAGACCTTCTATTCCAATTTTCTGTAGGGTTTTTTTTTGTTTGTTTGTTTGTTTTTTTTATCATGAATGGGTGTTGGATTTTGTCGAAAGGCTAAACTTCTTGACATGGCCCATGAGACGGAGACGCGTGCCCGCTGGGTGGCTTTCCTCTGAGCCCTCGGGTCTGCAGACGCTTCCTGGGCAGTCAACTCCCTGTGGCTGTGGGCAGCGAGGGCCCGGCTGCCTGGAGGAGGTCACTTTGTGGAGGGTGCTTCCCTGTCCTGCCACCCGGCCTAATTAAACCAGCTGCTCTGCAGAGTGTGCCTGCCGGGCCTGGCTCCCAGCGGGGCTGCAGGCGCCAGTGTTGCTAACAGCCGGAGAGGTGTGTGGTTCAGTGGCCGTTGTTACAGATGCAGCTGAGACCTGGTTGGCTGCCTGGCAGACCCTCCCACGGCTCCGCCGCCTGATTGGCTGCGCCGAGCTGTGACGCCGCTCCAGGCCTCATTTAATCAGCTCCCGCATTGTGCCTCACCCCCACCGTACTGGTGCCCTTTAAATCGCAAAGTGACAAGCGTGTCAGAACAGCAAGAGTGGGAGGCTAAGGGAGCCCACGTTACTCTCTCAGACTGGACAGTGGGGTGTACAGGGGTGCCTTTGCTGCCTGCAGCTGGATTCCCTTGGGACATGTAGGCCATTTATTTCATCACCCATGAGGCTGGGGACTGTGTAGCCTTTGAGATCTTTTCTGCACTTCTGGAATCAGAGGCCCAGGGTCGAAGTCCCGCTTCTGTGTATTTACCAGGGATAGAAAAGAGGCGGGCTTTTCCCTAGTGTATTTGTAACTTTGCCCAGAGGAGAAATTGGGTTGAAATTGAGTTGTCTCTTCCCTTTGCCTCGAGTGGGTTACCCAGGGACAAGTTTCTCCCTAATGCACATGCACCAGAAGTGGCAAGGAGCAAGTGGGAAGCCTGTGCATAGGACCAGGAGGCCATGGCAGATGTGCACCAGGCGCCTGACCCTTGCTGGGTCATCACTGGCTGTGTCCAGCTGTCCCCGAGAGAAGGAAGCATGGCTTCCCAAGGGAGGATAAGGATGCAAGAGTGGACTAGCTGACAAAAAGGCCTGTGTGGCTCTGAAGCCAGCCCCTTCCCACTGCAGCGGGCCTGGCCTTGTGTCTCCTGCTACTCAGCACAACCTCACTGCTCGAGGCAGAGCTGAACCTGCCCCTCCCCCTGTAGGCCCACAGGACCAGGCTTCCCTGAATACTGGGGCATCTGCAGCCATCTCTGAGTCAGAGGCTGAGTGCAGAGCCTCCTGATCCACTGAAGTGGGGCCAGCTCGGGTCATGTGGCACCTTGGCTGGGAAGGCCTCAAAGATAACTACGTCACTCCCAGGCTGGGCCAAGCGCTCTCAGCAACACCTGGGCCAAAGCTGCACCAGCTCATTTCTATTCTCAGAACAAGTCATGGCTTTGGGGTCATGAGGTAACCACACAGGGCTGTGAGAGAGGTCCGGGCCAACCAGATTCCCAGGATGAGGGGCGCTGGTCACCTCTTGGGCCTGGGAGGAGCTGTGTATCCCAGGGCAGGGGCCTGAGACCTCGGTCACTTAGGGTCCACTTCGAGTCAGCGAGACCCACACTCCACACTTGGTTTGTTGTCACCACAGGCAGGTTCAGAATCTCTCTGGGTCTCCATTTCTTCATTCAGAAAATAAGATCGGTGGGAAGATGGTGGGCTCAGCTTGTTTCTCTTGTCTCTGTCAGATCTTACATCTTTAAGATGCTTGATTGGATTTAAAGCACACCTCAGATACTGAGGCATAGGAACAGTGAATCACACTTTAGGATTCCCCCCACCCGGAGTTCATCATCTCATATACATGCACCCTCAGAAATGGGAAAATAACAACCAAGCTCCATTTGTGAGTATGCCACTTCCTAGACCCTGGGAGAGTATGTTCTTCAGTATGTAACTTCCGTTTCTGTTGACATTCTCAATGTTCTTGTCCACTTCTATTTTATATTTTATTATGGAAAGTTTGAAACATGCAGAAGAATTATATAATGAACCTTCATGGACTCAAAGCCATGCTTCAATACTATCCACATCTTGTCAGTGTTGTTTCATCTGCCCTCCCTTACGCCATGCGTACTGTTGGCAGAGGGGAGGGCTGGAGTATTTTAAATCAAAATATCGGTGTCATTACTTTGTGTGTCTAAGAGAAATATCCCTCTTTTTAAACATGTAGCTACAATGCCATTTTTATACCCTCCCATATTAATAGTGAGGAAGGAGTTCTTTGAATTCTGGTGAACTCAGGACAGAAGGGGTTTAGAGTAAAGGAGCTCTGGTCTTACAAGATTTTCAGAAAGAAATATGAGAATGCTTGTCTGTTCTCTGATCAGAGGAATGGATATAACTAGTATTCATCTACTGAGCACAGACTGTGTACATCTCCATAAACATCATCTCCTTTAGCCTTCGCACCAAAGCTGAGCAGGGAAGCTAAGATTCTCAGAGGAGCTTCCCAAATGTTACTTTCCAATCCATCAATAGTACACTGTCTGCCCGGTGAGTGTGAGGAGGCCAATGCAGGAGCATGGTGGGTTCAAGGCAAGCCTGGGCAATGTATGAAGCAAGGCCCTATCTTAAAAACAACAGGCAGGGTGTGGTGACACAACCTGTAATCCTGTAGCCCCAGCACTCTAGGAGGCTGAGGCAGGAGGATTGAAAAGTTCCAGCCTAGCCTGAGCAATTCAATGACTTGTGAAACACTGTCTCAAAATAAAAAGAAAAAGGGCTGGGAATGTAGCTCAGTGCAAAGGCCTGGATTCATTCCCAGGGCTGCACATGCACACACACACACACACACACACACACACACACACACACACACACACACATGTTACAGCTCTGTACTGAGTCAGTAGGAAATCTTTTCTATTTAGCATCAGCACAGAAGGCTGTTCCATCCATGTCTTGATCTAAACAGATGTTTAACTTCTATAGAAACAATAACCAGCTCATTCTTTAAGAGTCCCTGGGCGGCGAGGGGCGGGGGGGATGCTTTCTTTCCCAGCTAATGCATTCCAGGCAGTCTTCCTCTTTCTCTTTAACCCCGTTTCCCCAGTGGACATAGAGTGGACCCCTGAGTTACCAAAGTGCAGCTTTCCGGGGTGGCTGCAGAGATGATGCTCCTTGAGTAGTGACAACCAGTTACAATCGTCTCTTGGGGTGCGGGGCAGCGGCACCGCCCACGGCTCCCAGTCAGCCCTGCGTCCAGGAGAGCAGACACCGACTCTACAGTGTGCTGTGTGCTGCTCCACGGTGTGAGGGAGGTTAGGTGTGTGAAGTGCGTCTTGACAGTGTTTTGACAAACTGTCCATGGTAGTTGAGGGACAGCTGCAGATGCCTATCACGGGGCATGTAAGTCACTCCTTAGGGTTAGCAGATATTCATAGATTTATACTTGAAGGGTTTGAATTTTTGCTTTGGAAACCTGTAAACTTTTATTCAGTAGGGGGAATCTTTACATAGCAACACGGGCCTGTACCTCCTTAAACATGTGGCAGTAACGGAGGGAGAAAGAAATAGAGGAAAGGAGGGAGGAAGGGAGTGGGAGAGGAAGGGAAATAAAAACCAAAAAGCTCCCATAAACCTCAAGTTGGCTTTATGACCGCGCTTGGGAAGTCGTGCCTGTGTTGAGAATGTGTGCAGAACGTCCTTCCGCATACCCCACAGAGTGGGCGGTCTGGGATGTGAGACATCTGGTGGGCCTAAACTTCAGGCCATCCTTCACTTGTCCTGCCCAAAATCCTGGGTGGGACCCTAGTCCTGTGCTTCTGTGTTCATATATATAAGCGTCACGGCACGGGCGGGGATGTAGCTCAGCGGTGCAGTGCCTGCCTGGCAAGCACGAGGCCCTGAGTTGGATCCCAGGTACAAAAAACAAATACACACACCACGCACCTGGACTTGACCCTACACCTCGGGAAGCGAGTTTAGTATACCTGCATTATAGCCCAATAAGTCCCAGTTTTCCCTTGTAATGGAACCTTGCTTTTCTCTTTTGAATGTCTCTTTTTAATTGACAACGCTTCAACCTAATTTGTGTTTCATTCACACAGATGAAATCATGCAACAGGAAGTCAGGCCCTTGGTGGCAGCGGATATAATAGAACAACTTCACAGACAATTTGCCATTCTTTCAGGTAAGGGGTAAACTCATTTGCATTTCCACATTTTGCCGGGGTTCCTTCCGGGAGGGCTTCTGGGCTTTGATGAGCATTATGCCCAACCTCACTCGCCCCTCAAACCTCATCTGGGCCAGAATGGGGTGAAGATGCACGGCCGGAGAAGGGTGGGGTCTCCTGGATGCTGTTCCCTTTGCTTTGGGGTGCATCAGGTCTTCCCCAAATGAGTGCCTTACTCTGAGGCTGTGAAGAACAGAGCTGGAAAGATCTGAAGAAAAACAACTAATGACCTCAGTGGGCGCCGTGCCATTCTGCCACTGTTTTTGTTGAATGCTCTTCCAAGATTCAGCCTCAAGAGTCTTGGTTTGAAGGGCTCAGGAGCATTTGCTAAGGTTGTTTGTTCTCTGAGACATTTGACTTTTATTCTTAGGTCTTCCGAGGACATTCCCAACAAGCATTTGGTTAAGCTTAACCTGAGGTTGATATTAATAAGAGGCTGGAGGGCCGGGGATTTAGCTCAATGGTTTCCCCACCTGCTGCACAAGCGCAAGGACCTGAGTTCAATCCCAGGTACCAAAAAAAAAAAAGAGGCTGGAAATTTTCTGAGTCCAGGGAACAAGACTGAAAAGTTGTCACTACCCGAGTACTATTCTTATTCACTTGTCTGAGAGTGGCATGCATGACTTTAGGAGGTATGAACTATTATAGACAGCTGAGTTAGGTAGAAATATTATAGGTAGTCAGACAGGGCTAAGTCCACAAGAGAGAGTTGGGACAAAGGTAAAACACCTCACAGCTGTGGCCAGAGACACATCTGTTGGAGACCAGGCTTCAAGATAAAGTCAAAATGACCAGGCTTGCGTACTCCCCAAAGGACAAGATAAGCGGTAACACAGGGTCTGATGAAGTTCAGATAGACATCAGTCACCCCAGTGGGTGACCAAGAACTCTGGACCCATCATTTCCTAGAAAAAGTCTTTGTACTTTCCATGCACACTTGTTACATGACTCGTTTCCCCATTGGATCACTGTTACCTAAGCAACTATATTTGTAACTTTATTGGTTGATCATAACTGTACCCCATGTTGTACCCATGTGGTTTTGCTCTGTAAAACTTCCCTGTAAAGTGGGGTCCTCAGCTACCCATTCAGGACCCCTCCTGCCTCTTAGGAGCTATCCTCTCAATAAACATTTCCTACTCTTAACCTCTGTTGTTCCTAGAATTCATTCTTTGATTTCAGAGAACACAAACTTGGTGTGTCAGACATCTAACAGGTTGGGAACTATAATATTTCCCTTATTTCATTTAGAGGTCCTATTTCATCTCCTAATATCATTCCCTATTCAATACCAAACCCTAAATCATAATAGTTGAACTAAATTTGGGAGCATACAGTGGTGAGATTAGAGGTCTTTGTCACAGAGGAATAAGATGGCAAGTCACTCTCTTCAGGTTTATGTTTCTTCTAAAACAAAACAACAGTCATGTTGTTTATATCACAGAGGAAAATGCAGTTGGTATCAATTTTTCTCAACAACAGGGAATGGGAGGAAAAGTCACATTTCTCTCCTTTGTGTAAATTATATTTAATCTGCTCCAAATTTCTCACCCCACTGACCAGAGGGAAACCCAGTCTCACCTAGTGGGATCCCACAGCACACTCCAGCAGTGCATCCTGGGTGGGGATGCAGAGCATTCTGGGGATTCCTTCCTCTATGGTAGTCACCATTCACATAGTCACTGAAAGCTTTGTAAGTACAGGGTGTTTGTTTTTCTTACTTCTGCATTGCTAGAATTCAGAACTGAGACTGGAACATAAAAGGAGCTCAGTACAAAATTACCCAAGTCGTTCCAGGCTGTCCTTCGAGGCTCCCTGAAGGCCCAGCTTTGGTCCCACAGGTTTGGCTCCGAGGTACATGCCCCGCCAGCCTCGTAGCTTCCTGGGGTGAGCCTAGGCTTGGCAAGACAAAGGGCAAGAAGGGAACTGTCCTCTGGGCTCCTGGAAACTGCTGCTGTGGCCCTGCACCAGGAAGCCCCAAGGCCAGCAGGCTACAGGTCTTCAGTGGATGATGGGGAGGAGTGGAGTGGATTCCTATAGCGTTAGACGCAAACTCTAATGGCCCAGTGTATGATTCTGCCACATATCCCACAATGGCACATCTCAGACAGGAGTCCAGTGGTTGATTAATTGATACATTTACAGTGGACCCTTGACTTACAAACTCATTTAGTTTGCTGGGGCTGGTTGTAACTCAAATTGGGCAGTTGGAGGCTCAGGCTCCTCTACACAGCCTTCAAAGTCTCTCTCCTATGTACAGGCAGATCTCAGTGTCCTTAAGACACTGGCCCAGGATTTCTCAATTAACCCCACACAGGAAAGGATGCTGTAATGTTCCTTCCAGAACTCTTTTTAAGAGTTAAATCTGTATCTGAGACCATCAGGAAGCACAAGCGGCCAGCATTTGGGTTGTAACTCAAGACTTTGGTCATTAAGTTAAAACTAAAATTCTGATCATAACCTAAATTGTTCATTTGTCAGGCCGGTTGTAACTCAAGGGTGCACTGTAATTGGTTCAATTTATCTCTTTTATTACTCAGGCATTTCTTTCCATGCTTATTTCTTAGAGGCAATACAGGAAAAACATGAACTGGTACCAGACAGCGCTAGATAAGGAGTTGGATTCTGCTATTTACTAGCAGTGTCACCTCAGGCAGTTTACTTCTCTAAGGTACCATTTCCTCCTGTGTACAGTGGGGTCCTTGTAATTTTGGCTACTAAATGACAAAATGCATAAAAAATGCCCAGTATTACAACTGCCAAATAAGTGTCCATCATTTTTTCCTGATATATTTTAAATTCCCATAAGGTGTTTATTTTAAGGTTTTTATTACCAGAAATAGTTTTCTGTATGATACAGTTTTTTAAAAATAAGGAATCAGAGCCATACTCACAGTGAATATGAATACAATGCCAGCAGTAAGTCAGGAATAGACTGTCAGCCCACTGTGTAGAACAGAGCTGGAAAGCTCATGCTGGGCCAAGAGGACTCCTCTGATATAGCGAAGATCACCCTTCATTTCTGAGTTTCTTTTGTCCTTTAAGTTTGCTCTCCTTATGAGAGAGAAGCTTGGTTTTCTGTGATGCACTTGCAAGCTTGCGAGCCTGAAGACTGTCAGCTCTGAAGGAGTACTTTGGTTTTTGTTTTTTGGGTTTTTTTTTTTTCTTTGGTAGTTGACAAATAATAGAAGAGATCTTCAATAATTTTTACAATAAGATAAAAATAACCTAAATTACTTATGTCTAGCAATGAGTTCACAAATATTAGTTTGGAGAAATACAAGGCTTGAATGACAGTAATAATCCTGTAAACTTTCAGAGGAGTGAGGGTTTCTTTTTTTTTCCCTTGCTTTAAAAATTTTTTAAACTGTGGATTTAGCTCAGTTCCGGGGTTCCAGTGCCTGGCTCGCAAGCGCAAGGTCCGGAGTTTGATCCCCGGTACCAAAAAAAATATATTTTTAAAAATAAATTTTAATTTATTTTATCCCATTCCCTCCTCAAGCCCCCTCCCCTCCCTATGTACAAAAGCTTTGTTTCCATTTTTTCTGAAGGAGCACTTTGGGATCGGCAGCCTTTCAACTTCCACCATCCCTCTCTACCTAGCAGAGATAGCAAACGTCAGCTCTGAGGCCACCTTGGGTGCCTGTCTAGTTGTGTCTGAAAACATAAATCTCTGTGACCAGGTCTATTCTCGTGTCTATGGCAGCCTGAAGGCTGCTCTGGATCATAGCAGTTTTCCTCTTCCTGATTCGGGTAAGCAAAGTGAACACTTATTTTTCAGCTGTAGAATTTTGTAGATTCCACTGAACTCTGGAAAGAGCCAGAGGCTTATTGGCCAGGAAGGCTGTAGAGGAAAGGACAGAGACTCAAGGAGAACCCGATGGCCTGGCCAGCGCCATTTGTGTAGAAGAGTGAAGGCCAGGGGCCGGGGATTTAGCTCAGTGGTTCTGTTGCTTGCTTTGCAAGCACAAGGACCCGAGTTCAATCCCCGGTACAAAAAAAAAAAGACCAGGTTCACAGGTATAAATCTCTAATCACAAGGTTTTGGGCCAGGGATTTAGCTCAGTGGTTCCGGCGCCTGCCTCTCAAGCACAAGGTCCCGAGTTCGATCCCCGGTACCAAAAAAAAAAAAAAGAAGAGCGAAGGCCCATTGTGCAAAGCCTGACCCAGAATCAAGGTCTTGCTCACAGCCTTTACCCGCAGAAGGCAGCACCCTCTCTTCCACAGCCCTCCTGAAGGGCGTCTTTTGAGGTCAGAACCACCAGAGGCCTGAGCCCTGGCCATCATCCAATTCCTGTTTGGAAGGCAGCGTGCATGTTCACAGTCAGCTTGGAATATTTCTGAGTTCAGGGCTGAAGCAGGAGACATAGGTTTGTTAGCATGGTAGAAACATTCTAGGCTTTGGACTCAGAAAATTCTGGGTTCATGTTCAATTAGTAGGTTGCTCTGAATCTCTGTCATGTATAAAATGGGTCTTATTAAAGGAAAGTATGGACTCTGGCTACAAGAGAACTCAGCCTATAGGACTTTTTTGTTAAACTACTTAAGACATCTGGAGGTAGAAACTCCTACTATTGGATCAGTGCTCAATAGTGTTAAGGCTGGCATCTTTCTGGTTCTCTTGACGTTTCCATATTTAAGTCTCGATCCCAAGAAGGCTCCTGCAGCTCCAGACATCAAGTCTGTGTCCATATCAGGAAGAGAAAAAAAGAAGCAATTCTAACTTCATCTGTTCCTTTTGCCAGGAGAGCAGAAACTTTCCCTAAAGCTTTTGACTAACTTCTACTTATGTCTCATTCCAGAACTATCATGTAGCCATCCCTCACAGCAAGAGAATCTGAAAAGCAAGCATTTAGCTTTCTAACTCCCATGTAGAAGGTGGTCAGGGGGAAAGAGGTGTGGGAATGAATTAGTCACTTATCAGTATGGGCCATAATGCCTTTCCTTCAATTACAAGAAATTACCCTTTTACATTTCTTTCAATGGCCATTTCTCCCTTGGAATCATTTAATATGAATCCCTCTCTCCATATAGTAGCTTAATCTTTTTGAAAATGATTAATATTGAAAGATGAAGTTCTCTTAGGCTTGTGGAGTTCCCAATGTAATATAAAGGAGAAATAAAGGAAAGCCACTATAGTAAAATAATATGTACATTACCAATATGGGGTTTTTGGGTGTTTTTTGGTACTGGGGATCAAACTTGGGTCTTTGTGCTTGGGCCGCAGGCATCAAAACCACTGAGCTAAATCCCCAGCCCAACCAATATGTATTTTAATAGAAGTAATAAGAAATAATATTTCTGTAGTGTGGGCCACCAAGTACACAAGACAGGTATGAATACTGGGGTCTGGTGTGGCTTTATTGGAGTAATATTCTGAAATAGCAAACAATTGTTGAATTTAAATTTGGAACATGATAAAGTTCTTTCCTCAATTGATAGGATAATTGCATTCCTGGGAAACTCAGTGTACATTAAAACTGTTTTTAAGTTCTTTTTGGTTTGTTTGGGTTTTTTTTGTACCGGGGATCAAACTCGGGACCTTGCGCTTGAGAAGCAGGCAGCAGAACCACTGAGCTAAATCCCCGGCCCTAAGTTCTTTATAATTATAGGTAAAACAGAGAGTCTAGGTTCAGAGCTTTATAAATGGATTTTTCATTTATATTGAGTATCTGATAAGACATCTACAACTTAAAGAGAATATGGACAGTTGTTGTTTATTTTGTGTTGTTTTTATACATTTTTGTTGGTGGCAGTGTTGGCAGAATGGGTCATTCAGCATCCCGGGCCCTGGGATTTCCACAGTGCTTCCCAGGCAATGGCTCTGACATTTCCCCAGCGAAGGTCAGCTCTTTGTGGGGGGGAGGAGGGGAAGTAGATGCGGGGTGGTCACTGGCCATAGCAGCCTCATCTCCTCCCCGATGCTGACCTACCCCAATTCCTCTGGTGGACATTGCAGCGTCCCACATTCTGCTCCTTGTGGCACAAGCCTTCGTGGCAGCCCGCCCAGGCCCTTATAGGAATCACTGTGTAACTCAAGCACTTGTTTCTGCAGTCAAGCTAGTTCTCTTCCATTTAAAGAAAAGGTAAAAATTATGCTAGGAGGAGTGAGGTTTATTTTTAAAAATTTACCATTTTCCTTGGTATCAAAGAAGGTTCATTGTCTTCCCTGAGTGGGACCTTTTCCCTCTTGCATTACTATATTTTCTCACCAGGTGGCACTAAATGCCTTGTTCTGGGTGGTCAGTGGTTGCGCTCCCATAAACCCAGTTTTGTTTCTTAAAATGAATTTCAATGCCAGGTAGATGTCCACAGTTGACTGTGCAGCTTCTCTGGTGTTCAGAATTAGTAAAAACCAAGTTAGAAGAAAGCTCCACTTATCTTTTTCTGTTTAGGTGGGAAAAGCTTTATTTCAGTCAACTATAAAAGATAAGACGAAAGGGGTGGAGATGTACATCAGTTGCCTGGTATGTATGAGGTCTTTGGTTTGATCCCCAGTGTACTAAAAAAACAAAACAAAAAAGATGACATTAAATGGCTTAAACACATCCTAATGAATATTTTAGGGCATTTTCATTTCTTGAAATGTAGCCATTCAGTCAGCAAATGTTTGTTTATACAAGTTGTGGAGTATTATGCACCTACGTTCAGCCTTACTGGGAATAAAAATTTTAATTTGCATTTCTTTGAAACCTTCTATGGTCGTGGAACTGCCCGGAGGACACATATTCAGTCACTTGTCATAGTGAGGTAGCTCTCAAAGGCCAACAAACATCTAATCCCAGACATCATTTTTGGAGACTTAAATAAACACACAGGGTTAATAGAGAGACACTTTTACCACAGTTTGGGATCAACACAGGCTGGGCAACGTTCTGTGTGCTGGTGACCTGCGTTGTGTCCGTGTTGTGCTGTCCTCTGAGCTCTTGGACCCCTGAGAAGATCTGTGAGGAGGTCCACAGGATGGGGCTCAGAGTCAGAAAGTCGGAGTCCCAAGCACTTCATTGAGTAACAAGCAGGGGCACATCACTGGAAAGGACAGTAGCCTTGGGAGCAGTCCAAGCGCACAGAGCTGAGGTGGCAGCTGTCACTGGGGCGGGAGTGGGTTTTTCATTTTCCTTAGATTTGTGGAAGTGGTCGAGGGTGGTAACGAGTGCGACTTCCTTTGAATCAACTATGAGACTCCACCTTCATGTCAAGAGGGGGAGATTTTAACTTACATGGTCTAAGTTGGAACAAGCGTGGCGGCCAACCCCATTAAGGTAGTCAAAACCACAATGCAGATGTGTATAAATGAGGCCCAAGGGGGTCAGCATCATTCAGCTTGGGCCCGATTCAAGCTGCACTTGGGCCCCTGAATCATGCACAGCGGGCAGGTATGAGGAAACCGAAAGCAGTGTATGAGGCCCGTTCCAGGAAGCTTTGAGACTGCACACTTAGGAAGAACCACTGTCTCTAGGTACAGAACTTCCTCCTTTAGTCTCTCCCAGTACTGGCTTGTATCTAGCTAGCTACCTACTCTAACACTGCCTCCTAGAAGAGGACAACGGAGTCCCCAGACGAAGCTCACACAGCTTCGCTCCACAGAGATTGGTGTCTCAGAGCCTAAGACCCACGTTAATAACACGAAACTCCTCTAGAAACCCGTACTGCTAACCTACTCTATATGATAGAAATGTGCATGTCTTGATAACATGCATGTTTCTGCCTGAAACACATTGCCCCAGGAAGTCAGATCATAAACAGGAGGTGCTCAGCAGGGGTGGAGTGCATGCGTCACCAGAGGGCCTGGGATATAGCCTGGATGCTCTTGGTGAGGCCAGGATACACTTTTTTTTTTTTTTTTTTTTTTTTTAGGATACACTTTCTTAAGAGAGCCTTGGGGGAACACTGCCTACCTTTACGTCCCCGAATCTCCCTTTTCTGTGGGTTCCTTACAGGCCACAAGATCCTCATTAAATCACAGCCCACACTTCAGTATGTGCCATCATTTGTGGTTGGCCTGGACGTGGGAGCCATTCTTCCTCTGAAAGTGGTCCCCCCACCTGGGGCATAACCTTGTGGGTGCACACAGCACTCCAGCTCATATCCCGCAGGCTGCATCTGAGTCACCCAGACTTTCTCAGCTCTCAGCACCTTGAGGTTTCATTCTTCACCACATCCCTAGGTCAAAAGCAATACCTGACAGTGAAAGCAACTTAATAAATAGATATGTCCTACCAACTTAGTGGCTGTTTAAAAATAATATATGTAACTGAAAATATTTAGTTTTTTTCAGTTTTATTTTTAAATAACTGCAATAATCTCAAACATACCAGCCATCACCATCCTCATGCTTGTTGCACATTGATTTTCATACCATATTTGTTTTTGTTTTTGTTTTTTACCCCAGGAGCTATAAAAAAATCCAGCTTTATAAAAAGGTACAATGTCATACAAAAGAATATCATGTGATTTAATGTTGAAGTCGTGAAGTACCTCAAGCCAGTAGTACAGATATCATCTGACAAGTGTAAACTATTATGGTTTCCTTCAAAAATTTAAGATATTCATGGTGCTCCTGTGAGTTCACTAGGGCTCCCTAGGTTTCTGCCACACAGTTTGGGAACTATGAGGCCAGAATTCCATCATATGACTGAAACTTAGCTGTAAAGAGATTGGGAATAGAATCTGTTTAATTTAATCTCATAGCCTGGATGATTATTGCCTCTTTATAGTAGTAATAATTACAATAATGGTCACTATTCATTGAGCACTTATATTTAATAAACATTTTGCCAAGGAGCTTTTTGTTTGTGTTTACACTTAACTTTCACAATACCTTTTGACATAGGTACAAGTATTATTCCTATTATATGGATGGAAGAAATATATATCATATATAACGTATATACTATGAAAAATATATATGTATATATAAGAAAACTCCTACTTAGGTATCTTGCCTAAAATCATGTAGCAATTAAGTGGCAAAGTAGGATTTGAGCCAGGCTATGTGATTTTAGAGTTTTCTTTTTTTTTAGAGTTTTCTTAACCACAGTGCAATGTGGCCTTTGATATTTACTGACTACAGAAGTGAAGAGGAGACCACCCCCGCCAGCACACAGGAGTTGAGCCGCACGGGGACCAGCAGCACACCCCCCCCCCATCGAAATTAGAAGACATGTAAACAAGTTTCAAAATCAGACCTCCAGATCACCTATAGCAACCCCAAAGGGAAACAAGGTGGAACATGCTGCTACTCAACCACCTGTGCTCCCTGAACTGGCAACAAAAGAGGATCTGGAAAAAATGAAATCAGAAATAATTTCTCAGGTAACAGCAGAGATTGTGCTCATAGTGCAAGACATGATTAATAAATCTAGAGAGGAGCTCAGGAACACAATAGAATCCCAACATAAGAAACAAATGGAATCCATAAAACAGATACAGATTTCCAGGAGATTAAAAACTCCACTGAAAGTCTATGCAGCAGAATGAGCCAATGTGAGGACAGAATTTCAGATATAGAAGATAAGATTGCAATTAGTGACCAGGGAAAGAAAAATTGCTTTAAAATTGTAAAGGACCATGAGAAATCAATCTAGCAGCTGCTGGACGATGCAAAGAAGAATAACATAAGACTGATTGGAGTCAGTAAAGAAACAGGAGAAGAGTGCAGATGACATAAAAACACTGTTCACAAAAGTGATGGCAGAAAACTTCCCAAGCAGGGGAAAAGAACTTGACATACAGGTAAGTGAGGCATATAGGACTCCAACTAGCCTTGATTAAAAAAAAATCTACACATAGGTATATAATTGTTAAGATTCCA
Organism: Heterocephalus glaber; assembly: GCF_053883595.1. Classification (NCBI taxonomy): domain Eukaryota; kingdom Metazoa; phylum Chordata; class Mammalia; order Rodentia; family Bathyergidae; genus Heterocephalus; species Heterocephalus glaber. The sequence goes on from NW_028258324.1 coordinate 71,221,548, forward strand.
GAAACCCAACAGAAGATCAAAGTTCTATAAGCAGTTAAGAGAAAAGAAACAGATCACCTACAAAGGAAAGCCCATCAGAATCACAGCAGACTTCTCAATGCAAACTCTCAAGGTAAGAAGAGCTTGGAGTGATGTATTTCAAGCCCTAAAAGAAAACAGCCTCCAACCCAGATTGATGTACCCTGCAAAATCATCTTTCAAAATTGATGGAGAAATAAGATACTTTCATGACAAAGAGCACCTTAGGAACTTCATGAATACCAAACTAACACTCCAAAACATTTTAGACAATATCCTAGGAAAAGACAATGAGGATCACAACCCCAGGAAGCCCAGCAGAATGAATCTGTCTGGCGTGACAAGAAATTAAACACAAAGGAAGCTCCCCCACTGCCATCCCAGGCTCCTAGGGCTGAGAAGCTGAGCTGGTCCCAGCACCCAGAAGGAAGCTCCCCCACTGCCATCCCAGGCTCCTAGGGCAGAGAAGCTGAGCCGGTCCCAGAATCCGGAAGGAAGCTCCCCCGCCACCATCCCAAGCTCCTAGGGCAGAGAAGCTGAGCTGGTCCCAGCACCCAGAAGGAAGCTCCCCCACTGCCATCCCAGGCTCCTAGGGCAGAGAAGCTGAGCCAGTCCCAGAATCCGGAAGGAAGCTCCCCCGCCACCATCCCAAGCTCCTAGGGCAGAGAAGCTGAGCTGGTCCCAGCACCCAGAAGGAAGCTCCCCCACTGCCATCCCAGGCTCCTAGGGCAGAGAAGCTGAGCTGGTCCCAGAACCCAGAAGGAAGCTCCCACGCCACCATCCCAAGCTCCTAGGGCAAAGAAGGTGAGCTGTGTGGGCTCCAGAAGCACCCCCCCCATGGAAATGAGAAGACATGTAAACAAGCCTCAAAAACAGACTTCTGGATCACCTACAACAACCCCAAAGGGAAATGAGATGGAACACTCTGATACTCAACCACCTGGACTCTCTGAACTGGCAACAAAAGAGTGTCTGGGAAAAATGAAATCAGAAATAACTACTCAGATAATAGCAAAGATTGTGCTCATGGTGCAAGACATGATTAATAAATCTAGAGAGGACACAGATTAAAAAAAATAGAGGATCTGAGGAACATGATGGAATCCCAACATAGGAAACAAATGGAATCCATAAAACAGTTGCAAACAGATTTCCAGGAGATTAAAAACTCCATCGAAAGTCTGCACAGCAGAATGAACCAATGTGAGGGTAGAATTTCAGATATAGAAGAAAAGATTGCAATTAGTGACCAGGAAAAGAAAAATTGCTTTAAAATTGTAAAGGAACATGAAATCAATCCAGCAGCTGCTAGACGATGCAAAGAAGAATAACATAAGACTGATTGGAGTCAATGAAGAAAGAGGAGAGAGTGCAGATGACATAAAAAAACTGTTCACAGAAGTGATGGCAGAAAACTTCCCAAGGAGGGGAAAAGAACTTGACGTACAGATAAGTGAGGCATATAGGACTTCAGCTAGCTTTGATCAAGAAATTAAACACATTCGCCACCTGTTGTGCAAGCACAAGGACCAGAGTTCAATCCCCGGTACCAAAAAAAAAAGAAATTAAACACAAAGAGGGAGAATCCAACAAAAAGAAAAAGTCATGACAATGATAAGTCAATATGTATGAGTTATAACCATCAATGTTAATGGTCTCAATTCACCAATCAAAAGAAATAGACTGGCAGAATGGGTCAAGTAGCAAGATCCAACAATATGTTGCATACAAGAAACACATTTAATTCAAAAAGAAACTCATAGTCTGAAAGTTAAAGGGTGGAAAACAATACTCCATGTGACAGGAACCTGAAAAAAAAAAAGCAGGAGTAGCTATCCTCGTTGCAGATCGAGTGGATTTCAAACGAAAATCTGAAACACTCTGGTCCCAAGAATTTCAGATAAGGGATACTCAACTTGTATGTGCAAATCTATTGTGAACATGTGTTTTTATTCCTCTCAAGTGAAAATTTAAGAACAGGACTGTTGGTTCTTAACAGTAATACGAGAAATTTCTATATTGTTTTCCAAAATGGTTTTATTGTTTTACATTCACATTAGAGTCTTAGAAAGTTCTAACTGGTTCACACCTAAGCTAACGTCTGTTCTTTTAAAACTTTTAACTTCATCTCCCTAATGAGTGCATAATATGATCTTGTTATTGTACTGATTAGTATTTTTCTGACTCTAGTGTTGCACACCTTTCCTTGTGCTGTACTGGCTATTTACCATCTTCTTGTGTCTACTTTTTAATTGAGTTGTCTATTAATGAACTGTAAGAGTTCTTTATATATTCTGGTCATAGGTTATATGCATTATAAATATAGTCTGTTTAAGAACTACTTTTCATTTTCTTAACAATGTCATTTAAAGTTCTAAATTTTGATGGAATCTCATTTATCATTTTTTTTGTTTTATACATCATGTTTTTTATATCCTAGGTAGTTCTTGCCTACCCTAAATTCATAAACATTTTACCTTATAATTTCTTCTTAAAGTTTTATACTTTTAGGCTTTCTTATTTAGGTTCATAGATCCTTTCAAGTTATTTTTATTTATGGAAATAAAGGGTTGAGGTTAATTTTTTATACATGGATACCAGGTGTTCTAGTGCCATTTGCTGAAAACACTATCTTTTCCTCTGCTCTTGAATTGAGTTTATGTTCTATAAAATGTTAATGTTAAATAATCTTTCAAAACTCAGTGGACCATATATATGTGGGGGCGGTGTGTGTGTGTGGTTCTATTTCTAGATTCTCTGTTTTATTCCAATGATCTATATGTCTTTCCTTACACAAACACTGCCTTGATTATTATAGCTTTAGAGGAAGTCTTAAAATTAGGTAATAAATGTCTTCAACACTGTTGTTTTTTTTCTTTGTACTTTTCTAGGTCCTTTGTACTCCTACATAACTTTTAAATTTCAATATCCAATTTTTCATTTATAGCAAGTATACACAGACCTGAATTTTTATATATACCTTGTGTTTTCTAATCCTGCTAAATTCAAATACAAGTTCTAGGGGCTCCTAGAGATTTTTTAGTATTTTCTCTGTAGATGATCATTTCATCTACATATAAAGATTTTACTTCTACCTTGCCAATCATATGCTAATTGTGTCTTTTTATTGCCAGACTATTTTGATTTGGGCCTATGTTTCAAAGTTTAATGGATAGATGAAGAGTAGGCATATCTGCCCTTGTTCCCCACCTTAGGGAGAAAGCATTGTATCTTCTCCATTCATATAAGGCGTTTTTGCTGGAAGTATGGAGTACATGGCTTGTCTGTTGAGAAGGTTCTGTTCTACTTCTAGTCTCCTGACAGCTTTTACCATGAACAGCTGTAGAATATAGTCCAATACTTTTTCTCCAACTAGTGACAGGATCATATGGCTTTTTCCTTTCCTCTGTTAAAATGGTAACTTATGGGGGTGGATCTTCCAATGCTGAACCAACACTGCCATCCCTATAACAAAACCACTTTCTACATCCTGCCAGATCTGACTTCTAATAGTTTGTTTTGTTAAACAAATTTTTACCTATGTTCATACTTTTTTCTTCTATTATCTTTATCCAGTTTTAGGATTAGCACAATGTTGATTTCCTAAAATGAGGGGAGAAGTGTTCCTTCTTTCTTCTACTTTAAATGTTTGATATAATTTATCAGTTAAAATGTATATGAGCCTGCTGTTGTCATATAGGTAGGTTTTCAAGCTAGGAATATACTTTCTTTAATAGGTGCTATTCAAATTTTATATTTCCTTAGAGTCAGTTTCATTAATTTGTCTTCCAAGGTACTTCTTAGAAGTGGTCAAATTTTTTTCAAAAAGATTTTTGTAATATGCTTTCTATATCCTTTTAAATTCTGTAAAATCTGTGGTAATGTCTCCTAGATCTTGATATTATAATTTTAAAAATGTATAATTGCTATTGTGTAATAGGAAGAAAAGGTCTAAAGGAGCAGGGGAAGTGGGAGGGGTAGGAGAAAGGAAAGAAGGGAAAAGAAAAAATATGAGAAAAGGCAAAAAATGGAAACAAAGTCTTTGCAAATAGGGAAAGTTGGAGGGGGTGAAGGGAGGGCAGGGGAAGGGGAAAAAATAAGAACCAAGATACTCATGTAATGGTACAAGATCCCAATGATGAATGTGACTGTATTTTATACCCAAAATGTACCAATAAACTTAATGGGGATAAAAAAGAAGTGAAGAAGAATATTATGTATTTGTGTGGCATCATTTCCTTCTCTACCTAATCAGAATTGCCTTTATACAGTAAGTATAGGATCCTCAAAGGACTCAAAGTTGAATTCTTATAGTGCTGCTGAACAAACATGAAGAATTGAGACTTCCTAAAAACAGTTGTGTTAACATCTCCTGAATTCCTGTCTGAGATAATGTACACAGAACAAGCGATGGCCAACATACTTCTCCGGCCCTGGTATTTGCGCCATCCCTCACCTGCAGAGGGTGACAGGAGCACATTTTGCTGACATGCTGACTCGTTTCTGTTGCAGGAGGGCGAGGGAAGGACGGTGCGCCCATCATCACTTTTCCAGAGTGCGTGGGGTTCAAACGCATCCCCGAGGAGGACTTCCTGAATGTGCTGACATACCTGACGAGCATCCCCAGGTGAGCTCATGCCTACTCACTGGCTTCTTAGTCACCTGCCCATCGCTGGGACACGGTACCCACCACCCACACCTTGAGGAGAGGTTTCTTTGGGGGTCAAGATTTCTGTTCATGGTCTGCAGCTCCAGGGCAGAAATAGGATGGCAGAGGGTCCACGGAAAAGGAAAAGGTGCTCAACCCATGGCAACCAGGAAGCAGAGAGTAAAGGGAGGAGCCAGGGACAAATATACACCCTTCCCTGTCACCTCCAACCTGGCTCCACTCTGCTATGAACTCATCAGTGGATGAGTCTACTGATGAGTACCGCACCCCACAATCCAGTCACCTTTCACATACATGAGAATCTGGGGGATGTGTTAGATCTAAAGCATACATTGGCCTTGCTTCACATTTTCCATGCAGCAGGCTGGGCTGAGATGGAATCTTGCATGAGCACAGTTCATGCTCACAGGTAGCTCAGCCAGTGGATGTGGAGAGAGAGAGAATGCGATGGGAGGCAAGTATGATTCGGGACACACTGCACACGGAGGAGGCCCGTAGTAAACGTTGAGTGGAGGAAGAACTGGCTGAGTCACTGAGGAGGCCTGGCTCATCCAAGCTCATGGTTTCAACTGGGGATTTTCTGGCTTTCTGGGTCTTGTTGCCTGGGAATGGGACTGTTGCTCAAGGAACTCAAAGCACATTATAGCTGTTTCATTTCTCTTTCTTGAATAAGAAGGCGAGTAGCAAATTTTATAATTGTCATTGTCTCAATGAAAGCAGTTCTAAGAGAGAAGGTTAAAGATGTAAATACGCACATTGAAAGAATAGAGCCATCCCAAAATAATAACCTAATGCTGCAGCTCAAGGTCTGAGAAAGAGAAGACCAACCCACATCTGGAACTAACAGAAATAAATTATAAAGATCAAAGTGGAAATTAATGAACTTGAGTCTTAAAAAACAATACAGAGGATCAGTGAATCAAAGAGTTGGTTCTTTGAAAGGATTGGAAGGGAGTCTGGGGGTGGGGGAGGCGGGAGGGAGGGAAGGGGAAGTGAAGAGGACCAAGATGTGATAAGAACAAGTGCCCGTTCCCCACTTTGAATATATTTACTGTGTATCGCAAACACATACCAATAAAAAACTGAGGAAAAATACATCTTAGTGAAAAGAGTGAGGTAGAGAATAATATGGGATATGTGCAATAAATTATGTAAACACACAAATAATTGTCATTGTCTGATGGGGAAGCTGAGGCATGGAGCAAGGAAATGAAGAAGCCAGGGATAAGGACTGTACTCCCAGCTCAGTCCAAGAGAGAACTGTTTTCTAGCATCTGTTGCCTCCATCCTCTCCTGCCCAGCTCTCAAATCTGTGTGTCCGGGCCTCCAGGGGTGGGATGGGGCAGAGTTCATGCTACCCACCACACTGCACTGACAGAGACAGCTGGGAAAGGAGCCCAAGGCCCGATCTAGGACCGCGTGGGCTGTGTTGCTCATGACATTGTCTCTTCCTGGACTGGTGTGGAGAAGGATTTACACAACAGCTGCGTAGGTGCTCTTGCACTGCTTCCCCTCTGCCTTGTATGAGCTAGGGATGAAGACCGGCTTTGGGACTGAGGGGCCTCCTGGAGTGGGATCCTGCCTGGGGAGATCAGGACATCCATTGTTGTAGCCGAACCCACTCTGGGAGCATAGTTTTTTGCTTTTTCTTTTAACCATCTTACTTCTTCAGCAAAGTCTATAGGCTTCTTTTAATATACTTCTTCAGTCATACTGAAATCTTATTTCAGCAGTTGCTCCTTTTCAATAAAACTTAAGTTGTATTTCACCCATCATCCCCTCTCTGCCATTCCCGCTCCTCTATGATTCACGCGAACGCAGACACGTGAGCAGTGAGATAACCCTTTGTGGCACTGAAGAACAAGTGCTGCTTGTCTCTGGGTTTGGCTCACTCGGTTCGCAGCCCCTAGGCCCGAGTCCTGCACATTCATCGGCCCTCGGTGTGGACCTCGTGTCTTTAGGGGAACAGTCCCAGACCCAGTTCTGCTCTCACAGACTCTCTTCTTGACTTCCCCAGCTCCCTGAGCTCCCATCTTGCAAAACATGGTAGAATGTGGAGATTATTTCCGCCTCTCCCGTGAGACAGCGAGCTCCTCAAGGGGAGGGGCCAGTGCTGTTTTGTTTTGCATTTTGAGCTCCAGCCTTAGCACAATTCTGGGCACGCTCAGGTAGTATTGGTAGGATTTCCAGTTTTAACAGTGACCCGTTCCAAACCAAAGGTGTTGATTGTAGGGTGGGACGGGGCATGCTGACAGAGAGAGAGGCACCCCACTCCCACTCCTCGCTCCCGCCTTTGCTTACAGAGGAAAACTAGGCTTTAGCAAGTTGAGCTTGGACTTCCTCTCTGGCCTGGTTGCATTTCAGGACAGTGACCCATCCGTTTAGGACCTTGCCATCTGTGGGAGCAGCAAGGAGAGTGACCCCTAGTTCTCATTCTCCTTGTATTTGTTTCAAGTTCACTAATGTTTCTTACTCCCCTGGGATATGGCCAGATGTTGGGTTAAACTGGTGATCTGCACCGTGTACTTGCAGCTTTTCCAGGTCACACCGAGGGCAGCACATTAGTTCCGTCTGAACCAGCAGGGTCAGTAGAGAGAAGCAGGGAGGGTCATAATTCCTGCCTCAGATGGACAAGAAGCAGTAAGGTGGTGGGCTACTGGTTTGCTTTCATCTGCTTTGTGTTCCTCTTCTATTTCTTATAAAGTATGGAGTATTTTCCTTTCCTAGAATGCTGCTTGTTTCTTGAGAAATGTAGCTGTCAGAGCAGTTATTTCCCTTTCCTCCTTGTGGCTTTTTCTCACTTCCACTTACTCTATCCCACTCCCTGCTCCTTCTGGTATAAAGCAGAGACAAAGGATAAAAGGGCCCAAAAGGGAAATTTGATTGAGCCTTGACTGCCAGCTCCCAGTGCAAGTTCCAAAGAATGAATCACCCTGTCTGTTTTCTGACTCCTATTTATCATGCTTTGCATCTTCCTGAATGTTACCTGGTTACCACAGCCCTTCCCAGTTTGCAAAATGTTTTATAGGCGGTCAGTGGAAGGCTCATGGCATACAGAAAGACAGAATTGATTCAATATGTACAGTAGGAGAACGACAGGGTGCTCACAGCAGGGAAAGGATGTCCCTGTGCCTGAAATTCCCAAGGATCTCCCTTGGGGCAGCTTGGGTGAGTGCAGAAAGGTCCCTGCCAGGGCCAGCAGTGTGTAGCATGTGGTGCAAGGTGCTGCAGAGGACCAGAGAGGCCATGGACAATGCCTTGAGCCCTAGGAAGCTCATCACTTAACCCTGGTGACGTGATGGTATGTGGAAGACATTGTTGTTACCGAAGCTCAGAAGACCGAAAAGTCACTCAGACAGAAAGAACAGGGAAAGTTTCCAGGATGAAATGGTCTTGATGGTACAGTTACTACAAGGAGGGAGAGAGAGGCAGCCCAGACAGGTCCAAGAGGTTGGGACACAGCCCAAACCCAGATGGAGTCCAGATCCTGCACTCACTGCAGTACAATCTGGGGCGAGTGACGGCTTCTATTTCTGGCTCCCTTGGGTTTTGAGGTTTTAAACGAGCGTGTTTGGGAACTTATAGCCCATCCAGGTTGACTGGAGCAGACCTCGCTTGCTCCCCAGTAGTAGTGGGACAGGAGCAGGGAGCAGACTGGGTGAGGCCTTTGCCACTGAGCCTGGGCACCATGAGCAGGAGGGCCCTGGAGGCTCCAGAGAGGGGTTGATTTGGTGATGCCCAGGATGGAATGAGGGAGCAGGGACAGTGAGGCAGGAAGGCCGGCCAGGGGCTTCTGCTCTGGAATAAGTGCAGAGTGCAGGAAGATGGCAGGAAGACTGGGTGAAAGGGGACAGACAGGAAAACAGGTGCTGGGGACTGGGAGGTAGGGAAGGGAAAACTTCAAGAGCGTCTGGGTTTGTTTGTTTGTTTTTAGCATCTGTTGTTTTCATATGTGCAGAAAATATGTGGAGTTCAGGCCTCGTTTGCTTTTGATGATTTTTACTGATTTTTTTGGTTCCTCCCAATCAAAGTCATGCTGAGACAACGGTTCCCAAGCCTGGCTGCATGTTCACCCTGAGAGGTGTTAGGGTTCTGGGTGTCCAGACCATAATCCAGACCAATTAAATCAAGGTTTCCGGGTGCGGAACCTGGCATCCCACAGCACTTCGAGCTCCCAAGTCTCCCCTCTGTGGCCAGGGCAAGGGTCCCTGTGCTAGGAGTGGAGCAGGCGGAACTGTGATATGTAAGGAAGAAAACTTGGGATTAGACTTGGCTTGGGCTAAAGTGAGGCAGTGGAGAAAGTGGGAAACTCAGAGACTGAAAGCTTTGCCTTTTGCCGTCACAGTCTGCATTTCTTCCCTCCAAATGTAATGTGTGCAAACAAATCAACTTGCTGAGCATCCTTGAGCCTGGATTTCTTTGTTACTTTTTCATATTATGTAAGGAGCTATTGAATTGTAACCCTCCACAGAGGGATCTCATGGTATTAAAATAAATATGAGTGCCTGCTCGCACACACATTACACACTACCACATTACCATTATGTTTCTAAGAACAACGGAGAGCCTGTTTTAGCCTATTGGTTGCCATCCACTGTATAAATTATACTAATAGTTTTCACTGTCCAGCATATAACAATAACAGAGTAAATCCTAGGAGTCAGCTTCTCAGATATTTCACTTATACAAATATTACAGTTTGGGTCTGGAGTGCCCCTCAGAGACTCTAAAGACATTAAAGGCTTAGTCTGAAGCTTGGTGAGATTGTTGCTCTTTGCTCTGCCCCACATGGTCCAAAGGTAATGAGACAACTGGCTAAGGACTGAATCTCCAAACCTGGGAGCCAAAAGCAACCTTTCCTCTTATAACTTGATTACCTCGGGTATTTTGTCACAAAACCAGAAAGCTAACAGGCAAGATACTGTCATGGAAAACATGTGGCCTGAGCCTACGGATTATAGCCAGATAGTTTAAAAAGGCATCAGTAAAACATTCTGAACCACAGAGGTGTGGGGCTATTTCAAATTGCAGTTGTTTGTCCCCAAATCAACATTAGTATAATTAAGCATGAATCACTATTACTCTGTACATGTATTTCTTCTCTTTGTTTTATTCACAGTTCTAGGTTCACTATTAAAAAAGGGATTAGAGCAAGTACTTTTATTAAGTGGTACAAGAGTTGTACTACTGCATAACAGTGGTTCATTTTATTATTGTTGGCCATGGCAGATGTCTGTTGCTGTGACAAAATACCTGAGACAAACAGTTTAAAAGGAGGAAAGGTTTATTTTGGCTCCCGGTTTGAGAGATTTCAGTCTGTGGTTGCTTGGCTTTGTCACACTGGGCTGTGGCAAGGCAGAGCATCATGGTGGGGAGCACATGGTGGAGGAGGTCTGTCCACCTCATGGTGGGCAAGAAGCAAAAAGAGAGGCAGGAAGAGGCCTGGGTACCAGTATCTCCTTCAAGGGCAGCACCACCAGTGACCTAACTTCCTTCCACTAGATTCCACCTCCTACTGGATGGTGACCAAGCCTTAATGCAGCCGTTAGGGGCATTTAATATCTAACCCATGATATTTGCTATTTCTAGAAGGCTTTTTTTCTATAATGAATTTGTTGAAGTGCCCATTTAAACTAGAACTGTTTCCTACATCTGTTTTCCTCATAGATAGCATGATGAATAGTCTTTGAAATGAGTCGTGTCCTCTTTTATGATGGGTGGCCTAGAATGTGGTCTGATATTTGTACTCCCAAAAGGGCTAGGCGAAGGGTAGTGTTCCTGTTCAGCCTGTGAATTTAATGAGACTTGCTTCTCTGTAAAGGAAGACTGAGTGGGATGATAACGACTTCTCAGCCTCAGCAACCAGCCTCACCAGAGACGTGAGTCCAGTCTGGGCTTCTTAGTACAAGGAAGACCAGGCAGAAGCCCCTATTTTAAAGTGCACAGTAACGGTGTTAATGGGCAAAGGTGCTGCTTTGATTGAGGAGCTAGAGTGGGGTATGTTTTTCCCAGGATGCCTGTGGGATTGTGCCTTACAGAGTCAGAGAGGTAGATTCGTTCATTTGAGTTCTGAGGCTGGAGGCCCTTAGTGGGCATCTTGGTGGCAGCTGCACCGCCCAGAGTGGATAGATCCACGTCAGAGCCCTCAGGAAGGCTGCCTGTAAGGCCAGACACGGAGACTCAACCCAGGCTTGAAGTTAGACACCCACGGGTTTATTGGAATGAACTGGTCAGTGGCAAATAAGTCTTATATGCCAAGAGAATTTAAGTAAATTGTTTAAAAGGCAGAGAAATATTTAATATGCCAGGTTCCTGTCTGCCTCTGAGACACATGTATTTGAAGTTACTTGGCCCCGTGGAATGACCTCATGTGTATATAATGGTGTATATAATGGCTTTATTTGTTCTTTTGCTCAGGTGATTGTTTTTAGAATCCCTCCACTACATCCTGCTGTTGTGTCACCGATCCTGTTAGGATAATAACTTTTTTCCTTTTTTGACACGTTCAATTTAGGCTTCTTCAGAAATTAAAAAAGTACAACCTTTATTTAGCTTGAATTTGTAAGTGCTACTCACTGTGAATATCTGGAGTTTGGTCTTAGTGGTTGTTAAAGTCACTTTTCTCATTGCTGGGAGAAAATACCGACGCCTGCAACTTCAACAGGAGAGATTTATTTTGGCCAGACCTTCAAACCCATGATGCAAAACTCTCTTTGGCTTAGATTTACCTTCTTTCCTCAAACTCTGTTTTCTATTCTTGGTACTCTGTGCCTTTAACTTCCCTCTCATATTTTTCTTCTCTTTAACACTTCACATTTTAATCATAGTTATAGGGAGAATTGTCAGTTAATGTTTTTGCCCTTTTTGTCTACTGAGTTTTTGATCTTCATTTTTTCCTGACTTTCAAAGAATTCTTTATGTATTGGGGTCACTAGCCCTTTATCTGTGATGTATGTTATATTTATTTTATTTTTCTTACTTTTTCAGTTGTCCTTTGACACCATATAATTTTTTTTACCATGCAGAATTTTTATTATCAACTATCAATTTTTTCTTTTATTGCATCTGGATTTTGAGTCATTGTTATGAAGTTTTCTGATACTCACTCATGCTTTCTAGGGATATAGTATGCTTGCTTTTTAATAGTTCTAATATTTAGCATTTACTTCCATGTGTGGTATGAAATATAGATCTAAATTTATCATTTTCTAAGTGGCTATTCAGTTATCTGAGCACCATTAATTTTAAATTCTTGCCTTGGTGATTTGAGAGCTAATTGATGGATCTATTCATAAGTGAGAAACTATTTTAATTATAAAGTGTTTAAGAATGTTTAATACTTAGTAGGGTTAATTACTATCTCCCTACTCTCCTTAAGCTTTACTTGTTTTTCAGTGTTTCCCTAACTGTTCTTATATTCTTTCTTTGTGTCTTCTAGTGACACTAGAAAGAAAGAAAGATGTTGGTCTTGTCATTGGGACTGTTAAATTTATAAATTAACTCGGAGAAAAGTGACATCTTTCTGGTGTGAAAATCTTATCACAAAGAAATGTCTTTTCATTTATTCAAGTCACTTTTGTGTCTTTTAGAAGTGTGCAGAAGTTTTCATGGCACAGTTTTGTACATTTATTAAGTTTATTTTTAAGTATTTTTATCTTTCATTGCCTTAGTAAATAGAATTCTTTATCATTATATACTTAACTAGCAATTTTATTTTTCGTATTGTCTTTACTAGGTTAGATATCAGTGTTATACATATTTTATAAATAGCACTTTAACATTTTCCCTCCATATTTTTAAACTCTGAAACTTTTTTTTTCTTTTGGCCTTGAGACTCTGTATGTGGTCACTGATGATCAGGTAGAATTCTCTTAGGAAACCTTCAAGGCCTTGACAACTTTCTCTCTTTTTTCTAAATGGGTTTGATTTAAGGTTTATATTTCTGATGGTCAATTTTGATAAACTGTATTTTAAAAGGAAACTATTTCAATCTAGGTTTTTGTTTGTATAGGTGTCTGCAAAGTAGTTTTTTATGTGTTTAAGTTCCTTTTGCCATTTCTTATTTTTGTATACCTGTACTTTGGCCCATTCCTTTTTGGTTTGTTTGTTTTATCAAATTAGTTAATAGCTTATTTATTTTATTAGAATGCTTTGATTTATTAGTTAGATCTACTTATTTTTACATTCTCTACCTTATTTCTGCTTTTGTTTTTAGTATCTTCTTGCTTGTACTTTTTGGTTTGCTTCATTTTTTTCTCATTTATCTGAGTAGAAAATTTATTTTATTTTCATTCTTTCATTTTATTGAATTTTTCTGCTCTCTGCTTCAAATACATCCCATAAACTCTTATATTTAGTGTTTTCATTATCATTATATTTTAGAAATTCTAGAATTTTACTTTATATTTTCCCATTGCTGAAGAGTTTTTTAATAGAAGGCTTTTAAATTTTCAAGTGATCAATTTTTTTTTTTTGGTACCAGGGATCGAACTCCAGGACCTTGCGCTTGCGAGGCAGGTGGTGGAACCACTGAGCTAAATCCCCGGCCCAGTAGTAGCTTTTTTTCGTGCAAGAAAAGTTTATTGAAAAATAAAGTTCTGGGCTGGGGATTTAGCTTAGTGGTTTCACCCCTGCTGCACAAGCGCAGGGACCCCAGTTCGATCCCGGTACCAAAAAGAAAGAAAAAGAAAAAGAAAGTTCTCCCTAGTTTTCTTAACAACAGTGGAAAAGAAAGCAGCGTTGTCTATAACAGTACAATACATTTGGACAGCAACACCTCGTTTGCAGAATCCTATATGACTTAACCCCAGAAGTGCACAGTAGAAAACAGCTGGACCAGGATTTGCTTTGAAGACACAGAAGGTCATTAGCTTAACAATGTCAAGGTTGTGACAGCAACTGGAGTAGAAGGGAAGTAACCCTCTCCTCTGACGTCAACTCTCACACGATTGTCCTCTTATTACTTGGGCAGGTCAGTGAGCAAAACACATTGCCTTTTCAGATCCGCTTCTTTCATTTAGTAATATGCATTTAAGTTTCTCCCATGTCTTTCCGTGGCTTGACAGCTCATTTCTTCTCAGTACTGAATAGTTTTCCAGTGTCTCGATTTCCACAATTTGTTTGTCCGTTCACCTACTGAAAGACATCCTGAGTACTTTCAGGTTTTGGCAACTTTTTTTTTTGGTACTGGGGATTGAACTCAGGACCTTGTGCTTTCGAGGCAGGCAGCTGCACCACTGAGCTAAATCCCTGGCCCATTGGCAACTGTTAATAAAGCTGCTACAAACATCCACATGCAGGTTTTTGCGTGGACATAAGTTTTCAGCACATTTGAGTAAATACAAAGGAACATGCTGATGGATCGCATGGTAAGAGTATGTTTAGTTTTGTAAGAAACTTCTGAGCCGACTATACCGGTTTGCATTCTCACCAGCAAGAAACAACAGCTCCTGTTGCTCCGCATCCTTGCCAGCTTTTAGTGTTATTAGTGTCCAGAATTATGACAGTTCTAGTAAATGTATAGAGTGGCATCTTATTAGCATTTTAATTTTCAATTCCCAAGTAACATATGATGTTGGACATCTTTTAATATGCTTATTTACCACCTGTATATCTTTTTTGGTGAGGTTCAGGTCTTTTGCCAGTTTTAAAAATTGGATTGTTTATTTTCTTACTGTTGAGTTTTAATAGTTCTTTGTACATTTTAGAATAAGATATGTCATTTGCAAATATTTTTTCCCCAAGCTGTGTCTTGGCTTCTTGAAGCAAAAAGTTTTTACTTTTAACTCCGTATCCCTTTCCACTGTAGCTTTGTGTAGACAGCACTGGCTGAGTCTTGCATTTAGTGGACAGAATTGGTAGTGGGGCCAGTTCACAAGATTCCTAGTACAAAAATATGATCTTTGGTTAATGTATCTAAATACACTTTCTTTGACAGTCTGCAATTGTGTGTGTGTGTGTGTGTCTGGTAGGATGCTGAGCTTCACCTGTCACTTCTGTTTGCCTTTGTTGCACAGTTACCATTTTTCTTTCCCTTTCTTTTTCTCTCCGGGAAGCTTTGCCTTTCCAAGACTGCCTCTGCGTCCTTCTCTGCTCAGTGCCTTGATGCTTCGGGACTATTTTTCGTATCTTTGCAATTAAGATAGATATTTTAGGGTCAGGGATTTAGCTCAGTGGTTTCGCCACCTGCTGCACAAGCACAAGGAGACCCGAGTTCGATCCCCGGTACCAAAAAAAAAAAAAAAAAAAAAAGACAGATATTTTACTCCCAGTGAATGGTTTTGTCTGAATGGCCTCTCCTGGCCCTTCCCAGCTCTCTAAGAAAGATGGTAGCGAGAGCCTAAGTCATACTTGTGCTGAAAACTGGTATATTATTTACTTGGTTTAAACTCCACTATATGTAACTTGAAGTTTGTAGCATTCTGTATCTCCTAATTATGCTCATAGGCATGAGATTGGTGTCATCCTATTTGTTCTTTTTGTTAATTTGTATAGAGAGAATGTGTGAATGTGTGGAGTCACCACTTTGTTTTTGATAAACTTTTCGTTTCAGATTACCAGTTTTATAATCAGTATATGTGTTATTTTAAAAAAATTTATCTATACATTTTTAGGTCCTGGCATCATGTGTTTAATTTCTGAGAACTATTTCTTATTCCCTTTTCATAATAGGCTGTCTTTGTATTGTGGATACATCCTTTCTTATGTTTCGGATTAGTATTTAGAAAAAATATAAAAAGTTTCTTTCTGATTCTTTCATTATTTATTTCTAGTTGATTGTTCTGTTTCTTCACCTCAGTCTTTCTACTTTGGTTTTATTCATTTCAGAAGATGGTTGGTTTTCCTTTCATGTTTGCGTATGAGGGTTATATTTTAATGTCATTATCTCATTCAGCTTTCCTTTGCAACTGGGTAGGTTTGTTTAACCAAAGTCCTTGCATTTAAATAGGAAGAGATTGGAGCCGGAAACTGCAACAGCAAGTGGGTCTATAGATAGATTTCCTTTCATGCAAGACTTACTGGTTTTGTGTTTGTGTGTGTGTTTTGTTTGCTTTGTTTTGTCTCGTTTTGTTAAAGGGAGTCACTCTTTACCCAGACAGGCCTCCAACTTCGGGGCTATGGCAATCCTCCCTGGTGGCTGAAACTACAGGTACAGCCTGGAGTTTTACTCATTGTAGTAACAGTGTATCTTAGTCACTGTCCTCCTTGCTGAGACAAAATACCCGACACCCACGACTTAAAGGAGGAGAAGTTTATGAGGCTTCAGGGGGCATCCAGATAAAAACCATTACAGAGTGTGTGCTCTGGATGCAGCATTTCTCAGTCACTTTCATGTCTAGGAGGACATGTTTGTGTCACCATTCTTCTGAGTCTTCTGAGAGGTCTGGAGTTTCTGTAAGCTCTGCCCTGTTTGCTCCTGAGCTTCAGCACTCATCCCAGTTCTCTGCAGCACATCTTCTCTGGAAAGGAAGAGGTTCACAAGGCTGCAGATGGGGGCAAATGCCACGCCAGCTGCTGCCTGTTCACAAGGTGGGGAGCAGCCAGCTGTCCCACGTGTGGCCCATAGAATGATGCCCCCGCCAGCCTGTTAGAAATGCAGATCTGAGTCTCACCCCTGACTTCTCTAATGGGACCCTCGGGTGACCATTGTGGACCTCAGCGTTTAAAGAATAGCACTGTAAAGAGCTCTCACTAGTTCCTCTGCTCTTCCTGGTCTCTGTCCCCATCTACTTCAAGAGGAAGGCTGGCTGTCTTGGGTGCTAAGAAAGCCTTGAAGAATTTTTTCCTCCATTTTCAAAGGTTATTAGCATTAGAAAGAGGAATCCATTTATGTCTCCAGGATCTGATCCTATTCTAATGATATTATCTATCTTCTACTTCCCCCACAGAATCCCATAGGGGTTTTGTCCTCCAAATATTTAATGTTGATCTTTAGAAATGAAAATCATTCAAAGAAAGCCTTGGGGGAGACTTTGTGTGGAAGAAATAGGATCCAGAAGGCTATCTAAAAGCATTTTAGGCTAGCATTTTAAATACCTATTTTATTTTAATCACTATGTCCATAGAAAAACCTGGAAATATATTTTAATTCCTATAATTATTTATATATTTATTCATCCTCAGTAGATTTTGTTTTCGTTGTAGCTTTACAGAGATTTCATTATTGATTAGTAATATGCCTGCTTCTCTTTCCCTTTAAAAAAAAAAAAAGATAATGGGAAGATGGAATTTGAAGTGTGAAAGCTAAGTATGAAGGAATACGAGGAAAGGACCACCATGACCTCTGAGCAGCCTGGTAAAGAATTCGGTCAGCTTAGAGCCAGTGGATGCCCTGTTCCAGGATGTGCCTGGTGGGGTTGGGTGGGTATCTTATGGGGATGTGGAGAGAAATTCCTTTCCTGTTGAATGGCTAAACTAAGTCAACCACCACGTTCCTTCCTCCTGTAAAAAGGAAGCATCCCCCAAGCATTGTCTCTTCCATGAATGAAAGTAGCTGATTCCTTAAGTTCCGCTTTTCTGTGACTCTAAGTTTTATGTTCATAAATAACCCAAGAGATTGGATGATGTTTTTGTCTTTAATATTTTTTAAGAAATCATTTAAGGGCCAGGGATTTAGCTCAGTGGTTTCACCACCTGCCTTGCAAGTGCAAGGACCTGAGTTCGATCCCCAGTACCACAAAAAGAAAAAAAGAAATCATTTAAAATTTAAACATGCATAGAAATCAAAAGACCAGCAGAATAAACACCTGAATTTCTGTCAGTCGGAAACAACTGCGATCGACTTGTGGCTAATTATGTTTCAGCCCTCTCGCTCTCTACCCACACTCTCTCCCGTCATTGTTGGAAGCACGGTAACATCATTTTATCATATTTCAGTGTGTATTTCTAAGTGTGATTTTTTGTAAAACATGCTGTCTATCACCACATTATGAAATATACCTTAAGATGATCAAATGGTTTAATCAGTTTTCAAAATTTTCCTATTATCTTTCATTCTTTTCACTTTGTTTGAATCAGGATCCAGAAAAAAAGTAGAGGGGTTGGAGTGTACATTGCCATTGATTGCTCTGTAGATTCTTTCTCTTTCTCTGACTGAAGAGCTTTTGAGGTCCCGAACACATCTGAAAGGCTTTGCCAGTGTCCTGCGCTCCAGGAGAACATCTGAATCTTTTTGTTGGTTTGGGCAGGGGATGCGTTAGCATCAGGGAGAAAGCTGCAGTCACAACCCCAGAGTTCATTCTAAAGGAAACAAAGACCTTAGTTCTCCTACAGAGAACGTGGGGAGTAACTGGGATGAGGTGTTGATGAATATCGCAGAAGGTGAGGTGAGGTGAAGTTCACAGGATACTAAGACTGGAAAATGCAGGAATCTGGACTTCCTTTTCACAACAAGACAGCATGACTTTTGTGGCATG
Organism: Heterocephalus glaber; assembly: GCF_053883595.1. Classification (NCBI taxonomy): domain Eukaryota; kingdom Metazoa; phylum Chordata; class Mammalia; order Rodentia; family Bathyergidae; genus Heterocephalus; species Heterocephalus glaber. Next base: position 71,239,650 of record NW_028258324.1, read on the forward strand.
AATATCAGTCTCTGAGCCTAAAGACTGTTCAAACCTTAACTCTGCATTTAGAGTGTGACTTTGGGTGAATTTTTTTCTCTAAACATCTCTGAGGCTGTTTCCTCATCTATAAAATGAAAATGTCATCACCAGCCTTAGTAGAGTGGCCATGATTTGTGCAGGTGTCTAGCACATCATAGGACCTTAGAGTTAAAAAGAATAGGGGTTAAAACACCCAGTTGTCACCTGAAGAAAGATGTTTCCCCGTTTCCTATGCATTTGGCTTAAATTGAAGTTTTGGTGCCTTTCTTGCAAAAGAGGGTGAAACAATTAGCAGAAATACTTAATGGGAAGGCTATATTCAAGTCACTGTCATGACTTTTCTTTCTGAACTGTGGTGTGTACACAATTATGTCAAGAGACGCAGCCCTTTAGGTACACAGACGTTGCCCGAGCAGATCCCACAGCGAGTTTACTCAGACACTGTGGCCTTGGTCTGGTCTTGGTCGTGGTCTGCATGGAGTTGAGAGGAACATGATTGGAAGGAGCACTTCCCCCTGCTTTGGCTGGGGAGACCACAGTGACTTATTTCATGGTCAAAGAACAGCCTGTGTTTATATGCTACGTTATGTTTGCTGAGCTTTCCCAGCCCCACTTTGCTTTGCCCTGGTAGCTTCCTTAGAACTTCGTCCCATGATTACTTGGTTTAAAGAAAAAAATAAAAGAAAGAGGAGAAAAAAACTAGTGGTGGCATAATACACAAAATAAAACCGCCACAGGCACAAGCAGAATGGTTGCCAAGGAAAAAAACAATGAAGGGAAACAACAGGAGAGGGCTGAGGACCTGAGCTCAGCACAGCACAGCACAAGACAGCTCTGAGTTTGAAATCCAGGCTGCCACTGTGGTGTTGGGAAAGATACTTCTGATAGCTTTTCTTTCTTCATCTGTAAAATGGAGACATCAATTTTGTAAGTCTAAGTGAGATAAAATATAATTCTGGCAAATCATGGAAGCTCAAATAAATAGTAGATAGATTACCTAAAATGACCAGTTTGGTTTAAATTTTAAGATATTTTTTCATTTGTCACACCTTGAATTGTTTAACCCTTTGTTGTTGTTGTTGTTGCTTTTGGCGGTACCCAGGAATGAACTCAAGACCATGTACTTGCAAGGCAGACGTGGTGCCACTGAGCTAAATCCCCAGCCCAATGGCTTTGTTTTTTTGAGACAGGATCTCACTATGTCGCCCAGGCTGGCCCTGAACTTGTGACAGAGGCGTGTGCCCCACCTGAATTTTAATCCTTTGGGTCTTTAAACTGAGTTCTAATTTACAGAAAGTATACAAATCTTAATTCTATAATTCAGTGACTATTTTCCTGCTTACATGACCACCCTGCCTAGGGTCTGAAATATTTCTATGAACATCCATCCCTGCTTCTCTTCCATCAATAACTTCACCATCATTTCTTTCCCCTTCCTGCCTCAAGGAAATCACTATTTTGACTGTAATATAGTTGATTGGGAAAATTGCAAAACACTTGGAACCTAAAAAATCTCCTTTAAATAATCCACAGATCAAAAAAGAAATCACAAAGGAAGTAAGAAAACATTTTTAACCGATCACTAATGAAAACTATATCTAAGCTTATGTGATGTGGCTAAGGTAGTGCTTGGGAGGAGAGAGTAACTTTAAGTACTTATATTAGAAAAGAGGAGAGATTTAAAATCAGTGCTTTTATCTTCCACCTTAGGAAGTTAGAAAGGAGAATGACAATTAAAACCAAATAAATATGGGCCAGGGACTAAGTTCGGTGACACCCTGCCTGCCTCACAAGCTCAAGGTCCTGAGTTTGATCCCCAGTACAAACAAACAAATAAAACCCCCAAAACAAATAAATAAGAAAGGAAATTATAAAGGGGGGAAGCAAAAATAAAAGAAATAGAAAAAACAATGGGGTTCTACTTTAATTCCATGGTATATCCTTCTCTGACTACAGTTCTTTAAAATTTGGTCACAATTGTTTCATGGTCAATAATCTGTTTTGATAAATGTCTCCCAAACATTTGAAAAGAATGTGTGTTCTGTGATTGTTGAATGTTAAGTTCTCCAAAGTCAAGTCTGACTGATTTTGTTGACCTTTTGTTCTAAAAATTACTAAGAAAGGAGTAATAAAATTTCAAACATTTTGTGTTTACCTGTTTTAATTTTACTTCTACAAAGTTTTTCTTTTTAAAAATTTTTAGTTCTATCGATTTTTGATTAGTGTATTTTGAAACACTGCTAGTGTGTACATGCACAATTAGCATTGTTGTGTTTTCTTGATAAATTGGTTCTCTTTATGAATCATTTATCTCTCCCAGTACTCCTTGTTTTGAGCATTAGTTTTTCTCATATTAATATAGTCACATTGGCCTTCCCATCATTAGTGCTTCCATGGTGTATCTTTCACTACCCTTTTTTTTCAATCTGTCTTTGTCCTCATATTTAAAGTATATCTCCTGTAAGCAGTAGATTCACTCTGTCAATGGAATAGTATCAACCACTTCCACTTAATGTGGTTATTAATGATTGGGTTTGAAGACACCATCTTCTATTTGTGTCATCTGTGGCTTGTCCCTTTATTTCTCCTTTCCTGCCATCTTTTGTATTACTCAAATTTCTTCTTTGTCTTTCTCCTCCTCCTCTTTCTCTTTTTTTTTCTCTTCCTCTTCCTTCCCCTCTTTCTTTTCTTCCCCCTCCCCCTTCTTTTTAAAGCAGTGCTGGGGATCAAACCCTGGGTCTTGCACGTGCCCATAACCACTATACCATTCAGTGTTCCATTTATCTCCTTTAGAAGTAGTTTCTCTTCTATTACAGCATGTATCCTTAAAGTAGCAATTCAGCCTTGTACTATTGTCGCACTACTTCATGCACTATCTAAATAGTATATTTTCATTTCATTCAATGCTAGTTTCGATAGTATTATTTCATGCACTCCATCCCAGCCTTAATGCTGGTGTGATATATTTTATTTTACATATGCAGTATATTGAATAATATCTGTTATTATATTGTTATGATAATATTTGTTATTATTTTTGTTTGGAATAGTCAATAGTCTTCAGAGAGGTAAAAACATAGTTGGTGGTGTTTATCCATATACTTAATGTTTAGGGCTCTTCATTCCTTCTTGCAGGTTTGGGTTAGCATGTGGGATTACTTTTCAGGTTCACCCATTCTCCTGTCAGCTCTCAGGACAGGCAACCTCCACTACATGGGAACATCTACTCTGGAAGTTGCTTACTACCAAAGGTCTTAACTCCCTTTGGAATTTGTTCACTTAAGTTTGTCATCAGGGTTCTCACATATTTAAGGAAAGACACAAGTTTTTAATATAACCAGCATTGTTTTGTTGTTGTTGTTGTTGTTGTTGTTGTTGTTTCTGGTACCAAGGATCAAACTCAGGACCTTGTGCTGGCAAGGCAGGCACAGCACTGCTGAGCTAAATCTCCAGCCTGCATTGTTTCTGATAAGAACGAAAGCCTTCCTAACACACAGCTAAACCGTAGTACCCAGTATTCATCCTTTGTAAGATGGTTATTTCTTTCCCACTTCCATGCGGGCAACTTTTCTGAGCCTGGGAACTATCCGTTAGTGTTTCTTGAAAAATATGTCTATGGATAATAAATTCTCCCCACTCTAGTTGACTGAAGATGTCCTATTTCACCTTCACTTGTAATATGAATTTTCAATGGCTGTAGAATTCTAACTGGGTTTTTTCAGGTCAGCCCTTTAAAGACTTTGCTCCATTGGGTTATAGCTTCTGTGGTTTCTGTTGGAACGTAAGTGGTTGTTTTGTAGTGCTGTTGTTCTTCTGAAGACCATGCATCTTTTTTCCCTGGTTGCTTTTAAGATTTTTCTCCTTATCTCTCATTTTCACCAGTTTGGTTCTGATATGACTTGGTAAAGTTCCCTTTGTTTTATCTTATGTGAATCTGTGAGTTGATGATGTCTTTCAAGTGTGGAAAATTCCTGACCATTTTTGAAAATTTTGTTTCTGCAATACTTTCTTCCTCCTCTCCGGAGACTTTAGTTCACACACTGTAGCCCTCTTCCTTTCCGTTCTTTCCATTTCCCTTTCACTTTGTGCTTCTGCTTGGTTTCAATTTTAATCTGTTTTCATTTTTACTTATTCTGTCTTCTGCTGTTGTCAATCTATTAACAAATCCAGTGAGTTCTTAATTTAAGATATTAGTATTCTGTAATCTTAGAAGGTTCATCTATTCTTGATTATAGGTTCTAATTCTCCCTTGAAATTGTGTATCTTTTATCCATTTTGTCTGCATTTTCTTGTTTTCTTTAACATATTGATCAAAATTTCAAAGATTTTTTTTCTACCAACGATAGGAACATCTCTAAGTCTGAATGTACTGATTATTTTATGTCTTGATGATTGGTCACTTTTTCTTGCTTCCTTGCATTGGTCAGTGACTCTGTAATAATGAGCTGACACAATAATGCTTAATTCAGACCAGCTACTTATATTTTCTTTCATATTTTGCTTAGATTTTCTGCCATATTCACATATGGATACTTTGGAGTATAAAACACGTTTCCCCAATATTAGAGAGCTACTGAAGGCTTACTACAGGCCAACTACTTTTTGTGTACTGTGTCTCTTTTAACCTCTGTGATACCACATAAAAAATAATAATAGCACTTAAACAGTATTATGTCTACACACACACACACACACACCCCTCATTTAATCCTCACATCAACCTTATTTTTTAATTTTTAAAATTTTTATTGGTACATGTTTGCAGTGCATAATAATTACATTCATCGTGGTATTTCATTATTTCTGCGTTAACCTATAGAGGCTAAGTAACTTCCTCCATTTTAGAGGGAAAAAACACACACTATGTAATGATAGAATTCAGAATTCAGATCTAGTCGAGTTGGTTTCAGAATGAGAGCTTTTTAACCACTTCCCTGTTGGTGACAGTATTCTGATTTTGCAGAGGAGGAAACTGCATTTGAGAAAGGTTAGGCAATCTCTCCGATGTCCCACTGCTGTCCCATTGCTGGGAAGTAGCGGCACTAGAGGTTGAGCCAGGCCCCAGAGCCCTCGTTCTGTCCCCAGTATCACACCCATCCCCAACGGAGACAAGGAAAGTGGTTTTACTTTAAGGACTTTGGTTTCCAAAGATTTTGCGAGAGTGTTGCGGGGTCTTGATGAAGATGGGGTCTTCTCACATAGCCTCTGTTGGCTGTTTGCGGCCAGCCTCTGGAAGGGGTTGTTTCCCCATCGGCCTGTGCCGTTTCTGAACACCTCTAGGACTGACTCCTGGGGAAGGGTACTGATAGCTCTGTGATGTCCACTTGGGAAGCAGAAAGGCTCAGAGCTGAGCCCAGAGGTCCTTGAGTGTCCCCCTGCCTACTCTGGGGACACAAGATGCTCAGCCTGCTCCTGCCATGTTTCATGCATTTGTCAGCCAGAAACAGAGTCCCGGAGAGGGGCTGGGAGACAAAGCGCTGTTCTATCGGGGCTGTCAGCCCAGACGGGAGAGGGAGTTGGCGCCTGTGTTGGGGAATCTGACCAGTGCTCGCCTGTGCTGAGGAAGGCGTCACACAGGAGCCCGGAGGGTGGCGGCGAGGCCGGAGGACCCAGGCCAAACCCAGGGGTCTCGCCTAATCTCTGACAATGACTCCCCTTCTTTGCAGCGTGGAGGCTGCCAGCATCGGATTTGTCATTGTCATCGACAGACGAAGGGACAAGTGGAGCTCCATAAAGGCATCCTTGATTCGAATAGCTGTATGTATTTTGTGCCAGGGTAATTAAAGTCACCTGAATGGTCTGCCCAACTATTTCCTGTCAAAGTTCTGGGGAAAAGACAATTATTTGATGTCAAATTTTGAGGAGATCTTTGTAGCAGGTGCTGTTACGTCACGTTCATGTCCCCTCTGTCACCCAAGGGCATCCTGCAGGCAACAGCTGAGCGGGTCAAGGGCTCCTTGGGTCTCTTGCCTTATTGACCTCTGTGGCCACAGAAGAGGGCAGGCAGGGAGGGTGGGAAGTTAATGCCCAAGAGTAACCCGCACCCTTCTGGCAGTTGGTGCATAATCACCTCAGTTTCCACAGCCCTCAGTGGGACAGTGCTGAGGTGTCAGACACAGAATCTCAGGGGCCTCAGCCCCTCGTCCCTGCAGCAGTCACCCCCACTTCTCCTGTCCCACCTCTCTCTGGCTTGATGTCTGCCTCTCCACTCTCCCTGTCGTGGTGCTTGGAACCTTCTCCCTAGCAAACTACTCGCACCCAAGTCCTTGTCTGCATGTTTGCTTTGTGGACAACCTGATTTAACACGGTCCTTATTTCAGCATTCAAATAACTTTTTCATATATTAGAAAGATGATGGCAAAATCAGATAAAACACTATCTCAGTAGGTTTGTTGGAGGCTCGCTTGCACTTGGCATCAAATTGTATAACCTTGGATGGGCTTCCTTTTCCTTATTGGTGTGCTTTTGATCCCTGTGAGTTGCCTTTCAGTGAGCAGATGAGCTCTTCCTCTGTTGGGACCCCAGACCCAGGAGCTCAGCCACATGGGAGACAGGGCCACCACGGACAGGGACAGGGACCCAATATTCTTACCTAAGCGCAGGCTCTCGGCAGTGAGGACGGCAATGGTGAGGTGGGAACGTGTGTGTAGGAGCTAGGGTGGGAGGGAACATTCGAAGCCCCACTGTGCCCTCTTGCAGAAGCAGCTCTGCTTTCAGCTGTGCACCCCCACGCTGCTCTCAGGCCACGTTAGGGGCTCAGCAGATGCACAGGTTGAGCCTCAGCAGGCTTACTCTGTCACAGCACGACCAAACACATGGCTCTTCCCTTTAGGAGCTTGCATTTTGAGGATGGTCAGGGACACCCTTTCTCTTGCTATGTGGATTTTGTCCCTTTAGTTTAGTTTGGGATATAGGATTTAGAGATAACCACACCCAACTTGTTGTAGTTGGATGTAGTGTAGTCCACAAGTTCAAGGCCTCCTGGGCTACATAGTGAGACCCTGTCTCAAAAAGCAGGAAAGGGAAGGGAAGGGGAAGGGGAAAGGAAGAAAGAAAGAACATGATTTTGCTTATTGGTTTGGTACCTGAACTCTAAAGTCTCTTTGTTCTGAAATTCTGTGAAATCTACTCTAATTCTTTGGCATTCACGGCATCCAGCTTAACTTTTTCTCTTGTGATTTTGGGCAAGAGGAGAGCAAAGTAGACCTTGGTAGCGGAAGGGACATCCTCTGCATACTCTGACCCCCCTCGTGATGCTTGCAGGCGGCATTTCCGGGAAACCTGAAGCTCATCTTCATCCTCCGTCCATCTCGCTTCCTCCAGAGGACATTCACGGACCTTGGCATCAAGTACTATCGAGACGAATTCAAGATGAAGGTGCCGGTAAGCGCCACTCCTCCTCTGTCTCCGACGGGCCAGGTCTCTGGAGAGGCCGTCAGAGCCAGGGTCTGGGGAGCTGGGGCTGAGCAGTGGGCTAGGAGAGGAGACCCCTGGGCAGAGGCCTGGGAGCGGGAGCGGGAGCGCACGCTTTGTGTGGGCTGTGGGAGCCGCATTTCTGCTGGGTACATAATCATGTGGAAGAAAGGGCAAGAAACATGGAGTAGGGCTTAGGGAGGAGGATAAAGTGTGTGGATTTTATTCTGTGGCCACTGGGGACAGTGACCGCTTCCGGTTGGGGTGACCCGGAAAAAGGGATCCTGGAGTTACAGCAGTCTGAGGGCGGCGTCTCAGACTAGACAGAGAGTGAAGGTGGAAGTTAAGATGTGCAGGTGAGAGAAAATATGGCTCTAAAACATGAGCGTGACATAAAAAAACCGCAGGGCAAAAAAAAAAATCAGTATTTTCATTATAGATTTTTGTTTTTTCAATAGTTTATATTTATTATTGTCCTTTATTATTTTGGTGCACAAACTGTCCCAGAGTTGGCCAGTGGAGCCGTCAAGCCAGATCTTGTATCCGTGCAATTTCTCAGTACTTCCTTGCTTTCTGGCCTTACGTGATGACCCAAACTCGCTCTGTCCGTACCATGATTCAGCCTTATAATTAGCCGTTTTGCTCAGCACCTCCGGCTTGCTTTGGTGTTGCGTGGTATTAGAGCCCATGGTCTCGCTGCAGAATGTTCTCTCCTACCTCGGTGTCTTTGCTTTTAGGGCCTTTCAGCAGAGAGAAGGTGTAAATGTATGCACAGACATGTGCACATGCTTGTGATGATGTACATACACACTCTGTGTGTATATACATGTATGTGTGTACATATATACACACATGAACTTATGTGTCTGCTCTAGAAATCACAAGTTCACACCTGATACCTTAAATTCCAGCCCACCTGAGATATGTTTTTAAGTGGAGCTAAAAGCAAGGGGAGAACAGTACATCCAGTATGTACCACTTGAATAAAGTAAGAGAGGCATAGATGTGATTATCTGTGAAGAGATCACCTCAGGGAAGACACAAGACCTACAAGACAATGTTAAAAGTGTTTGCCTCCTGGATATAGAACAGGAGGCCTTTGGGTAAGAATGAGAAGAATCTTTCTATTTAGATAGACTCTTTTTCTTTTTGAGTTTATTACCATCTGCACATGGTATCTGTTGAAAACAAACAAAAACCAACTTTAATTAAAATTGCTTTGAAAGAATATTTAACCAGTATCAGTAAAGACTGGCCGTTTCAGACAAGGGATTTTTCTTACTTTTCTCCCTCTCTTTTTTAACCCTATTATCTTTCTTTCAGTTCCTTTTGTATGAGCAATCAAATTTCTAAAAGTACTTTTTCCTTACACTTTGGGTATTTACCAAACTCAAAATGAATTTCCCATTCTCTTTTAAATACTTGCTTTAAAATACTTGACTGAGTGTTTGAGGGAAATATGAGCCATGAATTTCTTACTCAGTTTTCTTGACCTGAGTAATAATTGATATTTGGAAAAATATGATGACTCCTGAGGAGCCAGGGCCCTGTTGTAGCTTGCATGAACTTTCTTCCCCTTTGGAATTGAAGACTAGTCCGCTTCTTCTCGCCACTCAAATGGTTTGGAGTTTGAAGGGAACATGTGGCTAAATGTCACATGTGTTCCTCTGGTTGTCTGTGGAACATGCCTCTCTGAGTGATCAGTCTGTACAGATGCATACATGATTTACGCCTTGCTTTTCATGTGCCAAACCTACACTAAGGAGGGACAGGGCATCTACTTTAGCTACTTCTATTTCTGGTAGTAGATATTGATTCTTTATCTATCCTACTTTTAATTTTAAACTTAAAATCAAATTTTCATTGTTGATTGATTGGTTTTTTTGAGACAAGGTCTCAATGTGTAGTTCAGGCTGGCCTTGGACTCACTATGTAGCCCAGGCTGGCCTGGAACACACAGTGATCCTCCTGCCTCAGCCTCCTGAGTGTTGGGAGTACAGGCGTGCGCCACCATACCTGGCTAAAATTAATTTTTAAAAAATTCTCTTAGGCACCCAAACCCTGAGCACATGTAGTAGGGAGTTGTCTAAGGCAAGCTTACCCCACAGCTACATTTCACCTGCACACAAGGTTGCTCTTTCCTGGTAACTCTGCTGGTCCATGGAATTCAGAGTCCGAGATTAGCAAGTTTGAGTTGAATTTCAAAATGCATTTTGTCTTCTAAATGACAGTTCCATCTCCCTGCTCACTTCTAGTTAGATCATAATTCTATTTCTGTAGATTGAGGGGTGAGTTCATAAGAATCGGGTGGGCCAGGGGTATGGCTGTAGTCCAGTGATGTAGCCTGTCATGACATGATCCCTTTCTCACGTCAGAGTGAGTGCCTGACACCGGCCAGGCCCTTTGCCCTTCTGAAGCAGCCATCCTCACTGCTGCTCCCCAGCGCCGTAAAGTGAAGCCACCAGGGCAGTGTTGCAGAATCCCTAGAGAGAACAGCCTGTAACTAAGAGAGCATATATCCTTGCAAGAAGAGCTTCAGGCCACTCTGGATAGGAGCACACGTGTACACGGAAAAGAAAACAGTGTGGAACAGTGATGTGGAAACGTGCGCGTGGACATGGTGCCGCAGGAGGACACGTGAGGCTGGGAAAGAAGGTTTTTGCGCTGCTCATTATCTCCACTGTGAGCGCCTAAGGTCGCCAGGTGAGGCTGAGAGTTCCAGCCTGTAATCATTTAGTGAGCACACCCTACGGGCCCACAGAGGAGCCATGGGTTTGGGTCAGGAGGCCCAAGCAGGAGCAAGACCAGAGCCAGAGCCTTTGCTTAGGAGGGTTCCTGCAGGAATGGTGAGGCGGGGCAGGAGAGAGTTTGGGGTGGGCCAGTGGGAGCAGCTCCTCGGAGGCAAGGGCATGAGTGCTCTCTGGGTGTCGGGATCTGCCGGGCTCTGGGCTGTTGAGAGCAGTGGGTGCCGTCTGTGTGTGTGCACTGGATAGAGAAGTGGCCAGGCCTTGGCTGGGACATGGCGTGTGGAGGGCAGGCTTGCTCCCACCGAGCCCTGGCTGTCTCTCAAGCGTGGGCTGTGGCCACCACTGAGGCCACCTATGGCAGAGCATCAAGAATACGAGAAATACGGAAATATAATTTATATAACTGATCCTGTGATGAAAGGATGCCAAGCAAATACGGAATCTGTGGAAATAATAATTATCTTTTAAGGCCAGGGTTACACGTGTAGAGTGTCCTGTGAATTTGATGACCAGAATTATTTTGCTGTTTCTTTTTTCTTATATAGAATTTTTAAACCTTTTTTTTCAAATTCTTGATTCTGGTATAGATTTCTTTTAAAAAGTATAGTGAAACTGCTTTGCCTTCATTTTTAATGTTCACTTTTTTTGTGTGTGTGTGCCGGGGATCGAACTTGGGACCTTGCGCTTGCGAGGCAGGTGCCGGAACCACTGAGCTAAATCCCCGGGCCAACATCTGAATGAGCTTACTTCATTTTTGAAATTTATTTTTATTTATTTATTTTTTTTGGTACTGGGGATCGAACTCGGGTCCTTGCGCTTGCGCAGCAGGCAGCAAAACCATTGAGCTAAATCCCCAGCCTGAAATTTATTTTTTAATGTAATCCAATAAAATGTACTCTTTCTGTTGCGTGGTTAGGTGTATGAACAAATGCATGTGTTTAATCACCACAGTCAAGACAGAGTGACTCCATCACCCCCAAATTTCCTCATACTATGAGGCCTTTTTGTAGTCAGCTCCTCTCCCCATCCCTAACTTGTCAGCCTTTGATCTGCTGTCCATCTTCATGGGTTTACCTTTTCCAGAGAGTTGTACAATTGGAATTATATAGTGAGCAGCATTTGGGTCTGACTTCTGTCATTGAGTATAAGGCATTTGGGTTTCATCCATGTCATTGGATGTGTCAATACTTCTTTCTTTTTTTTTTTCTTTTGGTACTGGGGATCGAACTCAGAACCTTGCGCTTGCGTGGCAGACGCCGGAACCACTGAGCTACATCCCCGGCCCAATACTTCTTTCTTTGTACCGCTGAATATTATCCCATGTTATAGAGGCACCAGTTTATCCTTTCACTAGGGAAGGACATCTTAGTTTTTTCTAGTTTTTAGCACTTAAGAACAAAGCTACTATAAACTTTCACATGCAGGTTTTTGCTGACCGTATAGTAGGTGTATGTTTAACTTTATAAGAAATTACCAAACGGGCCGGGGATAGCTCAGTGGTTCCACCGCCTGCCTTGCAAGCTAAGGACATGAGTTCAATCCCCAGTACCAAAAAAAAAAGAAAGAAATTGCCAAACTGTGGGCTGTGGGGAGAAAGGAACCCTTCTCCATTGTTGGTGGGAGTGCAGACTGGTGCAACCACTGTGGAAATCAGTATGGAGATACCTCAAAGAACTAGGCTTAGAGGTCCCATTCGACCCAGCTATTCCTCTGCTGGGGATCTTCCCAAAAGAATTAAAAGAATCATACCACAGCGATATATGTGCACCCATGTTTATAGCGACACAGTTTGTAATAGCTAAAGCTTCAAAACAGCCCAAGTGCCCACCAACTGGAAACTGGATAAAGAAGATGTGGTTTGTTTGTTTTTTTATAAAATGGAGTACTACTCAGCCATAAAGAATGAGAAACTAGAGACATTTATACCTAAATGGATGCACATTGAGACCATACTCTTAAGTGAAATAAACAGGACACACATGTGTAAATACCGAATAGTTTTTCTAGTGTGAGAAACTGAAAGTGTAAATAAGGATTAAAATGAATAATTGATAATTTGAAATAGGAAGAAAAGGCTCAAAGGGGTAGGGGAAGTGGGAAGAGAAGGAGAAAGGAAAGAAGGGAAAGAAAAAATCATGAGAAAAGAAAAAAATGGAAACAAAGTCTACGTAAATACGGAAGGGTGGAGGCAGGGAAGGGCGCACAGGTAATGGGGAAAAAATAAGAACCAAGATACATCATGTACAGGTACAAGGACCCAAGGATAAATGTAAACGTATTGTATACCTAAAATGTACCAATAAAAGAATTTAAGCAGGGCTGGGGATTTAGCTCAGTGGTTCCACCACCTGCCTTGCAAGTGCAAGGACCCAAGTTCGATCCCTGGTACCAAAAAAAAAAAAAAGAAAGAAATTGCCAAACTGTTTTTCAGAGTGGCTGTACTATTTTGCATTCCTACTAGCCCTGTGTAAGAATTCCAGCTGCTTACTATCTCAGCCACCTGAGCAAAAACAAGGGTAATTTTAGCAACTTTTGGCCATTCTATTCAGATGTATGGTGGTAAATCACAACAGTCTTCATTTACATTTCCCTGATGACTAATGGAATGAACCTCCTTTCATGAGTTTGGTTTCCATCTGTGTATCTCCTCTGGTGAAGCTTCTGTTCAAATGTTTGCTATTATTAAAAGTATTGCATTCTTATTGTTGAGCTTTGAGACTTCTTTATATATCCTGGATAGAAGTCATTGTCAGATAGGTGACCTGCAGGTATTTCCTCTCAGCTGGGGGTAACATTTTCATTCTTCTAAACAGTGGCTTTTGCAGAGTAAATGTTCTAAGTTTGGATGAAGTCCGGTTGATCAACCCTTCTTTTATGGGTTTGCTTTTGGTGTGCTGCTTCAGAACTCTGCCTTGCCCAAGCATTTGCCCAAGATTTTCCTCACTCATTCACCACTTCTCTGCTCACGCTGATACCTAATATGTGGTTTCTCCTCATCACATGATTCTCCAGCTCTCCCTACACCAACTGAGCAATTCCATTCTGATCTGTCCGTCCCACAATACTGCTTCCAAATGCCAACCTCAAGTTGGGGCCTCTTGTGCTTCTCATCAACAAGCTGTAAATTAGAAGTTCCCATGACCCCTTTCTTGGGTTCACTAATTGGCCAGAATGGTTCATAGAGCTCAAGCAAGCGCTTATATTTACCAGCTTATTATAAAGGATACAATTATGAAAGAGCCAGGTGGAAGAGATGTGTAGACCCAGGTATGGGCAAAGGGGCTTGGAACTTCTGGACACTCTACTCTCCCCGCACCCTAACGTTTCCACCACCTAGAAGCTCTGCAGAGCTCCTTGCTGAGGAGTTTTCATAAAGCTCAGTCTCCATTGTAAGCTCCTAAGGTCGATGGGTGGGGCTGAGAGTTCCAACCTGTAATTATTTACTCTTTCAGGTGACTAGCCCCATCCCAAGGCCATGGGGTCTTATCCTAGGTCACTCTATGAGTATAAACTCAAGTCTGACCCAAACAGGTTCATCATGTAAAACAAAAGACACTCTTATCACTCAGGAAATTCCAAGGGCTTTTAGGGGCTCTGTACCAAGCACCTGGGACAAAGACCAAATATATTTCTTATCATACTACCAATTTCCTTCTAAATTTTATATTTTTACATTTAAATCTGTGATCCATTTTTGAGTTAATTTTTATATAAGATGTGGAGTGTGGGTTGAGGTCCCATTTTCCACATGAGGATCTCCAGTGTTCCAGCACCGTTTGTTGAAAATGGAATTATTTCTCATCAAGTTAATTGCCTCTGCCCCTTTGTCAAAAGTCAGATTAGCATTTTCCAAGATTCAGGGGTGGCAGGGGGTGGAAGGGTATAACCATAAGGAGGCACAAGGGGGATCTTTGTGGTGATGGGATGGTTCTGCATCCTGACCGTACTGGAGATCACAGGCATCTACACATGTGAGGAAATGGTAGTGCTCTACACACATTTCACCCATTGCACATTGTTGCTTTGACATGGTACTATAATTATACAGGTGTAGGCAGTGGGGCAGGGGAAGCTTAGTAAAAGTACATGGGACTTCTCTGTACTATCTTTGCAACTTCCTGCGAATACTTCAAAACAAAAAGTTAAAAATCAGTTGACCGTATCTGTATGAGTCTATTTCAGGACTCCGTTTTGTTCCTTTGATCTCTGTCTTTTGCCATTGCTGCACTCTTGCTTACTTACTGTAGTTAATGAGTCTTGAAACCAGGTAGTGTGAGTCATCCGACTTGTTCTTCTTTTTCAAAATTGCATCTTTTGCATTTGCCTATGAATTTTAGAACCAGCTTGTCGATTTCCACAAAAGGTCTGTTGGGATTTTGATTGGGGTTGCTGTGAATCTACAGCTCAATATTAAAAGTATTGAGCCTGCTGATATCTTTCTTTTTCAATTTTCAATTTTAGCTTTCACTTTTGGCTTTTAATGTAAAATTCCTCGTGGCCTTCATCAGCTTAAGATGAGAAGGCAGCAGCCGAGTGAGTGTGGGGAAGCCCTTCCCTCTCGTTTAAATGAAGGGAATCAGGCAGCCAGCAGGATCCATTTCTGACAGTGCTGGCTGGGGGACAAAGTGGCTTATGTCCAACACAAAGTCCTACATAGGTGTATCTTTTTATTTTATTTATTTTTTGGTATCAGAGATCGAACCCGGGTCCTTCCACTTGTGAGGCAGGAGGCAGAACCACTGAACTAAATCCCCAGCCCAGGTGTATCTTTTTAGATTCCAGATGTTGCCATAGAAATGCAGAAGCCATTTTTAACTTGATAACTTCTTGTTACCTGTCCTATAATTTCTAATTTTCAAAGACTGAAAACCTTTATGAAACTCCCATAAGTGATTTAAAACTTTAG
Organism: Heterocephalus glaber; assembly: GCF_053883595.1. Lineage (NCBI taxonomy): Eukaryota > Metazoa > Chordata > Mammalia > Rodentia > Bathyergidae > Heterocephalus > Heterocephalus glaber. Next base: position 71,254,737 of record NW_028258324.1, read on the forward strand.
GAGGAAATATCATAAGTAGATTCAGGGTTCTTTCTTATATTATAAACATAATTTTTCAAATATTCAAACTGTTTTCAGAAGTGGAGGAAGTCATAGGCCCAACCAGACTAACAGGAATAGGTAGTAATCAAATTCCACTAAACCTAGGTTCCTCACAGGCATGGCCCTTCACACTTATGATTTTTTTAAAATTTTTAAAAATAACTTTTTTATCAAACATACACACATACAAAAATTAAAACCATTCAAAGAAGAACAATGCAAGGGGAAAAAAACTACAATAATATTCAAATACAGTAGAACTCAACCAAAGCAAAACTGAGAAGCACTTAAACATGTTTCCATATTATTTAAAAAAGCATCTCAAGCACCAACAAGACACCAGAGGATGTGATTTGTTTCAGAAAGGACCCCAAAACCAACACTGAACAAATAATAGTCTGGAAAAAAACTCCAGTTAGCTAGCAGACTCCACATAAGCCAAACATTTCCCTAATTTAAATTTCTATACAGTCATATGACACGCGATGGAAACACAATCCGAGAAATATGTTATTAGGCCATTTCATCCATATGTATCCTTACTTACACTTTCAGTTTCTCACACTAGAGAAACTATTCGATATTTACACATGTGTGTCCTATTTATTTCACTTAAGAGGATGGCCTCAATATGCATTCATTTAGCTATAAATGTCTCTAGTTTCTCATTCTGTATGGCTGAGTAGTACTCCATTTTATTTAAAAAACCACATCTTCTTTATCCAGCTTCCAGTTGATGGGCACTTGGGCTGTTTCCAAGCTTTCCCTATTACAAACTGTGCTGCTATAAACATGGGCGCACATATATCACTGTGGTATGATTCTTTTAATTCTTTGGGGAAGATCCCCAGCAGGGAGATAGCTGGGTCGAATGGGACCTCTAAGCCTAGTTCTTTGAGGTATCTCCATACTGATTTCCACAGTGGTTGCACCAGTCTGCACTCCCACCAACAATGGAGAAGGGTTCCTTTTTCCCCACAACCCCGCCAGCATTTGTTATTGGATGATTTCTTAATAGCAGCCATACTTACTGGGGTGAGGTGGAATCTCAGTGTTGTTTTCATCTGCATCTCTTGAATGACCAGTGATGTTGAACATTTTTTCATATTTTATTTGCTGCTTTTACTTCTTTGTCTGTTTTTGAGAAATGTCTGTTCATTTCAGATGCCCATTTTTGAATTAGGTCTTTGAACACTTATGATTTTATTTCCCAGTACCTGGTATTTATTAGCAGTTCAATACCTATTCAATGAGTAAATAATTTTTTTTTTGTAATTTTGTTTCACCTATAGTATTTGGCCCTAATTTATCTTTGTCATTCCAGGGTAGATTTATCACTTGACTAATACTGTATACCAGTGATGGTGAACCTTTTAGAGCTTTCAGCAATACAAACAGCCTGCTGAGGCATGCGTGCCATAGGTTCGCCACTGCCGCTATATAATAATGGTAGAAAGTCCACATTCTTTTATGTCTGATCAAGAATCAATTTTTATAATAATCAATGAGGAATAAAAATATGCATATAAGGTTGCTAGTAAAAGGGACAGGGGCTGTGTTTCAGAGATAGGCATGAGGAGTCCTAGTCCCTGGCTAGGAGTAAGCAGGGGGTGTGATACCCAGCAGTCCCGAATCAGACAGCATGGATCATGCCCAGGTCAGCCCTGCCATAGAGGAGCAGAAGGGGCCAGTTTGGAATATGTTGGCTTTCTCTAGATGTGTGGGTATTTGTTCATCAGCGGAATTCTTAGTTTATGAAAACTCCCTCACTATTACCTCCCCATCTCCTCCATGCAAGATCAATGAGGGACCCTTCCACACAGTTCAGAGGGCTGTAACTCTCTCGTGGCTCTTTTCAATCCAGGCTCTGCAAATTCCTGTGTTCTAACTTTATTTTGACATTCATCAAACCACACTTTGTTGGGATTCTCAGTCCAGACTTCTCGGCCTCAGCACAGCCCTTGATTTTGGTGATTGAAAAGTATACCTTAGCTTGAGAACTTTGGAAAAAAAGTCCCCTAAAGCAAGTCCTGTCTTCTCAGTAGCCTGAAACTGAACATCCCAATCCAAGTCACCATTTTGTCACAGGCCATATGACATTTTGGTATTCCTCGTCTGAAAGGGAAAAATGGAAAGAGACTGAAAATAGTTCCCTGCTATATAACAACCTTCTTTGGCTACAAATGTCTGATAAGGCAAAGCTGAAATATTGTTTAACAGGAGAACTAGATGAGCTATTTAATGGTCTATGAGGTATATATTATATTTTTCCCCCTTACAGATCATCATGCTAAACTCCGTTTCCGACCTTCATGGCTACATTGACAAAAGCCAGCTGACTCGGGAGCTAGGGGGAACTTTGGAATATCGCCACAGCCAGTGGGTAAATCATCGCACTGTGAGTATCAGCTTGCGGGTGTCTCACCACCTCTCCAGGGTTTCCAGAAGCCAGGGGAGCTGACGGCCCACAGAGGAAAGGTCCCTGCTCGTGACCGCCCGGTGCTAGGAAAACTGGAATTTCTCAGCCGTGGGGTGGGGAAGAAGCATGGTGTGAGGGAAGAGGCTGCGGTTTCCCCTGCTGACTGCCTGAGCTCCCTGCAACTTCTGATCTGGGGGTTTTGAGAGCCTTGACCTAGAGTACACTTGGGGAGTTTTCAAAAACACCATACCATGCTGTATAGACCTCAGGGAAATGACTTGAACTGGGATGAATCTCGGACATTTTCAATGCATAAAACTCCCCAGGTGATTCCTGTATACAGTGGACAGGAAGTCAGAATTAGCTGCATTAAAATCCTGTCCCCCTTACTCACTGTCTGGCCGAGAGTGAGTTATCAAGCCCGGTTCCTCCTGCGTTAAATGGGACCAACACTCTGGCTCTCTGCTGGGAGTCAGTTTGCCCCTACAGGACATTTACCAATGTCTACAGATAGTTTTTGTAGTCATAACTTGAAAAGAGGTAGTTTTAGGCTGCTAGTGGGTGTGGGCCAGGGACCCTGCTAATAAACATCTTGCACAAAATGGCCTCCACAACAAAAAAATGTCCAGTTCAAAATAAGAATAATGCCAATGTTGAGAAACCTTGAACTAACAAAAGCTACCTGAATGTTTGATGTGGAAAGTAATACAGAGCCTGATATACAAAGTATGATCAAAAAATATAGTGGATGCTTAAAAATGTTTTAAACGACACATTGTCACTAATCTCCCTCAGAGCCCTCTCCCTCACTTCAGATACATTTATCCCATCACTCTTGCCACTTTCTTAAGCAGTTCTCGAAGTTCTCTTTCCTGAGTGTCTTTAGTTGTGCTGCCATAAATCAATTCAAAATGTTTCCCTTTCATGGTCATTTTGACTTTGGGGAAGAGCCGGAAGACTTGCAGTGCCAGATCCAGTGAAAAAAGGTGGTGAGGATATACTGTTATGTTTTTACTTAACAGAAATTGACATAAATGTTTCATCAATGAGAAGTGATCAACAACTTAGTGAATTTTTAAATAAAAAATTTATTACAGTAAAAAACGCATTGCCATGGAATCCCTCAATCCCCCCTTGCTTCAAACATACTTATCCCATTGTTCTTGGCAGTGTGTCTTTTTCTGTAGTAAGGTTTTTTTTAATTGAACTTTTTTTTAATCATTCCTGGTATGGTATTTTACTTTTTCCCACTTATTTGTATTGGTGGTTGTTATTGCTAATCTAGAAGGTTCAGGAATATTGAGGGAAAAGTGAAAATAAAACTTACTGCTATTGGTGTACCTCCCAACCCCAAATTAAATATGCTAGGATCCACTGTGGTAGTATTCAGAAGAAGGGCTTTGGGGTGACCAAGTCATGAGAGCTCTACCCTCCTGAGAAAGATTACTGCCTTAGTAAGAGGTTCAAGAGAGTGGCTTTGGGCTCCTGCCCATGAGGAGGCAGAGAAGGCACCATCTTGTGAGGAACAGGCTCTCACCAGACTCCAAGCCAGCTGCACCTTGACCTTGAACTTCCAGCCTTCAAAAAAAGGTGACTCCTAGATAATCTCATTGGAGTGGGAGTGGGAGATTTTTTTTTTTTTTTTTTTGAGAGAGAGTCTTGGTATGTAGTTCAGGCTGGCCTTGAACTTGCTATGCAGCCTAGGCTGGCCTCAAACTCCCAGCGATCCTCATACCTCAGTCTCCCAATGGCTAGGACTGAAGGCGTGCACCACTACACCTAGCTTTGGGAATGGTCAGTTTTTTATGACCACATAATTCTAAGTAAATCTAACCATGAAAGATGTGGAAGAAAGCGCATGTAGAATGCTATCGATGGCATAAATGAGTGACTGTGGTGAGGGTCTTCCAGGCTGAATTTCATTAGGCCACATACAACCTAAGGTGCTCCCAGGCCTTATTTTTTCACTTCCTAGACACTTGGAACTTTAAATAATCAAAAAGAAGTTACTGTCTCACCATCCTTGTTGGGCTAGCTAGCTAGCTTTCCCCTTTGCTCTGATTTCTCTACCAGTCACTTGTTTTTAATGTTGTTCATGATTTTCAAATTACCTCAAATCTTTTTTTGAGCCAAGACAACTTACGGCAAATATATGTTAAAGATGTATGCTTTAATATCAAATAGTTCTTTAAGAACTTAGAGAATTAGAGAAGACTAAGTTCATGAAGACTGGTTATTTAGGGATGTCTTGAGCAAACGTGTGCACACTTCCTGCCCTGCTAGACCTACTTTGTAGACATGGTTTTGCGGTTGTGGAGGTGTTAAAATACATGCTAAAATGCAACTAGTACTGAAAGACCAGCAATATTCTTTACATGCCTCATAAATACTTTATGCATACTTTTTTAGACACACATATAACTGGAAATAATTAGAGTAGAAACACATATAAATATTGTTTTATATATTATGATTAAAATATATAGATCCATTTTGTGTGTGGGTATGTGTGTGTGACAGTATGCTTTCTGGATGTCACATCTTTGAATGAGACTCAGAAAATTAGACCTCAAAAGATACTAAAGATTGTTTACTTGAATCAATTTATTTTACAGATAAGGCAACTGACCTTCAGAGTAAAAAGGAGACTTATCCAAGGTCAGATGGCCAACCAAGCTCTTTTTAATTCTCCTATCAAGACCAGGTCCTCTGTGCCATTTCCAAAGTGATTATTCATGGAATGACATGGAATCAAATTAAGTTGTTAATAGGTAACCTCCACGGAACACTCCGGCTCTCTTGTGTTTTCAGGATGACATTTGTAGGCCTCACCCCTGACGCTGTGGGTCGCTGTCTTTATTACCACACTTTTAAGATACTCCACTGGCTCCAAGATCACTTTTGCTGTTCTTTTTTGATCCTCAAAAAACCTCACATGACTGGGGACGTTGCTCGCTTGCCAAGCATTCATAAGGCCCTGGGCTCAAACCCCAGCACTGAAAGAAAAATTAAAAAACCCAAACTCTGCAGAACAGAAAGTGTCACCCCTGTCTTCCCAATGCAGACTCTAGGGCTCAGCGATGGCGTTACCAGGCTTATCCAAGGTCGTACTGTTAGGGAGGATCAGAAGCTGGACTCTAATTCACATCTTCAACTCTCAGGATCAAGCTCTTCTGTGGATCTAGTTTTAAATCCGACTTTGCTAAAATAGCAAAATGTAGTGAGTGCTTTTGAGTACAGCCAAGGAGCCAGATCACCTGGCTTCAAACCCACTTCTGCCATTTATTTTTTTATATGACTTCAGGGAAATCACTTCACCTCCACATGCCTTAGCGCCCTCATCTATAGAGTCTAGGGTGATGATGATAACTAAGCTGCACTAGAAAAGGCCATGCATATAAAGCAAAATACATCATAACCTTACATGTTCTTATTATTCCCCTGGTGATGTTTTTTCTTTTATGTTTTTCATCACAGGTCATTAGTGATACAATTATAAGTGTGTCATATACAGATACTAGATTATGTGACCATACTAACTTTGATATATTGAAAGGTTTTCACAAAAGTATTTGTCTGGCTTTCCAGACCAGAAATACTGTAATGTTGAAGGTTATGGCTGCCCAAGCAGCGTGCTAATAGGGAGATTCCCCTCTGGCAAAGCTTCAAGGATACCAATGACTGAAGTAGAGAAGACTTTGGTAGGAGAAGGTGGGCAGTGTTCTCAAAGTTTTCTCATGCCATCCCCCGCTCCGACCTCTGATGTAGTTATGCACCCCCATCAGATCTGGTGCATTCTTTACAATATGGGTTTGGGTTTTCAGAAATATTCTCTGGTAACATCGAAAACGAGGTTATTTCTTCCCAAATGAAAATTCGGTAGGCCTCTTTGCTTTCCACAGCTGTTTACTGGTCCCCGGTGTGTGAAAGGCACAGTACCATGCCCCGGGGCATGAAAACGAATGTGACATGGCTTGCCGTTCAGGGGCAGAATTGTCTCAGCAGCAGAGCAGCAGTGGGTGTGGAAGCACAATCTGGCAGGCAGGATGATTCATGGGACTCAAACTGCGCCTGACTCCTTTGAGCCGAGCTGCTTTCTCTAGCACAGGCCACGCGCTTCCCTAAGCAGCCTGCTAATGTGTCGCTGCCTCACGTGGGGTATTAGCTGAGAAGCCACTGACCAGTTAGCACATATTTATTTAATAGCAGTGTAGAGATCCAAGTGGAAAGAACACAGGACGGGCAAACTTTATAAGTCTGTGGCAAGCAGAGGTCCCCAAACCACATCTGACAGATGGTTTTAAGGGAGTCATCGCCCTGAAAGGTCACAAGTGCCCTAATCGCCGCATTCATCTTTTCCTCCAACTGTCATATCCTCCCAAGCATTTGACAGGCTTCTCATAGGCAGCGGGCACAGGCACAGGTGTGTGTGAGGGGAAGGAGCGGAGAGAGGAAGATGTGGGGGATAAAGGGAAAGTCAGGTTTGTTAGAAGGGGGGATGAGTCCACCCTTGTATAGAATTCCGAGTCAGACTTCATGTTAGGTGTTCTTGGGGTAATGAACAAAGGCCCAGCCTTGAGACACTGTGACCTTGGTTGGATCCTATCTTTTTACTGCCCAAGTAATTTGGTGTTGGACAACTCACAGCGTATTGATGCTCCTGTTCCCTCCTCTAAAAAGGGAGTTAAAATATCTCCCCCTGTGTATTATTGAAACAATATATAGATGCATAGTAGAAGGGACAATGGGTGGCCCATTGCTGGCACTACAGAAATGGTAGCAAGCTCTGTGCCCTTCCTTTGAGAGCATATTAGTGAAGGTTAATTGCTCTGCATTGTTACAATCGTCTGACCTTCCAGGCCATAGAAAATTTTGCCTTGACCTTGAAGACCACTGCGCAGATGCTGCAGATGTTTGGGGCCTGCCTGGCCACAACAGAGCTCCCCAAAGGCGTGCTACCCACCGAAGACCTTCTTATGTCCCACACCCGGCAACAGGACAAGATTCAGGTGAGTGGTAAGAGGCTGTCACACATCGACTCCTGGAAGGGCCAGGAGCAGAATTCAAGATGGAGCCTTCTTCCTGTGCTCTCAGTCACTTGGCAGCTACTGGCCACCCAGGATCTTCTGGATAGGCATTAGGTGAAGAGAAGAATCTCTAGAGGTCGGTGAATGTGAGACCTAGAGAAGGTAAAACTCCCATGACTGCCCAGGACAGAGCAAGAGAACATGCACTGAAATTGCAGAAAGTGGTAGGCGGAAGCGAGTTGACTCAAAGTGTGAGCTTTCTGGGGGTTGTCATGCAGCTTGGGGACAAACTAGTAAACTAAGTTTCTCAGGGATGTGTCTTTTTATGTGGGGATTAATTTGACAAGAAAGACTACTGTACAGAGGTTGCTCTGAGCTGGTTTTAAGGAGCACCACCCCTTAGATGATTCACGAGAGCACATCGTAACTTGCAGAGAAGGGAGTTTCAGCAGGGGTTTTTGGGGGGGGTTTTTTGGTACCGGGGATCGAATTCGGGTCCTTGCGCTTGCACAGCTGGCGGCAAAACCACTGAGCTAAATCCCCAGCCCTAAGCAGGGTTTTTAATGGAGCATGCAGTAAGGGAAGTCATCCTGGGGCTCCTAACTGAGTGGGTGCCAGCATCTTTCTGACTTGAGAAGCATAACCAGACTGAATTCAATATTTCCCAGAAGGCCCATTTTCAATATGGCAGCAAACTGAGGGCGTAGCATTGTACCTGTCCTGGCTGCATCAAACTTGCCAAAAACTGAAATCTTTATCTGTGACCCAAAATTTGCAAAATGCTTTACCAAATGATTAATTTACTCATTCATTCAACATGTTTTGCGTATTCACCACTACATGCCAGGAAACTCCTAAAACAATGCAGCCTTGAGAACCACAGATTCTAGTTAGGGAAGTCTCAGAGTCTAGAGGTTGCAGCAAATGAGTTCTCCCATGTGTGAGGGGACCATGCTACATTCTGTCTTTAAGGGTGCTGTGGTCCAAAAAGAGCTCCAAATGTACTCCCAAGTTTATTCTGAGAGGTCATAAGATCGAGGCTGACACTGTGAAATCCCAGCAACATCTTAGAAGTATTCCCAGGAAAGGCCTCTGGAAGCTTGGCCATTTTCTGTTTTAAACATGCCGGCGGCGGAGCTCACCTCCCCTAATTCCTCCAAGCCCCAGGCTGCAGAAAGCTGGGTTTGAAGTGCTTCCATGAAATCTGCTAGGAAGGGCCTCGCACAGTGCACCGGCCGAGACCTCCAGGAGTGTGCGGAGCAGCCAGAGAGCCAGGCAGTTGTGCTGGGCACAGCACAGAAGGGAACTGTGCGGCCGAGCTGGGTCCGGAGAGTTCACTGGCTCACTGCCTGGACCTGCTGAGGGGCAGAAGCACTGAGATGACAACATGGTCAGGCAGGAAAGGCACTGGTGACAACAAGCAAAGCATTTTTGCAAAGTTTGGGCCACCAATTAGAGTCCAGCTCTTCCAGCGTTGATGCAGTGAGGACACATACAATGCTCTGAGGGAAAGTTTTAAAAATGTGGGCTTTAGACATTTCTGGGAAGTGAAAACCAGCCAGACAGGTCCTACTGATTGCGCGGCAGGTTGGCCCCAGGAAAGGCAGGGTGAGCAGCGCTCTGTAATTTCAACAGAGACAGAATTTTACAGAGGCCAAGGGCTAGGAAGAACCAGGCTCTGCGATGGGTAAGAGCATTTTCCTGTGGGTGTGGACCAGCAACTCTGGGCAAAGGGTATGAAAACTTCACATAGATTATGTACGGGGGGCTTCATAGATATACAGAATGTGGAATATTATTTGACATTTGTAAGAAATAAATAATTTTACCCTCTAGTTATCAAGTGTCAATTTGGTTAAATACCCCATCTAACCTGTAAGATAAGTAAAAAGAATTTAGGACTCTAGATTTAATTAGCCTCTTAGTAAGACAAATGCAGTCTTGCATAAACTTATCTATTCACCTTTTCCAAGTGAAAAACCAATACAATGTAAGATTCATTCCTTACCACAGCAGACTTTTAAATCTACTTAGATAGCTATAAAAGTCACAGCCTGTGAATTACAGTTTTCTCCCAGCCTGGAGAGCTGCTAAACGGGGGAGACTTGTGTTGATTGCTTGTTTTGCTTTCTCCAAGGAATATTCAGAACTCTTATCTTAGCTCTATATAATTACTCAGTCACCTCTCCAATCAGTCAAAGTAGGAGAGCCACTGAATTGAGGAGTTTTTACAGCCTCATTTGCTAATTCTCTGTGGAGTCCTTACTCCTTTGTGCAACACGACCTCCAAAAGAAGCCCTTTCCTTCTGGCTACCAATGGTATTTGTTTACACAGGAAAAAAAAAACACCTCAGAATATTCACAGCAGAACGATCTTATCAAACTTTTAAGAAATTATGACTTGAAAGAGGGCTGTTCTCTAGAAACATAAATTCCTTCGCCTTGGGCTGATTTCCGACAATCCCTGTGTCCCCGGATTGTGCTCTTTTGCTCCCAGTCAGACTATGGGCAAGACTGGGCTTTGTTCTAAGACTGGAAACCTTGTTTTCTTTGTGATTTCTCTGTCCCGTCTAGGGGACAGGAAGGAAGAGCGAGTCCCGTGCACACAAGCAGCTTTAGCCTTCCCTGGGAAAGGCTGGGTTCCCGATGAATGAAAACCCCTCCCTGCCGCACACACACACATACACACACAAAAGCGCGCGCGCCCACACACACACACACACACACACACACACACACACACGGGTCAGCACATGCGCGCACCCCCACCCCCTCTTGGTTGACCCTTCTCCAAGGGGATGCTCTGATTTCCTAAGGCAACTGCCAGCACTTACCCCGCCACCACGGGGGACCTGGCTGCACAAAGGAAGGAAACTCTCGGAAAGAGAGCATGGATTTATATACAAACTCAGAACATGGTGCCCTGAGCTCCTCTTCCATCCAGCCTGAGTGCTGGAAGTCAAAAATTAAATACCCAAAATAATGGATATTTTCTTTCCACAGAAACCGAAACTCCATTTTTGGGCTGGGCGACTTACCTTTACCTTTCTGAGGGACCATCGTTCCAACGCCCTTCCCTTTGTTTTTTGGCAGATTTTGTAACCCTAATGAAGTTGTGATCCAAGCCACAATTTTTGCTTTTATTTTATTATTATTATTTTTTCTTTTTTTGGTACTAAGGACCTTGTGCTTGTGAGGCAGGCGCCGGAACCACTGAGCTAAATCCCCAGCCCTTGCTTTTATTTTTTTAATAATGTGCAAGAGATGCACAGTATTAGATCCACTTTCCCTGTCACACACATTTTCTGCAGCTCACTGGGTATACCCGTCCTTCCAGCTTCCCCTTCTAATGTCTCCATCTGCCCTGGCCATTTACATCTCCTCCTTCAGCCTCTCCACCTTTCTTCCCATCTCTGCATCACAAAAATATGTCTGTGTGTGTGCGTCTGTGATGTGTGTGTGTGTACATAAATCTAAGAACAGATGGTGCCGAATCGCGCTGGAAGCTCTGAGTGGGAAAATCCAGGACCCTTTTTAGTGGGTAGGAGGAGGAAAAGGCTAAGAACACCATCTCAAGAGTACTTTCCCCCCATTATATCTGATTTGTCTTTATCCACCTGCAACCTGACTCCTTTTAGACTATTATTAACTTACCCACTCTACAAATATTTAATGAGCATGGATGAGATAAAAAGAAATGAAGGCGGACATTTGAGAGTGGAAAAGAAGGGTGATTTCTGATTCCCAGGCAGGAGAGGAGCCGGGTGGCTAGCTTGATGCATCGCCTGAGAGGGATGGAGCCTGGAAGATCCAGGGACCCCTCAGGGGCTGTCTCAGAGAAGTGTCACGATCAGACCTAGGGGCAAGCTTGAGGCTGGGGAACGCTGGTGTAAGATGGGAGACAGAACGTATCCCCAGGTCCAGGTGGTCCAGGGCCCCAGTGGGGCCACGTAAATCTCCTGTCCCAGAGAATGAGCTGCGGCTCAGCGCTTATGTGCACAGAGGTGACCATGTGGCTTTAGTCTTCAAACCGTGGGCTGATTCTCACTGTCATGTGCATCTGTAACCCCGGAACCAAACCCAGAATTCCCAAGAGTGAAATTCTAGGCCAGGCTGTGCTCCTTTGGGCTTGCAGCCTGGACCTTGTGGTTTAGGCTCAAAGCCCGGAGAGGTGACCTGTGCTGTCCAAGGAGAGGACTCGAGCTGTGGGATTTGGAAGCCAACAGCCTCCCCAGTAGCACATCCCTGAGTCCCTGTGTTAGAGGGTATGGGGGGCTCACCTTGGAAATACAGGCTTCAATTGCTGTCCATTTCTGGGGAGCAGGTGGAAGGAGGGGGGATGTTTATCAATTATTGTTTGGCCATTTCTAGCACTTCACATTCCATATCTGTCGCTTTCTTGTTTCTCGTCACGACCCTTGATTTTATTAACCAGTTTTGCTTTTAGTTTATAACAACAGTTTAAGATACACGAAAAATAGTACATAAATGTTGCTTTTGGAGAGGGAAAGTAGACAGGTTGGGCACAAAAGACGCCTTTTCTGGTTCCTAACCTTTTGTATATTTTGAATTTTGTACTGTGTGTATATTAAGGATAAATTATTTTTTAAAAAACTGTATCTTGACTTCAGCTTTTAATTTCCTAAATGAAAAATATCCTGATCTACCATTCTCCTCACCACCCTCATATCAAGAATTCATTTTTTATTAATTCCTTCAATGAGAGTCTTTTATTTATTTTTTTTTTTTAGGATGAGCTGAAATTACTAGGAAAGCAAGGGGCCACCCTGCTGTCATGTGTCCAAGAACCAGCAACCAAACATTTCTCCAGCAAACTCAGTCCCAGTGAACTTGAGAATATAGCTACCATGGAAAGGTAAGATAGGACTTGCTTTTTGAAGAGAGAATATATAGATCTGTGAGTTGTGAACTAACCAAGAACAGATTGGAACAGATTGGAACAGCTGCTACTGGGCTCGGTGGGGCTAAGAAGGAATAACATTTGAGATTCAAAGGGAAAAAGACCGGGTCCACCTGACTTCCACCCACAGAGATCTCTTTAGGAGAAGAATTTCATTCCCTCCTCTTACAAAACTCTCTTATCCTGGGATTTCAAGAGAGAAGGCAGTACTTGTTGAGTTTCATTTCCAAAAACCTTTGGCTTGGTGCTATGCTCTACACATATGTAGTCTCAGATGGGAAAAAAAGGAATGCACATAGGCAAGGTCACCTGGGGCACATTTTAAAGCACGGAGTCTGTTTCTAGAGGGATTTTTCCTCCTCTGTGGGTATCCTGACTGGAAACAGAAGGTGTAGGGACCCACTGAACCACAATTGATAATCCTTTATGATGCAGATATTGCTGCAGTAGCAACACTGATGGAAACCATAAGTGATATATATACCATATATATACCAAATATATACCTATATATACCTTATATATAAGTGATATGTATGCCTTAGAAATGAAGGCTAATATAAGGTTGTCTTTCATTCTTTCTTGAAAGGTTATTAGTTCAACTGGGTGAAACAGAAAAAGCCTTCAGTCAGTTTTGGTTCGAGCACCACCTGAAGCTTAACCAGTGCCTACAACTACAGCGCTTTGAGCACAATTTTTGCAAGGTATTGTTTTCTTTTTAAATATAACTTCCTTTTTGAAACAGACCTCTGATTTTCTCTTGCCTCTCAGATGCTTTGGGACTGGGTTTTTCTTTTCTTGGTAACTCATCTCCCTGTTTGTATCCTTGCTTCTTTCTAGTCCCCCACTCCCTGACTTTCAGTGGGGAGCAGTATTCCAGGATCTCATTTTCTTGTTGATGTATACGGCGTTTCATTGATGGTTTACCTTCTTTAGTGACTGGTATTCTGCTGAGTCCGGTTCTAATATTGTACCTACAAGTGTCTCTGCGTCACCCAGCATAATCTGAAAGGTAATGAGATGGAAAAAAGAAAGACGAAAAAGAGAGGGAGCAAGGAAGGAAGGCAGGCAAGGGCATGTAGAAATACAAGTCCTGATCCTTTTTGGATTTCCAAGTTTTCTTAGAGCATAACAGCCCTGTCCTTGCAGCTGGGTGCATGTTGGTTTATGCCTGCGCCGTCCTGATGTGTCTTGTAGGTGAAGCTTGCCCTGGACAATCTGCTGGAAGAGCAGGCAGAGTTTACAGCCATTGGAGACAGTGTGATGCACGTGGAGCAACTGCTTAAGGAGCGCAAAATCTTGGAGGAAAAAGGCCAGGTTTGTTTTGTGTGGTTTTTGTTCACAGTCGTACCTTGGTACTTGACTGCTTCGGAACTCATCGAATACACTACTCACGCATTCTGATGCCAAAGTTTATCATTTGTTTGATACTCAATTCACAGGCTAGAACTTGCTAGTGCTGAGTGCCTTGTGACTCACTATCTTTTCCAACCAAAACGGTTTCTTTGGTACTCGTCATCTAGGTACCTGTCACGTCTCCCAGAACCAAAGTAACAGGGACGGAGGTGCACTGCACTGGGAGGGAGGCTGCAGTGGATGATGATAGTCGTGTCCATCACGCTGTTGGGGGTGGCTGGGGGCCATAGGAACGCCCAGACCCTGCCCTCCAGTCACCCCATGAGGTTCCCAAGGATATACGCACGTTAACAACTGTCAGGAGTAACACTGAATGATACTAGGCGCACGGAGTTGTCCTCAGCTGCTGGACACAGTCGAGGGCAGAGGCCCAAGCGTGATGGGAGCCTCGGGCCAGCCCTGCTTCTCATGGGCTGGGCAGCAAAGTGCAGGTCACAATGAGTGAACCACTTGCAAACCAGTCATCACCAGTGAGCTCGAGGCTCCCCTGTGGGGCCAGATGTGCTGGTGGAGTTGTTGGTAAGCAGGGGAAATTTTAAAAGGGGAAACTACAAAACCCAACAATAGCTAGAGCTAGATGAGGAAACTGATCCACGTGAGTTCTCTTGGTATACACAACTGACACAAGCTTGCTTCCTTCCTGTGCCCCAAGAGTTGTAGACAGCAGACTTGTAAAGGAGCGCATATTTTACAACTCCATAACCAGCATTAGCCAGTTTCCTAGATCTTTGCACTACTCCATACTCAGAAGTGATTCTATTTTAAGTTCTTACGGATTTAGTTTCTTACAAATTAAAGCTAGTGCGTCATCTCTTTCCGGAGAAATACCATTCTGCTTTTCCTTAAGTAGGTTCTCTAAGTTGTTTTCTCTTGGGGACTAAGTCTCCTGTGATTAGCACTTCCTTCCTGAGCTACTCTGAAGGCTTGTGTCCCAGATGATAATTCTGCAGGCCTGGAGACTGGCTTCTAAAGTGTGAATCTCTGGCCAGTGGCATACATATCACCTGGGAAAAGGCTCATTAAATACACAGACTCTCAGGCTCTATCTAGGGATCGGAATCTGCATCTTAAGAAAAAATTCCCATTTGGTTGGAGTGCACTGAATGTCAGAGACATATGCCACTAAAGGACACAAACGCAGTGCCACACCCAGCTGGAGGGGCTCCTGTGCCGAGTAAACAGAGGAGCCCACCTGCGCATGCAAGTCCTTTCTCAGCAATCCTTCCCTCCCCTCTG
The DNA here is from genome assembly GCF_053883595.1 of Heterocephalus glaber. Classification (NCBI taxonomy): domain Eukaryota; kingdom Metazoa; phylum Chordata; class Mammalia; order Rodentia; family Bathyergidae; genus Heterocephalus; species Heterocephalus glaber. The sequence goes on from NW_028258324.1 coordinate 71,269,798, forward strand.
AGCACTCTGACAGCTGACCGCTTTTTCTAGGAGTCATCAGAAACGTTTAGCAAGCAATGGAGAAATCAAATCTCACATGTGTGGTGACTACATAGCACAGGTTCTGACGAACAAACAGCCCCAATTTTATTTAGTAGCTTCTTCAAGAGAACTCTTAATGGAATAGAGATACCATGTGTTTATGGTTATATAAATTTACATATTATGAAGAAATGCGTCATCAATAAAAATGCCTTCACATGTAATGAAGGTGGCTACTGACCTACAGGAGTGCACTTCTTCATCCACAGGTTACTCTGCCTAGGTTCGCTGGGTGTGGTGGAAAACCAGTCAAGGCCCTACCCTCGTGGTTTCCCGTCTCTGGGAGAGAGAAGGTTAATTAGACAGCATGAGCTTAAATAAATATTGCATGGTTTCTTTTTACATGAGAACCCCACATTATAAATAAAGAGCACATTAAAAGGTAGATAATAAAAGTAAGGAGATAGAGCTTTCTCAAATGGGAAGGGGATCGAGAAATTGAAGGAAGTAAAAGGGATGAAAAAAGGAATGAAGATGTGTTATGTACAGGTGCCAGCTCCACACAAGGAATGTAAACTTGTACTGCAAACACTAACCAAAGAAATTGAAAAGTAAGAAAACAAATACTAACATCAGATAGTGACACAGAGGCAAGACAAGCTATAACACAAAGTTATTGGGGTGCTACTCTAGCGGGAGTGGTGGAAATGTCCCTGAGACAGTGACCTCTGATCTTTGATCCCTGTATTCATGCCAAGCTTTGGAGACTAGCATGAAGGCAGAGAAAGCTGCACGTGCAAAGGTCTTATGATGGAATGGGGCTGGTGGGTTCGAGGAACGTGGCTGGAGAGTAGTGAGCCGGGAGGAAACAAGGTGAGAGAGATGGGCGGGGCTAAGCAGTCATGGTAGGCCTTGAAGTCCTGGGTGAGCATTTGGGTTTTATTTTCAGTGGAGCAGGAAGCCATTGGGCAGTGCTCTGCATTGTATTCTAAATAGTCCTGATGGATCTGCATGACTCTATCACATTCTCTCTTCTTCCCGGTGTGGACATACCTTCAACATGACTTTGATCCTTGGCCTGGTGACCCTTGACACAGACGTTAAGTGGCTGCCCAGAGCTAAGGATGAAGGCTGTGTCACGGGACACAGGAATGCTCATGGCCCACATTCTGGAACCAGCTGGACTAAGCCACTGCAGATGACCTGTGGAGTCCAGGCCTGTTCCTTGCTTACCTCTTTCTAAAACCTACTTCCTACAAGATGCAGTATTCTATTCCTCTGCCTTTGGGTAAAACAAAGTTATAACATAACTGGAATCCTTCACAATATGTCTTCTGTGAGATTTCTAAGAGCCATTGTGTTTTTCAGATGATCAGGGCTTGGCTAGTCTTTCTTTTGCCCTGTAAGGTGTTAAAGGAACAAGGTGGTGCCTGGCCAGAATCCATCAGCTATCTGCTTGAGGTTCATGCTTTTCTCAGCCCTTGGATGTCCACTTCCCTTCCGGTCCAGCCTCAGACTGGTTCTGGGTTGTCACCAGCTTCCCCTTTCTGCACAGTGACATCATCCTCAGAGGAAACCTCTGAGCCAGTCACTGACCAGACTCCTGTCACATACAGATTGAGCCTGTTCTTTATCTTGCTCTAAAGGGAGGGTTTAGCAGTCTTTGAATACTTCTTCCTGATTCTGAAAAACAGCAGTTTCAACCACCATCTTCTACAAAAGCCGAATTTGCTGTAGGGTTTTGGCTGTGAGGCATGCTGAGGCTTGGCAGTGGGCCAGCAGGGACTAGACCAGGACAGGTAGGGGAACCAACCTGACTGCAGTCTGACTTCTCCCTCCAAGGCTACTGTGTCCGAGAAGACCCGGGATCTGGGGTATTAACATCCTGAGGACGATTCCTCCAGCTGCAGGATCATGAGCTCTTAGTCTGTGTGTAAAGCCTTCAAACACAAAAGGAAGCAGCCAGCCTAGTACAGTGAACACCCATGTGTTCATTGCTCTGCTTTTTTTTAACTCCTTGTCTTTCTTGTTTCATCCACCTTCCTCTCACACACACATTGCTTCCTGTGCCATTACCTGTGGGTTCTGGGATGCATTAGCATGGCCCTCTTACCATTTTCTTCCATGTAGATGCTGTCCTCTTTCATCTCTCTTAGCAACAGAGGAGAGGAGAGAACCAACTGTTATTATACTGAAGATTTCCAATTTACATGTCGGCAGAGTATCTAATCTTCTATAATTTTCAGCACCTTGTAGTCAGAGTTTAGCCCTTTATTATTATTTCTTTGGGGATTTTGTTGACTATTTATCTTAAGCAAGAGCTATGTAAACTAAAAAGCAAACTGCAATTTGGAGGTTTATAGTAAAAATTCCTCACAGGCACCAAAAGGACTTCATAGTCGTGGCCACGTGACCATCATTCACAGCACATGTGGGAGCACAGGTGGACAGGGAGGTGACAAGGACACAAGCTTGGGAGTCACTCAGAGCTGGACTCAAATCTCACCTCTGACAACTATCAGCTGTGTGACCCCAGTCAAATTTCTCAGCCTTTCTAAATACAGCACCCTCATCTTTAAGACAGACAGTGATTTATATCTTGATTTCTCCTTTTCCTCTATGTAGTCCCTGTATTTCTCTTGCCTGATTGCTCTGGCTAATGTTTTGAAGACTGTGTTGAACCAGGAGTGGTGATAGTGGACATCCTTGTCTTGTTCTGGATTTTAGAGGAAAAGCTTTCAGTTTTTCCCCATTTAATATGCTGTTGCCAGTAGTTTGTTCTGGATGCACCTTGAGACTGTTTAATGAAATAAATCAGACACACAAGTTTAAACATCGCATGGTTTCTCTTATATGAGAAACCCAAAATATAAATAAAGGGCAAAATAAAAGATAGATAATAGGAAGTAAGGAAGTCTTTTTCAAATTGGAAGGGGCATAAGAGATAGAAGGCGGGGGACAGAGGGAAGGGAAAAGGGATAAAAAAGAGAATGAGAAGTGGAAATAGAGATTTTGCAAATGGGAAGGGAACCTGGAATTGGAGGGAACAGGGAGGGATAGAAAGGGAAGGGGACAAAAAATTAAGATGTGTTATATACACGTACGCACTCCTCACAATAAATGTAATCGTTATGTACTGCAAACATGGACCTCCAAATTTAAAGACCCAGTCCAAACATGGGTGTCTGAAATGAACAGGCACTTCTCAGATGAAGAAGTAGAAACAGCAAATAAACATATGAAAAATGTTCAACACCACTGATCCTTCAAGAAACGCAAATTAGAACAACACTGAGGTTCCATCTCACTCCAGAAGGAATAGTTATCAATAATAAATCCATCAATAACAAATGCTGGCAAGGCTGTGAGGAAAAAGGAACCCTCCTCCACTGTTTTTGGGAGTGTAAATTGATACACCTGAAAATCTTTATGGAGATTCCTCAAAAAACTAAAACTAGCAGTTCCATTTGTTCCAACTATTCCCCTTCTAGGTATCTTCCTGAAAGAGGAGTTAAGAGCATCATACTACAGGGATACATGCATACCCGTGTTTATAGCAACATGATTCATAGTAGCTAAATCTTGGAAACAGCCCATATGCCCATCAACAGATGAATGGATAAAGAAAATGTATTTATATACAGTGGAATACTACTGTGCCACAAAGAAGGATAAATTTGAGTCATTTGTAGAAAAATGGATGCATCTAGAGACCATAATCTTAAGTGAAATATCAGACACACGAGCTTCTGTATCACATGGTTTCTCTTGTGTGAAAAACCCAAAGGGTAAATAAGGAGGAAAATGGAAGATAGATATTGAGAAGTAAGAAGACTGTTCAAGTGGGAAGGTGAATGGGGAGGGAGGAGGAAGGGAAAAGGGATTTTTATAAAAAGAGAGAGAAGGAAAGAAAAAACATTAATAGAGCTTTTGTAAATGGAGAGAGGAAGAAGGATAGAAAGAAGGGGATGAGAATAGGAGAAAAAAAAGAATTAAGATATGTTATGTGTACAGGTACAAATTCCCCGTGATGAATGTGATCATTATGTTTGACAAGCTTGTTCTAATAAAAAATAAGGATAAAAATAAAACAAAAGGCCCTTGTGCATTGCTTAAGGGCTTGAACTCACTCCTGAGGAGCTTGGTGGGCCAGGGAAGGGCCGGGAGCTTGGGAATGGTGTAGATATACCAGGACGCTCTGTTGGGATCACTGCTCTGTCATCAGTCCGGAGCATAGACTAAAGGACAGCTTTTTTTAGTCAGAGTTCTACAGAGAACAGAATCAATGTATGTAATTCTAAGAGGAGCTTTATCAGATTGGCCTGCTTGAGCAGTCAGAATAGTCCCACAGTGGCTATCTGCAGGCTGGAGTGGGTCTTAGCTGCTCAGCTCAAGAAGCCAGAAACCTCAGAAGAGAGACAGACATCTGTGTTACTGATTTTCTAGAAATCCAGTCAAGAAGACAAACAACTTAACTACCAGACAGAGCCTGAAGGAAGCCTAGACAACTGGCTGTCCCCGTGGGAGAGAGCCCAGGCCTGAACAGTAACAAGGACGGGGTGCACACAGGGTCACAGTTCTAAAGGTCTTGAGAAGGGTGTGGGTTCTGCAAGGCTTAGCGAATGATTCCTGAGACCATAAACCAGTGCAGGTGGGGAGAGGGACAAGCTGACTTCATAGAGTCTTCAGGATTCCTTAGATTCCCATACAAAGTGGAACTGGGCAAAGGTGGTGTACTGGATGCCTGGTGTGGTCAGGAAGGTGCTTGTAGACTCTGCCCCCCGGTACATTGGAAAATGTGTGGATTTGAGATCAGTGCTGCTTCATACAATCCCACCAAACAGATCTCTGCATCACCCAGGTCACTAGTTCCATCATTCGTTTTGTTGATCAAATACTTATTGGATGTCCACTAAGTGCTCGAGTGCAGCTTACATTTTGGTGGTAGGGGCTCAAGGAGAGAAGTATCAACAAAGGAGATAACTTTCTGATAGGGATAAATGCTGTTTAAAAAACAAAGTAAGGAGAGCCCCTGGGTGGTGTGACTTTGTTTGTTTGGTTTTTGTTTTTGTTTTTTGAGACAGGTCTCTCTATGTACCTCAGACTGGCCTTGAACTCACTATATAGCCCAGGCTGGCCTCAAACTCCTCCTGCCTCAGTAGTGTGACTTTAAGGACAGTAGTTGGGGAAGCCCCTGGGAGGAGGTAACCCTGGGTCGGGAGCTGGTTTGGCACCACAGCCCTGTGACAGCCACACTTCTTGCCTGGATCATTGCCAAGTGGCCTCCCTGCTGCCCTTCCTTCTCTGTCATCCTCTACACTTCGATTGAAGCCATGCTTTCAAAGCCAGGAGGCAGGTCCTCCCCTGGAACTCTCCAGGCATGTCCCTGTCAAGCTGGTAAGAGCCTGCGTGCTCAGGATGCCAGCCAGGCCCTCAGCAGTCCCACCCGCTTCCCTCGGATCTCGCCTTCTGCTCCTTCCTGCTGGCACCTTCCCGCTCCAGCCACACCTGTCTCCTTCCTGCTTTTCTGACTGGTCGGACACCAGCCCACCTGAGCTCAGGGTCCTCGTGGCTTGTCCCTTTCTCAGCTCCTGACTGGCACATCACTGGCTCCAGAGACCACACACGGGTCTGAAGCTTTTCACAGACCTAGAAGGTGGTTCCATTCAGACGTGCGATCTGTTACGGTGAAAAGGTGCCCAGCAAAATCTGCAAAGGGAAAAGTACTCGGGGTGAAGTTCTGAGGCGGCCAGGCAGGAGCTGCTCAGAGTTCTCACCCACCAGCGTCACAGGATGCTTCATTCCCTCAGGGATGGGTCATAATAACATTCTTGAAATGCTTTTGTCAGGGAAGCTCCTTAGAGGTCTGTTCCCAGGGTTTTTCCTGAGGGTTTGTTATGCAGGCAGGTGGCCTCCACCTAGCATGTACCAAAATTCCACACTCCCATAAAGAAAACAGGTGAAACGGGTATTCAGTATAAACAGTATTGTTTGCACAAACATTTTAGGCACTGTGAGGTTTTGTTCTTAGTTTGGTTTTTTTTTTTTTTTTGGTACCAGGGATCGAACTCAGGACCTTGCCCTTGCAAGGCAGATGCCAGAACCACTGAGCTAAATCCCCAGCCCTGGTTTGGTTTTTTTTTTTTTTTTGGTGCTACTAGGATGGAACCCAGCTGGGCAGGTGCTCTACAGTCCCAGTCCTAGGGGGCTGTTTTTATTATTTTTGTAAGGGAAAAGTAGGAAACCTCCCCAAATCTAAGTCCCTGGATACAAAAAAGAACTAACCTTGCGATCAGGCCTCCTAAGGGGAAAGTGACCGCAGGCCTGCTAGGTTAACTCGTTTCTGCACAGCCTGGAAAGCGCCTTTTCAGTAAGACCTGTCATCATCTTTTTTTTTTTTTTTTTAAGAAAAAAACTTATTTGTACTGGGAAACCCGGGATTGAACCCATGGATGTTCTACCCCTAAGCTACGTTCCCAGACCTCTTATTTTATTTTTTATTTTGAGACACAGTCTCACTAAGTTGACCCAGGTGGCCTTCAACTTGCAATCTTCCTGCCTCAGCCTCCCTAGTAACTGAGATCGCCATCCCATTTAAAGCAACTCCTGCAATAGAATTCCCTGCCCTTCCCTCTTTGTCTGATTTTTCTCCATACCACTGGTTCCTGTCTAAGATCCTGCATAACCTGTGTGTATTTAATTAGTTATTGCCTATGTCTCTCATTACCCTGTAGGCTTCACAAGGGCAGGGCTTTTGCCTACTGTTCCACCCACCCCTGGCACCTAGGTAGAGCAGTGCTTGGTACATGGCAGAGCCTCAGTAACGGGTGATGGACAAGGGAGTGAATGCTTAAAACAGGGAAAAGTGGCAATTTGCTTAGAACTAAGTGAGTTATGCAGAAAGAGGGAAGAAATCCAGTTGCTGAGCAGACCAGGACCCCAAGGGCCTCAGGAAGGGGCTTAGATAAGTGCATTGCTAAGTTCAAGCCTGCCCGAGTGCCCAGCTACTGAGAGGTCGGCACTGTTTCTCGACTTACGCTCCACTTCCCTTCTCAGGGCTAACTGTCTGTCTTTCTTTCCCTTTCAGCTAATAGCAGATTCAGAGCCTCTTATTATGTGCAAGATAATATACTATGCTTTTCTGGGTGCTTTTTTCAGGATTGGAATAATTTGTGATCTGTATAATTTAGTTTTGATCTCAATTTGCCATTAAACTGAAAATCCCTGGCTTGTGAGCAGGTGCCCTCAGGGTGCAGCCGGTACCGAGTTCGGGTGAGCCTGGGTGGGTGACTTCTGGTGCCCTGGTTGTCCCCGCTGAGCCCTGGCTCAACAGCACCCTGCGGCCTCCTTCTGGGTTCAGAGCACACAGCCGGGGCTGTCAGCCTCATGATGCCCTGGCTCCCGTGCCAAGCCTCTCATCCCTGCTGGGGTTGTCCCCGCTGTAGGAGCCCCTGGAGAAGGCCCAGTTCCTCGCACTGGCTGGGGACCGGCTCATCCAAAGCCCCCATTACGCGGCGGACTCCATCGGGCCCAAGTGTGCGGAGCTCAGGCGCCTCTGTGACGACTTCACCAATGAAAACAAGAAAAAATATGACATTTTAGGGAAATCCTTGGAACTGCATAGACAGCTGGACAAGGTGAGCAAAACAAAATCATGAGCATCAAAGAGTTTGCTGGGTTTTAGGTACTGAGGGCTGAGCCCACAGCCCTCATGCTGAGCTACATCCCTGGCCCTTTTTATTTTTCATTTTGAGACAAAGTCTCTCTGAATCTCTAAGTTGACCAGTCTGGGCTTGAACTTGTGATCCTTCCAGAGTGCTGGGGTCACAGGTGTGCGTCACCATGCAGGGCTGTGAAACAGTTCAGTCATCCCAGCCCTCCTTGCCTCTCAGGATTGCTGAGAAGATCAAGTACTTTATGTGAAAAGTGCTTAAGAGACTATAGAAAGTTGTAGATTTGAGGTCTTAGTATAGAAAGTAAAAAGCACCCTAGACTTGCTGTGCAGAGGCAGACTTAGTGTGTTTTGGCCTGGCCCAGTGGACATTTCTCAATTCCCTTTGAGGTCCATGGAGAATCATGTATTATATTTGCAAAGTGCTTCCTAGGGAGGCAAGAGATCATGACTGCTTCTGGAGGAAGAGTGACCTTGATGTGGCCCTCCCCTGTGTGAGCACCTGCTCTGTTTCTGCCAGGGACATCACATGTCATCTGTTTAATCCTCCAGGCAGCCTATGAGGAAGGCAAACTGGTACTCAGCATGAGGAAGGCAGTGGGCCGCCAGACTTGGCACATGTGCCAGGCGTGGTGGCACACACCAGAATCTCGGCATTCAGGAGGCTGAGACAAGGATCACCATGAGTTCAAGGGCAGCCTGGGCTACATAGCCAGACCCTGTCTCAAAAACAAACAAACAGGGCCTGGGGATTTAGCTCAGTGGCACTGCGCCTGGCTGGCAAGCACAAGGTCCTGGGTTTGATCCCCGGTACCAGAAAAAAAGAAAAAGAAAAAACAAACAAACAAGCAAAAAAGACTTGGCCTGTGAGCATCGGCTAGTGAGCCGGCTGTACCTGCAGATTCTCTGATGCAGCACCGCGGAGACTCAGGTTCCGAGTCTGGATGATGCCTGGGAATCTGTGTTTTAGTCAAGTGCCCAGGTGCTGGTGCTGCCAGGGCGGATAACACAGGATCCACACTGAGAACCCTGGGACGAGTGACTGCCCAAGGCCCCTCAGTGTAGAGGGGAAGCCAGGACAGCCAGGTTCCAAACCCAGGCCTCGCGCGGCCTCCCAGCAGGCGCGACCCACAGGCTGAGTTCCTGGTCAGCACCAGCATGAATTCTGGAGCGTCTCTGTCAGCTGTTCCTGGGCCTCGGGCCCTGAGTCAGCACAGTCAGCCTCATTCGCATTCCCACAGCTGCTCTGTCCACCGGGCTGTTTACAGCACCCCATTGCCCAGGGATGTTCATGTCAATGAAATGCAGTTGTTCCAGAAGCAAGTGGCTCGCCAGGGGCTGCGCATGGCCCCAACCTGGGTGCTAAGCTTGTTGCCGAATCAGCTGCTCTCGTCCTCACTCGTTTCTGCCCTAGTGTGCCTGCAGAAGATCCCAGCCCGGCATTTTCTACAGAGCTAGGCAGATGTGGAAAGGGAAAGCCTTAGAGCATGACGTCATTAGCTTGAAAATCCAAAACTGCAGGGACCCGAAGGTGTTCATTGTGGACACCTAAACCCCCGCTTCCTCTCCCAGATCCACAGAGTAGTAATCATTCATTTTAAAATACCTTTTTTTTGGTTATTCGAAATGTAGTACATATGTCTTGTAGACAACTTGGTGGGGGAGACAAACACTGAAATGTCTGTTATTTTCCTACGTAGAAATAAGCACCTTGGAGTTTTCTTTTGTAATCTTTTTATCTCGGTATAGTTCTTCAGGTCACATGTAAACACAGCAATACTTGCTCCGAAAGCTTTTTTTCCTGTGAATACTCAGCCAGTACAAGAACCCTGCCTTTCTATTAAAATGTTTCAGGGAAGTTCAACAAAAGAGCAAAGAAAACAAGTCAACACCTTTTTTTTTTTTGAGACAGGGTCTTACTGTGTAGTTGTGGCTGTTTTTGAACTCACTCTGTAACCCAGGCTGGCCTGGAGCTTGTGGCAATCCTCCTGCCTCAGCCTCCTGAGTGCTGGGATTACAGGTGTGGGCTACTAAACCCTGATTTCATCCTAACATCCAGAAAACTTGAGGTTTACTCTTCTGAAGCTTCAAATGCTAGGACCCTTCTGTAAAAAAGACAAATGCCAATAAGGGTAAATGTAGATCACCTGGAAATCCAAAGAGGACAGTGATACTTCTGTTAAAAGGAACACTCCTGCCCCGGGAAGCTGTGTCAGGGTCAGGTCTAATGCCTCATTAATCACCTTGTGTTCTTGTGACCAAAGTGGGTGCCACACAGGGCTCTAGCAGGTAGACCTGAAAGCCATCAACTGCACTTCTCTGTGGTCGACCAGCCTAGAAATATTAAACTTTCTCCTCTTGGAGATGCAGCAGCTACTGTTAGTGGAAAAGAGAACAGTGTTTATCCGATTCATTTTATTGATTGACTTCCCTGAGAAGGCGGCACAAGTGGAATTGAGTTGGGCTTGTCTTCCTCATAGTTTATTTACTGTGAGTACAGCCCTAAAATTGATGCTGTCCATGACAACTTCCCATGGGCCCCGAATGCTCCCCCGAGGAGCGCAAACCTCTGAGCATGGTGGTGGGTCTGTGTTGTCAGGCCTCTCTGAGTTGTCAGTGTTTCTTTCCAAAAGGTCAGCCAGTGGTGCGAAGCAGGAATCTACCTCTTGGCTTCCCAAGCTGTGGACAAGTGCCAGTCTCGAGAGGGGATCGACATTGCCTTGAATGACATCAAGACATTCCAGGCCACTGCCAAGGAGTACCAGCTGCTCAGCCCCAAGGAGTTTCACAGCCAGTTTGAGTTGCTACTCACCCTTGATGTAAAGGTACTGTTTCCGGGTTGCTTTGATCCTGTGGTCGGGAAAGGAAAGGGGGAAGAGGAGGACTTTGTTTGTTGCCTAGGAATGGCCCTGCAGGATAAACTGAGCAGGCTGTGTGAGCCAGCTAGCCTGTCCTTGAGGCTCCCGGCCCGAATGTCTTGCCAAAGGGACCTTTATGGTCTGACTCCAGTATCACCTGCAGCCATTCGTCACTCTCCAAATACCTATAAGCATCTGTGATAAAATCAAAACGTGGTACTGGGTGCTGAGAACATAGTGCTGAGCAGAAACAGCCCTGCTTCCATCCCTTGTGGCCCTTGCAGGTTAGTGGGACATGAATAAAATAATCACACCAAAATGCATTATGAACTGAGATGAGTGCTTTGAAGGTGGGATCCAGGGTCCTGGTGGGCATGAGACAGGAGAACTCAACCTGCTCTGGGCTCAGAGAAGGCTCCAGAAGAGTCCCTTGAGCCAAGTCCTAGAGAACGAGAAGATGGAGGCGCTTCCCAGACAGAAGGCTGGAGGGGCCCAGCACAAGTGCAAAATCTGAAGGTCGGGGTTGAGGCCAGAGAGCAAGAGAACGCTCTTTGGGCTGAGGTTAGAGAGCTACAGATGAGGTAGGGTGCTGTGGGCCACATGAAGAAGTTTGGTCTTCATTTGAAGAGCAGTGCGAAGCCACTGAAGGATTTAAGCAGGGGAATCGCTTGATTGTATTTGCACTTTGAGAAGACTGTTCTTCCATGAAGTCAGCAGAGTTATAGATAGCAGAGCTTCCTCTGAGATCAACAGCATCTTGCATGCACCTCTGTTTTAGGGGCTTCTCTGCCTCTTCTGAGTAATGGACCCTTTCCAATATCTGATTCACGTGTTTTCAGAGTTCTATACTTGCAAAGTGGTTAAAAGGAGTTTAACACAGGCATTGTTTATGATGATACGGACAGGATTTAGGGAACGCAACAAAGGATGGAGAAGTACTCTGAACCAGCAAGAAGTAGGGAGCAGTTACTACCCCTAACCCAGAGAGGCCAAGGGGAACCCAGGAAGAGCCAAGACTGTGACTGTAAGAGAGGGCAACCAGTGGGGACTGTGGCTGTGGGTGGAGAATAGTTTGGACCTGAAATGTCCTCCAAAGGCCCATGTGTTAAAGGGATGGTCCTTAGCTTTCCACTGAGGGCAGATGGTGGAAGCCTTTAAGAGGTGGGCCCTAGCAGGAGATCTTAGGTCACTGGGGATGTGGCCTTGAAAGGGATCTTGGGCCCCCAGCCCCTTCTCTTCCTCTCTCTTTGCTTCCCACCACGAGGTCATGAGGTGAGCAGCTTGCACCACCACATGCTCCCACCATGATGTCCTGCCTGTCCACTGGCTCAAAAGGAATGAGGCCAAGTGAACATGGAAAGACATCTCAAAAATTGTGAGCCAAACTAAACCTTTCCTCTTTTTAAGTTGGTTATCTTGGGTATTTTGTTATAGTAACAGAAGAGCTAACTCAAATATATACTCCTGTTTTCTTTCCTTTTTTTTTTTTTTGGTACCGCGGATCAAACTTGGGTCCTGGCGCTTGCGCAACAGGCAGCAAAACCACTGAGCTAAATCCCCGGCCCACTCCTGTTTTCTTTTTGTCTCTCTCTCTGATTTGCTGGTGGTACTTTCCATTGGCCCAAACCAACCAAAAGCCCATGAACTCATCTGACTGAGTTCTATGAGATGAGCTTCTTGGGGCACAGAGTAGGCAGAGATGTAATGGGGTAACAAACAGAATACATGAAACCTTTTATAGGTAATTTTTGGGGAAAATCCTAAAGTTTATTCCTGGACCCAGGCCAAGAACGTTTGCTCGGATTTGACACAATTTACAGTGCATTTCTGTCACCTGTTTGTAATGTCTGTCTTGTTTTCGGCACTGGGAGCTCCTTAAGGGCAGGATCTGTGCCTCACCCATCTCAGTGTCCCTTTGCCTGGTGTCCAGCCCGTCCTTGCTGAACAGCAGACAGGCAGGCCGGCTGAATCGGCAGAGGGCCAGAGGCAGCCTGGCATGGAGCTTTACCTTCCCAGCGCTCTGTTCCTGTCTCCTCCCAGTGAGCTTCGGTCAGGAGATAGGATCGTCAGGTGGGGAGGGTGGGCAGGCCTCCTTCCCCAGCATAAGGGCCCTGCCACTTCCCTGCACAGGGGACAAAGAGAAAGCCAGGCTGCACTGACGAGGCAAGCAGCAGCAGCTCCAGCTCAGATTCCTAAGGCAGAGCGGTCAGCCCAGCTTGGGCTCCAGGAGCCGAGGAAACACGCGGAACAAGTCAGCCAAGGGGACCTGCTGCAGCTTCGGTTCTGACGCTCCCACCTCCACACCCCCTGCCAGAAAGTGAATAAAACGTAATAAACCACCTTCAAGAAACATGCAGCAGCACGGGGAAGTAGAAGGATTCAAAGAGAAATAACCATAATAAATCCTGGATGTAAAAGGAACTGAAGTATGCCCAAGCCCATGGCTATGCCTTGCATGTTCCTTCCAAAAATCCTGCTGGGATTCAGTCTCTATTGTAACCCCAGTAAGAGGCGGGACCATAACAGGTGACTACGGCCCGGGGCGCTGGAGAGAGTTAGTTATTCCAGGTGCAAGGACACATTTGGCCCCACCCTGCCTCTCTCACACACGAGCTTCCCAAGCATGTGACGTCCTCTGCCCTGTGGTGACACAGCAGGACAGCCCTCCTCAGATGCCCAGGCATCCTCCAGGACGTGGGTTCCAAGCTTTTGGCTTGCTTGGTCCACATCAAATGAAGGGGAGTTGTCTTAGGCCACATATAAAATATATATTATTTTACTATTTTAACTTAGTAAATTATTTTATGAACAAGCACAAACCAAAGTTCAGTAATTAAATAAGAAAACTTATACGTCTGCTTAGTAACTGTGGATGCCTGTCTTAGTCACACACAGATGTAGGTGGGTTAAAATGCTCTTATCCCCAATCGCTGTGTTTTACTTGCCAAGGAGCATAGCACATGTCTTGTCTGATGCACACGGTTCCAATTCACCTGAGCGAGTGAGCGTGGCAGGTGTGGAAGGAGAGGTCACCATCACACTGAGTCCCCTGCAGGGTCCCGTTGTCGCCTATGCAGTCAACACTCCAGCAAAGTGCAACTGAGTCATAAAAAAAAAAATCACTAAAAATCACAAAAATGTTAAAAGTTAACAATCTTGTGAGGCCACATGACCAGCTATCCACACAGGGCTGTGGGTCAGATGCAGCTGCTGTAGGACGTTGAGGCCTCCAGAAGTGTAAGAAATAATGTTACTGGAACCAAGTACTCATGCTCAGAACCCAGCACTCAGGAGATGGGAGTCGGTGGGAAGGAAATCATTTTTATTCAAGGGATGGCACCCTGAGAAGATGGAGAAAGCTACTGTCCCCCCAAAAAAGACATGTGAGAGAACTCACTGGTACCAAAGTGCTTGCATGGGGAGGGAAAGGGGGGCTGGGTCAGTGGGCAGCAAGAGGAGCACACACTGGGAAGGGGCTTCTGTCCTAGGGTGTCTGGAAGATCAGAACTGATACTGACCCTCCAGGGTTCGTTCCTGTGGACAAACGCGTGACTTCAAGCCCCACGGCAGTTTACACATGTGGTGTTAGTTGATGCACAGGACTGGAAAATAAGGCGGGACCTTACACATTCTGATGTTGTCCAAAGGTCATCAGATGTTCTGGGTTCTGCAAACCTAAAGGGAGATTATTTAGCAGTTAATCATTTGGGTGCTTTTCTTTAGAATTACTATATCTAGTCTTAGGCGTTCTGTCACAGGTGCAGAAAACACATGGCTCTTTCCTTCTTGTAGCTTGGAGTGTGATTCTAGGATACAAGATTCAACATTCTGCTCTGTCAGAGAGTGAGTTCTGTCCACTGGGGAGCAATGACTTTGTTCTCAACACTGGTACTCTACCCGTGCAGAAATATCCTTACATATATGGATATGCACGGGATGGTATAGGCACGCGTATTTCCTTACACCAGTGGTGTAAAGGGTTATAAGCAACAAGGCCACAGTATGACCACCAAGGCCTTGTTTTCTAAAACCACACAGTGGTGAGACATGGGAGTCAATTGAGAGAACCCTCAGTGGCCAATGCTGGAAAAATTTGACCAAAACATTAATAAAGTAGTATACAATTACAACTTAAAGTATAAAGTACATAGCCATGAATTCACACTGATATAAATATATGATGAAATAAATAAATAGGAAGAGGAAACTAATCTCACAGGCAGGATTCTAGATTATTTCTGTCCATAATGTGCCCTTGAGCCAGGAGTGCAACTCCCTGCTCCAGAAGTGTGGGCTGCACATAGTAACTCATCTCCAAAGAGTATAGAGAGGAGTAAATAAGAGAAACTATCAGCGTGGGGAAGCCTCAGACTCCGCCATGCCCAGATGATGGAGGGCAACACAAACAGTGGTAAGTCATAGGCTCAGGGCACCCTTGATATGATGTGCTGACAGCAGTAGTTTACCTCCCTGCTTTCCTCCCCAAATTCATAACCCTAGTCTGATTATGAGAAGGGCATTGGAAAAATCCAGCTGAGGAACACTGTATAACCTACCTGACCAGTAGCCTTCATACAGTCAAGATCATCAAAAATAAGGAAAACCTAGAGACTATCACAGCCATCAGGAGTCTAAGAAGACATCACAACTAAATGTAATCCTTTATCCTGGAGAGGAAATTATATCAGGTAAAGACTAGAGAAATGTAAAGTATATATTTAATCATAGCATATCAGTATCAGTTCACTAATTTAATAAATGTACTATGCTAAGGTAAGATGTTAGCCGTAGAGGAAACTGGTATGGAGTATATGGAAATTCTCTGTACCACTTTGCAATTTTGTCATTGATCTCCTGTAAAAAAATTAAAAACTTTAAAACTGGACATCTCTGTCTCAAGGCTGGATCTGGTACACTGAAGGCGCAATGACTATAAACCACAACATAAATTAAACTGTTGTTCCTAGAGTAGCCACTCTGTCACCATCAGGGGCTCTTACTGTGCCACCCTTAGTCCTCATTTGCTTTCACTACTGAGTCCAGAGTGTGGAGCCCCCATAGTAGCAAACAGCAAAATTTGATTCTTCAAAAATTCATCGGGTACGCAGTGTGTGCCAGGCACACCGTGCTGCCTTCTGGGAAGACAGTCGTGAAAGTCACCGTCCTCACGACGCAGGTGCTGGACTAGTGGAAGACAAGCATCTTCCTGGTCAACGCTCTCTGGTCCAAAAGCACACATAAAGGACGCGACAGTGGGCACACAGGGGACAAGATGGCCACGTTGGCCTAGGCAGAAGAAGGGATCACAAGAAGTGATCGAAACATATGGTGAATGCTTAAATTTTTAAAAATGTGTTACAGTAAAAGACACATTTCCATGAATTCCCCTCAAAATGCTCCCCCTTGCTTCAAACACACTTATCCCATCATTCTTGCCACTTTCTGAAGCAGTTCTGGAGTCCTCTTTCCTGAGTGTCTTTAGTTGACTCAGGAGAAGATGCCTAAAATAAGTCTTCAGGATTCACAGGAGAGTTTCAGGGAAACAGTAGGGGCAGAAGGAACCCGAGGGGCAAGGCCTGGGGGCAAGGCCGCGGGGCTTGAGGCAGAAGAGCATTCTTAGAACATCCCCAGCTGGAGGGGTGGAGGTGTGTTGGGCTGCAGGGCACTGACAGGGGGTGACAGGAGGGAGGTCAGGGTCAATCATGGGGAGGACAAGGGATCAGGAATTTGTCCTGATGCGGACTGAAGCCTCTGCTGGACTCTGAAACGGGAAAGTTATGTGATGGGCAACACATTTTAGAAAGATAATTTCCACTGTGATAAGGATAATGGATTTGCAAGTGAAAAGATGGAAGAGAAAAGGAGGAAGTACAGTTGCATGACTTTGCCTGAGTTTAGGACTTTAGGATCTCTTCCAACTGTTCCCACCATTTCCAGAATTTACACCAGGGTCTTAAGGAAGAAGTGCAAGAGGGCAAAGGTGAGCCAAGTGTGAGTCGTGGAGCCCTTGTATGCGGGGTTCCCTCACGCCAGCATGGTCCACCTTGCATCGGGCATTGGTTCGGTTGGTCCAATTTCCTGATCTTTGTGCAGCAGTTAACACTCATGTTTTGATTCTTCAAGCCCATCCCTAGGCCACAAGGGCAGGGTGGTGACTCTGATCTCCAGGTCTCAGCAGCATCCTCCTGTGAGTGAAGATGGTCTCATGGCATGTGGGGAATCTGGCTTCTTTGGGGACTTGGACTTGTAGCTAGGCCATCAGAACTTCCGGCCCATTGTACAACTGAGCTTCCCACATCGGAGGGGGCATTCTCTGAACAGACCTGTAAAACAGACCCTGGTCATCTAGTCCAGGGATCTGCAAATTGAAGCTGTGGGCCAACACTGCGTGCCACCTGTTTGTGCACTATTTTCCAAGAGAAAGATGAATTTACTTTTCTAGTTGCATTGGCCGCCCAGGGTATGTGCTGAACCTGCACTTTCAGAATTGGTCATCCTCAGAGCACCCTGTGTGGCCTCTCGTGGCTCAGCTTTTCTGATTCTGAGTTCCTCCTTTGGTGGTTCAAATTGTCCAGCAGATAGATGTCCCACTTGGTGTGACAAAGAAAAGGCTTCCTACTTCCGTTGAGCCACCAGAACTGGAAGGGCATCTTTAAGGGCATCCTTCTGACAACAAGGCCAGGAGAAACACAGTCAGCATTTTTTTTTTTTTTTTGTACCAGGGATCGAACTCGGGTCCTTGCACTCAGTCAGCTTTTTTTGTTTCCCCGAGCCTTTGTCCCAAAGTCTATCTTTCCCTGATATTTCTTCTATTTATCGCTTTCTTGCTTATACAGAGAGACGGCATCACACAGAATAACACGTAAATGTGTATCCTTTCAATTCTAGGTACTTCATGGGTCCCTTGATCCTGCCTCCAATTTGGCCACTCTTTCCCCTAAGAATACTTACATTCTTTTCTCCACCAGGGCCTTTATTTCTGATTTTGAAATCCTGCTTTGAACACTGGCCTAACACCCTTCATCTGTGACCTATGCCATCCTTTCCAACCATTAATGGACATGGCTAAGTGAACATTTATCCACTCAACAAATATTTCCCGAGCGCCAAGTATCCATTTTAGTGGGCCAGCCAGTGTTCCAGGCACTGGAGATGCAGGAAGGGAAAGGACATGGACATGGCTCCCAGAGCTCTCAACTGGGAGACACGGACTCTTAGAAGATTCTAGAGCAAAGACACACCCAAGGACTTGCATAAGGATTCCCAGAGGGAGGTGGGATGGAGGGAAGAGGGACAGATGGAAGAGAAGGAATGCTTTGTGTCCTCAGGCTCAGCAGACAGCCCTGCTCAAAAGCCCTGATTTGCCTTTGTTCCTGCAGGCCAAAGCCCAGAAAGTCCTGCAGAAGCTTGCTGACGTGCAGGAAATATTTCACAAGAGACAAGTGAGCCTGATGAAACTGGCAGCCAAACAGACCCGCCCAGTGCAGCCCGTGGCCCCCCATCCTGAGTCCTCACCAAAATGGGTGTCACCAAAACCCAGCCAGCCCTCCGCCTTGGGTAGGTCGTTTTGGAAAAGGATGCTTGTGGCTTTCATGTTTCCTCCATGCTCTTGAGAGCTGAGATTGTGGTTGTCTAAGATGGATGATGCTCAGTGCTTTGCCAAATATGATTTAAAACAAACTAGAGAGATGGCATAGAGCAGATGTCAAAGACTTTATAAATACTTCAATAATATTGAGTGCCTGGACACAAGGAGAGGCTCAGCATCTGGGAAAGGAGTAATACAGATGCATAAGAAACATTAGCATGAAACTGATTCCATCAAGGGCGTTAGAAGGCCCATGATTTATTGTTTGCGGAGCGATAAAGTTGATTCTTTGAAAAGATTTTTAAAAATTAGATAAGTCCTTACATCAGTCCCACACAGGTTTGATAACTGTACCTTATTAGTAAGCCCTAAGATCAGGTAATGCAAGTGTTCAAACTTTGTTCTTTCCCAAGATTGTTTTGGTTATTTTAGGTCCTGTTCATTTCCTTATAAATTTCAGAATCGTGTTTCAATTTCTGCTAGGATTGTGATTAGGATTGCACTGAATATATAGATCAATTTGGCTTACTGTTCACCTGAGGTATATTTCCATTCTTCTGTCTTTGTGTTGGCAATATATTTTTGCAGGAACATATACTTACGTCTTATCTTTTTAATATATTTTGTTCACATCTGCCTTTTAATTGAAGTGTTTAATCTATTTATATACACTGTAGTTATTGAAACAGTTGGATTCAAAATAGCTATTATTTTGTTATTGTCTGTTTATCTCCTCTCTCTCTCTCCATCTCTGTCTCTCTCTCTCTCTCTCTCTCTCTCTCTCTCTCATATGCTAGGGACTGAATCAAGGGTCTTTGCATTGACTTATGTGCTCAACTTTTAAATTTGTTTTTTTTTTTGTTTTTTGAGACAGGGTCTGGGTAAATCACTAAGTTACCTGGGCTGGGCTCAAACTTGCAATCCTCCTACCTTAGCCTTTTAGAGTGCTGGGATTACTGGCCTGCACTGATGTGCCTGGTTCATGTATTTTTATACTCATTTTCCTCTTTTTCTACCTTTTTTGGGTCCAGAAAAAAAAATTTTTTTGGTACCAAGGATCGAACTCAGGACCTTGAGCTTGCAAGGCAGGCACCGGAACCACTGAGCTAAATCCCTAACCCAGATGTTTTTTAATATTCAGTTTTATTTTCTTAATTTGCTTGTTAGCCTATTTCTTTGCACTGTTTTTCCCCCAAATGTATCATCCACATCCTTCATGCATCATAATCGACTTTGAATTAGTATCTTATCAGTTTATATAAGTATAGGAAAATTTAAGCTGGGTACGGTACAGGCTTCACGCTTGCACAATTCGAGCTCCACCTGGGCAACTTAGCAACTTAGTGAGACCCTGTCTCAAAATATCAAAAAGGGGGCTGGGGATGCAGCTCAGTGCAGAGGCACAGAGTTCACACACGCTACCACTAAGACAAAACAAATAGTAAAATACATTTTAAAAGGGCTGGGAATATAGCTCATATTCTGACACTGAACTTGTATTAAAATTTTTAGATAATCATATATCTTTTAATGAAATTAAGAAAAAGGAAGGAGAGAGAGAGAGAGAGAGAGAGAGAGAAATCTGCCACTGTTTATTTTACCCTGTCAACCGCCTTCAGTGTTCTTTGCTCCTTACTGTAGCTCTGAAGTACCATCTTGTCATCTCGTCCATTTCTCCTCGGGATAAGGAGTGTCTGTTAGCATTTCTTGCTGGGAGGTTTGTTGGCAGCAAGTTTTTTCAGTTTTCCTTTTTTTGTAAATTATGAGGCCTCTTGGTAATTCTCCACTTAAAATTTCTGGTCCCCTGTCTCCCATTATATAGTCTACATTTTAGAACTAGTCCTTTTTCCCCCTTTTTATTATGTTTGTGATGCATAATAAATATATTCACCATGGGGAATTGGGATATATATATATAATCACATATATATATATCATACATATATACATATGTGTGTGTGTGTGTGTGTGTGTGTGTGTATATATATATATATATATATATATATATATCTCGCATCTTGATCCCTTTTGCTTCCCCTTCCCCTTCTCTCCCTCCTGTCTCTCCTCATTTCCAGATCACCTTCTCATCTCCACAGATGCTATCTCCCTCTTTTCTTTCATCCATCTTTTAGTTTGCTCTCTATGCTTTGGTTTCTCATATAAGTAAAACCATGTGATATTTAACCTTCTGTGCCTGATTTATGTCACTTAGCATTAAGGTCTCAAGATGCATCCATTTTCCTACAAATGACTCAGATTTTTCTTTCTTTATGGCAGAGTAGTACTCCATTGTGTATAAATACCACACTTTCTTTTTCCAGTCACCTGCTGATGACCATATAGGTTGCTTCCAAGATTTAACTGTTATGAATTGTGCTGCTATAGACAGGGTATGCATGTGTCACTGTAATATGATGTCTTTAACTATTTTGGGAAGATGCCTAGAAGGGGAATAGCTGGGTCAAATAGAATTCCTACTTTTAGCTTTTTGAGTAATCTCCATACTGATTTCCATAGTGATTGTACTAGTTTACATTCCCACCAGCAATGTAGAAGCGTTCCTTTGTTTCCCCACAACCTCGACAGCATTTGTTGGTTGTTTTTTTTGTTATTGTTGTTTGCATTCGTTGTTTTTTTGAATTCTTGATCGTAGTCACTCTTTCTGGAGTAAGATGGAACCTCCGTGTTATTTTGATTTGTATTTCCCTTATACCCAAAGATGCTGAACATGTTTTCATGTACCCATTGGCCATTTGTGCCTCTTTCTTTGAGTAGTGTCTGTTCATTTCAATTGCCCTTTGACTGGGTCTTTCAATGTAGTTCTCTGTATATTCTAGGTTTTAGTCCTCTGTCTGAGAAATAGCTAGAAAATTTTTTTTCCCATAGGTTGTCTCTCTCCACTCTGTCGGTTGTTTTCTTTGCATTCAGTAGCTTTATAATTTGATATGATCCCAATTGTTGATTGTTGGTGTTATTCTTTTGCAATTGAGGTTCTGTTCAGAAAGTTCTTGCCTATCTCTGTCTTCAAGGGTTTTTACCTATTTTATGTTCCAATCGCTTCTCGGCCTTTTGGCTAAGATCAAGTGTAGTATCTATTTTATGTTCCAGCAGACTCAGTGTTTCTGTTTCTATATCTAGATCTTTGATCCATTTTGATTTGATTTTAATACAAAGTAAGAGTTATGAGTCTAGATTCATTCTACCATGGTGGATAACCAGTTTTCCCAGCACCATTTATTAAAGCCTATGTTTTTGGCCCCTTTGTCAAAGATCATGTGGCTGACAGTACCTGAGGTTGTTTCTATATCCACAATTCTGTTGCATTGATCCACATGTCTGTTTTGTGCCGGTACCAGGCTGTTCTTTTCTTTTAACCACTGTAGCTTTGTGGTATACCTGATATAACTTGAAATCCTGGATTGTGATGCCTCATGCTTTGCTCTTGTTGCCCAGGACTGCTTTTACTATTCTGGATCTCTTCCAGTTCCATATGAATTTTTAGACCATTTTCTGTAGTTCTGTGAGGAATGTTGTTGTTATTTTGATTGGGGTTGCATTAAATCTATATAGTATTTTTGGTGATATGGCCATTTTGACAATATTCGTTCTGCCTAACCAGGAACAGGAAATGTCTTTTTGTTTTCTCATGTCCTCTTCAATCTCTTTCTCCAGAGTGCTATAGTTTTTGTTAGAGAAGTCTTTCACTTCTTTAATTAGGTTAATTCCTAGGTACTTAATTTTTTAACCTGTTGTTAATGGTGTTGTTTTCCTGATTTTTTTCTCCGTCAGTTCATTCATCATTGGTGTACAGGAACACTGTTGATTTTTGCATACTGATTTTGTATCCTATGAGTTGCTGAATTTGTTTATTAGTTCTTGGGGGCTTTGGGGGGAGTTTTCAGGGTCTTCTCTGTAGAGGATCATGTGACCAGTGAGTAACGGTAGTTTGACTTCTTCCTTTGCTATACATATCTCTTTTATTCTTTCTCTTGCCTGATTGCTCTGGCTAAAATTTCAAGTACTACAATGAACATGAGTGGTGACAGTTGGCCACCTTGTCTTGTTCCTTATAGAAGTAATCCTTGATAACAGTTTAGTGTATTTCTTTTCTGATATTTTCTATGAAAACACACTCATACGCACATACACGTGCACAGTCAGACATATTTGCACATACATACCACAGGCAAAAACACACACACAGATCCTTCTTGGAGAGTTGAGGACAGGATTTGGTTTTTCTGGCCACTCATCCTTCCTCAAATTAAACTATGTTTATTTCTGTTTCTTGGCCTCTTTCACAGTTTCAAGACACATATGCTTGTTACAAGTAAAGCAGGAACTGTAGTTTGTTTTTCAGCTTTTCAAACATGAGGGTCCTAACAGATTAAGGACCTTTTCAAGGTAAATAAATCTTCTTGTCTGAACAGGTTGTCATTGCCCTGGGGCAGGCAACCAGCTCATTTTATACAACAGTTCTACCCTTTTGTTTATGGCAAGTATCCACTGGTGTGGACTCAAGCAGGTCATTGACAGGACTTTCAAACACATTGGCCTGCTGGCCATGGTAGTGCACACCTGTAATCCCAGCACTTGAGGCAGGAGGGTCACTGCAAGTTCGAGGCCAGCCTGGACCACATAGTGAGTTCAGGGCCAGCTTGAACTACAAAGGGAGACCCTGCCTCAAAAAACCAAAAAACAACAACAAAAAAACCCACCACATTGGTCTGATTCTTTAGTAACTGAGTCTGCGCCAAGATAAACATGGTATTTCATGATATAAAGAAGGTGGCCAGAAGGAGCTTAGAGACCAGAGCTGCAGTCTCAGCTCTGATTCCTGTGAGGTGCTCCCTTGAGCACAACATTTAACATCTCTCAAGTTTATAAGGAATGTGAAAAATGTGTCTACACATTTGCCTACAATGTCTGCAATGATAGCTAAGATGTACTGAGTTCTTACTGGGAACTCATATTTGACACACATTAACCCCTGAAGCCCTGAGAACAACCCCATACATAGGTTTTCTCGTTATTCCCCACTTTACAGAGAAGAAGCTAAGGCACGGAAATCACTATGCTGGCGTGTCTCGTGCAGGCAAGAGTAAGATGTGAATACTGGCAGAGTGGCTTCTACAGTCCTTCCTTTCCTTCACTCGGCCTGCAGTGCCAAGGGCAGGTGCCTGTCAGTCCCAAGGGTCACCAGTTATGGGATACACTTTTTAACATCCAGTTATAATGCCTGGAATCACTCACTTTACAGAGATCCTGCTGAGCATGAGGAGCCCGACGTGTTGTCTGTTATCATTATTATGTAGCTGCCGTGATCATGTGATCTGGGGGAGCATGACTGTACCTTACTACAGATTTCAACACAACACCCGGAAAGCACCCATAGGAAGCCCAGGCTGCTGGCAGCTGGCTTGCAGAATGGAGGGTCCTCTGGAGGGCACATGGTCCACCCCCATCCATCCCACCAGAGATAAGAATCAGAGGCATTCAATGGGTGCACTTCAGCATGGGGTCCGAAATGCTCGATGCCTGTCTCCATTAATCTCACGTATCCAGAGTCTCCTGAAACTCAGATTTCACATAGCTGATGACAGTGACGTGAACTCAGACGCTGCTTTCTGACTTGCCTTGTAACTGTCACCCCCAACACGGAGAAGGCTGAGAAAGCAGGTTAGGAAGCACCAAGTTCTCAGCACTTCTCCCCGAGGACCGGAGGAAGGGCCTCCCTCAGTTGTCTGAGAGCCCTGTGGCAGGAGACAAAGGGATGGAGTGACTGAGAGAAGAAAACAAGAGCGAGATAGCCCAGTTCCTTCCCACGACTGCTAACCGAGTCTATTACACAGTCATCCCATCCAGTAATAAGTGTAGGCCCATCAGTTCCGGAGTCCAACCATTGTAGCATTAGGCTAGGGCAGTCATGGACACCACAGTATGACTGAGGGGTTGAGCATTTTGAAGACTATAAGGAAATCTACCAAGTGATTCTATCTAAATAGTAAGATTTTAGTATTTTTCAAATTTTCCATAACAAGCACAAATTTGTTACTTTCAAAATGGAAAGATATATTCAACTTCTAACCCAAGAACAGCATCAAGTAGCCTCAGACAAATTACGCTTGCTGAAATAGCCGTGAAAAAAGCATCCGTGAAGTGTGTAACAGTCAGGGGAGTCTTTGAGAGGAAAGCAGCCTTCTAGCCAGGCCTTAACGCTGGGAATGGTAGGAGCACTGTTGTTTTTACCCCATCAAATTTACTGGCTTGTGGTTAGACATTTCACATGGTGTGGGTGGGACATTCAGGTCTGGCTCAAATGTCAAGTCCCTGGGATGGAGGGCTCTGTTTCTTTTCTGCCTCTCTTTATCTCCCATTTCATCCACTACCTAGAAAATTTCTGCAGAAGCTCAATTCTACTTTGTTAGTCAACCGCACCAACATGGTCCAACTCCTTGTCCAAGTCAGCCACTGCCCTGAGCTACGAGTCATACATCAAATAGCTAAACTAATAGTATGTTTCCCCTGTCCCTCCAGCCCCTCTTCAGAGAGCAGCTGAGGGACCTCATATGGAGACAGATTTGACGGCCCCGGAAAAGGAAGACGACGAGTCTAAACTTGAAGTCAAGGTAAAATCACCTTGTACAGATAGAAATTTCTGATATGAGACTCACTGCTGTAACTATATAAATCAGTAAACTGATTTAGCATGCCCTGAAGATGTGCCTATGATGGTGTGTAGCATAGACCAGGGCCCTCAAAAGCTGAAGTTTGTAGAAATTTTTTTCTTCTTTTTCTTTCTCTTTAATTGCAACTAGAAATGAATACTGCTTAATCATGTTTGTAACTGCTGGTAGATACTGTTTTATTGAGGGAGAAATCATTTTATTTATTCCTATAATCTGACTTCATAATTAAAATTGGGAGAACAGTGTGTAGTTCATGTAGGAAAAGAGGATGAAAAGTGCTTAGAGCTACAGACACACACATACGCACACGCACACGCACACACCTGGTGAACTCTGAATAAGCTCTGTGGATTGTGCCAGTATGAATTTCTTGGTGTTGCTATTACACTACAGTTGTGTAAGATGTTAACATTGGAGGAGGTAGGGGAAAGGGCGTGTGGCACTTCCTCGGGTATTTCTATGCAACCTCATGTGACTATATAATTATTTCAAAAGAAAAGAAAAAAGTATAAGCTTTGGAATCAGGCAGACCTGGGTTAAAGCAACATCACTTCTCTCGGCCTCACCCTCTTGTCTGTAAAAATAGGGATAAAGAACCTGGGTGTGATGGCACACACCTGTAATCACAGCACTCTGGGAAGCTGAGGCAGGAGGGTTGCAAGTTTGAGCCCCTCCCCACCCCACCCCCCTGGCAACTTAGCGACTTGGTGAGACCCTGTCTCAAAATAAAAAATAAGTTTAAAAAACAGCTAAGGATATAGCTCAGTGTGAAGGCTCCAGGTACAATCCCCAGCATTGGAAAAACAAAACAACAATGAAAAAAGACAGCTACCTACTGAGAGTATTTTGAGCATCAAATGGAAATTGAAAAATTTTCCAACACTGTCTAA
Source organism: Heterocephalus glaber (assembly GCF_053883595.1). Taxonomy (NCBI): domain Eukaryota; kingdom Metazoa; phylum Chordata; class Mammalia; order Rodentia; family Bathyergidae; genus Heterocephalus; species Heterocephalus glaber. Next base: position 71,295,516 of record NW_028258324.1, read on the forward strand.
TTATAAAGGGGCAGAATACTTACAAACCCAATTAAAATGAAATGTGACAGGAAATACAATGTTTAAATTATTTTTTAATTTATTATGGTAAAAGACATTGCCATTAACTCCCTCAAAATCTGCTCCCTCACTTCAAACAAATTTATCCCATCATTCTTGCCACATTCTGAAGCAGTTCTAGAGGTCCTTTGTGTCATTAGTTGCACTGTTATGGCTGCCTGTATGTCCTGTACTGACTCAAAACATTTCCTTTCTATGGTTATTTTGACTTTGGGGAAGAGTCAAAAGTTACCGAGTGCCAGATCCAGTGTATAGGGTGGATAAGGACACACTGATTTTTTTTGGTTTTTTTGTACCGGGGATGGAACTCAGGACCTTGTGCTTGCCAGCCAGGTGCAGTGCCACTGAGCTAATCCCCAGCCCCCAGCACTGATGGGTTTTGTTTATTTGTTTGTTTGTTTGTTTTTTGGTATTGGGGATCGAACTCTGGACTTGGCGCTTGCACAGCAGGAGCCGGAACCACTGAGCTAAATCCCCGGCCCATTGTGATGTTTTTATGAGCCTGACTTTCTGTTAGATGGCAGCCATTGTATTTTTATCACACTGCATAAAGACTTCCAGAACTGCTTCAGAAGGTGGCAAGAACAATGGGATAAGTGTATTCAAAGAGAGGGGGAATATGCTGAGGGGGATTGATGGCAATGTGTCTCTTACTATAATTTGTTTTAAATATAAACACTCACCATATATTTTGATCATCCCTTGCCTGCTGATGCATAGCAATCCAAGAAAAGTTTCCTTTCCCCCGCCTCCCTGAAAATTCAGCATCCAGCTGGACCATAGCTCGAGGTCAGTGGGCCGTGGCCTCAGCTAAACTTCAGCAGCAGCTTGGGTCCGTGGTCTGGACAGAAGAAGCCACAGGACTCCACTGACCCATCAGGAGCTGGGCAGAGAGCAAGTCCGGATTTCCTTCCTGGAGGCAGAAACTGTATTAACGAAAGCTCCCAGCAGATTTCTTAGAGAGAGAAAGCTGCATTCTTCTGCCAACTATTAGTCACCCTGCTGAATTCTGGGCAGATATTGCCATTGCTTTTTCCAGTGAATTTCGTGATTGGAGGAACTGCATCACCAAGTCTCCCATCTGTGACGGTTTTTTGGTACCAGGGATTGAACTCGGTTCCTTGTGCTTGCAAGGCAGGCAGTGGAGCCACTGAGCTAAATCCCCGGCCCATCCCGTCTGTGTTTTAATTGTTCTTTTCCTTCCTGATGACTTGCTTGTGTGTTTAATGAAGGGCTTTTCCCACACTGCATGTTTGTTAACAGTCAAGGTGGTGGAAGAAGCAGGGTAGGAACTGCGGCTTGTAAAGACCATGGCCATAAGAAGAAATATAAGCAGAACCCTAAAATCATGAACCACGTGAATAGGAAGAAAGCAGATTATGCACAGAATCCCCAGATCCTACACTGAAAAGTTAAATTAGGACAAATAGATGTGATTAATATTTTATAAGCTTGGTTGTATTACCAGGGAAATTGTTATTCTAAACTGTAGAAGGAAACTGATAAGGAGAAAAAGGTGGAGATTCAGGACTGCATGGGCCATAGGTTCTTAAAGGGGAACAAGGCAGTTGACAACTAACAGCAAGAGCGGTCATTATTACCTATGCTGTATGCCACCATGGGAGATGCATGACCAGGATGGTTGGAGCACGCCTCCAACTCTGAGTCTGAGTGGCAGCTCCGACACCCTCTCAGTCTTAGGCCTATAACTGAAATATAAAATGAAATCCCAGCTGATAGAGTAGAGTGAGTCATCCATTGTGATGCTACATCTTATACTGAAGGGAGAAAAAATAGCTGTGAATCAAAGCCATTCATGCTTGCTACTAGAGTCACTCATACTCATGTCTGTAAGTAAGAGCCTGGCGTGGTTTGCAGGTTACCAGCTGAATCATCCCCCAGAAAAGTGCTCCCTCTTCCCCAGTGGGGTGATCCTTGCTGCACCAAGTCTTGATACATGACAAGCCAAAACTGACCAGGTGGCTGAGATTGTCCCCAGGCCATCTGCCAGTGGTGCGGTCATGTGCCACCCTCACCAGGAAAGCCCAGAGGTGGAAGAGACTCATTGTGGTTGTTGGCAGTGAGGCAACCATTTCCTGTTCTTTATGTCACAACAGAAAGCTGAAAACATGACTCATGGGAGCAGTTTTCCCGGGCTGTCACACCACAGCCAGAACCAGAAGCTGACGAGAACGCCTTTCCTAAGTTGGACCCAGAGGGCAAAAGGAAGAGCGAGCAGTATTCTGGGCACTTGTCCAAGCTTACAGTAGCAGAGGCCTTTCCAGGCTTCTGAGCCAACAGGCTCCCTAACCTAAAATGATACGGATGTTATAAAGCAAAGGCTAGAAGGGAATGGAAAGGTGAGAGGGCCATCACTACCCCTGACAAAGGCCAGACCTGTGCGGGTGCCCCATGGACCCAACTCCATCTCCCGTCTTCAGAACCTGTGAGGACAATGAAGTTGCCTGCATTTTGTCTGTGGTGCTAGTGAGACTCTGAGAAGTTGAGTTTCCCCAGGGAAACTAGTAAATAGCAAAGCTGGGACTTGAAACTAGTAGTTTATTAATCTAGCAGTTCACTTTTTTTAACCTAACTTAATTTACCTACATGATTATTTACTTAATCTATTAAGCCAACAATTCACTTAATCTCTCATACCCTAAATTTCTCTTCTCCAAGATGAAGATAAGTAACAACTACTAGCATCTTCATGGGTGGTTAATTAAATGAGAAACTCATGGAAAGCACCTGGCAGGAGGAGGATACCTGACACATACCCGATTCTTGGTGAATTTTGTTTCCTCATTTAATCCTATGGCTGTAGACAGAATGTTCTGGGTAAAAATTGGAAAGAAGCTAAAGGAAGAAGAGATTCAGGCCTTAAATGGGATGCTCCTAATATGTGAACCTTTTTGCCAAATGATAACATATATAAATAGTTCCATAAATAGTTCCTTGTCTTTTCCTACTCTGACTCCCACAAGTTTTTATTAAAGCTTTCGAACTCTCTGGACAACACCTACCTGAACTCTGAGCACATTTCCGCCCTTGCCTTCCCGGGTCAGGGCTGTGACCAAGCCTTCCAGGCAGAGGCAGCCACAGCCTCTGGAGTTTCCAGGACAAAGACTCAGTTTTCTTCTGCATGGCACAGTTTGGAGATGCTCAGAAATGCAGATTCCCAGGCACCGCCACAAAGATTTCAAATTAAAGAGGTCCCTGGTTAGGTGCAGGGATCTGAATCCTTAACTTGGATGTCGGGACAAGGATCACACTCCTGCATTGAGTAGGAGGCCATGAAGGCTCGGGATGAAGGAGAACTCAGAGAATTAGTGGCTATATTAAACTGGGAGAGTTTATGTTTGCTGAGGAAGCTGAATAAGAAAAAAGAAAGACTGGCATTAAGATCTCTGTTGGCCTTGACCTTTGACCTATAAAAATTGACATGGCTAAAATATTTGATAGGTCTCATTTGGGGAGCTTATTCAGCTCAATTTAATGTGTTTTAGATGAACTGCTATCAATTGTATATCATATAAGGATTATTTATCTTTGAGCCTAAACTCAGGAAACTTGCATATTCCATGAGGGAAATCCACTAATTTATAATATAAAACACCGAAACATATCTAGTTAAAGGAATAGAGTACGTTAACACACAGAGAAGGTGGGTGGCCTTTGAACTCACCACTAAAGAATAAATGCCACTTTGAAAGGTAAGGAAGACAGAAAAGGGCACTCCAGACTAGAGAAAGATACGAAGTCGCAGAAGTCTGAGCCCCTAGGCTGCTCTGGAAATGGTTCAAGCATGTGGGGAAGAGGCGGGTTCCTAAGGACTGCAGGGAGGACTGCTGACAGGAGGAGGCATCTGTGGGTTAGGAAGATAACTCTGACCAACGGTGCAGAGTGGACAAAGCTGAGCCAACGGCGAGAGCCTCCTGGCACCAGTGGCAAAAGGAAGGTGGGCAGAAGTCACACGCTTTGACCCAAGTGTTTTTCTCGTAGCCTGGAACACACTAGACTGAAAGAGAAAGTGTGGTGAATGAGGGAGTAGATGAAGACCGGAGAGAAGGGGATTCGGGGATGAGGGAGAGAAGGGGAGAGCTGTAATAGGGGAGGAAGGGAAGGTACTGACAGTAACTTGGAGGCCACCATCTTGGGTCCTCATGGGATGGGTTGGTCGGCCTGGATAAAGGGCTCCCGATGGGGCAGTGGGAAGTAGGATTTATAAAGGCTGAGTTCATGGGGTCTCAGAAATCTGTGACGGCAACCCTTGCCCTTTCTTCGTGTCCTGTGGCTGCCCTGGGACCAAAGCACTCCCCACACCCTTGGTGCCAGAGGAGCTAACCCCTCGCCGCGCTAAGCTCAGAGGCCAAGTTTGCCAAGGCAAACACTGGCCTAATAAAGCACTTACTTCTCTGATTTGTGATTTTACTGATGAGTTAAGACTTACGGACATAAACATTAAGTTACATTGGAATTTATGCCCTGAGATGAAAAATCACCCTAAATGAACAGCCTGCGAAACTTCAGGGTGCACAGCGACTTCTTTTCAATGTCCTCGGCGCAGTTGCTCTCTTTTCTTTCTTTTCTCTATTCTCTTTTTCTTCCCTTTCCCTTTTGGGATGGGAAAGGGCATCATGTGACACATTCTCACTTTCTGATTTGTTTTGGGGGAGTACCAGGGATCAAACTCGGGACCTTGGGCTTTGGAGGCAGGTGACAGAACCACTGAGCTAAATGCCCAGCCCACTTCCTGATATTTTAAAGAGAATTATAGAAGTACAGATTATTGTTAATGTGATGTTTGCGGTCAGTTTAAGAAGACATTTTCTCTATAAAGAAAATATTGCAAATAGTTTTGATGAATTAGTCCAGCCTATAAAAGCTGATTTAGTGGATAAGAAAATTGAACTAGTTGGTAACCAAACTAGGTAGGAAATTTAAGAACTTAGATATAAGAGACCCTGGGAAAAATTTGAAATAGATGACGTTTGCATCTGAGACCCATTTCCTCATCTTTCTGGAATCATTTCCCATTTGCACAAACCTTGGGACCACTTAGGCCTGTTCCTCAAGGCTGCCCTTTCCCTCCACAGGGCTTCTTCAGTCTATGAAATGTCCTGAACCCTCCCTGTCCCCTGCCCCCATTCTAGAAGGCCCTACCCCTGCAGCTCAGGGCTCTGAATGTGCCACTTTCACAGCAGTGCAACTGACAGCCCTTCCTTCTCCTGAAAAGATTTGTCACTGAAATGAGAACTGACTGCCCAGGTATCCAAAGGAATCTTTAAGCAGTGGCTTTTTCAGGCAGTGACAATGAAAAGTAGGAAGAAAGTGCTGGAAAGACCCTCGAGGTGGAGCCAGCAGGGCAGTCCCGGCAGCTGGGAATCTGCTCCCCAGATAGATTCTCTAAGTGGGTTCTGCAGGGGAGGGGGCAGCCGAGCTGGGTGCCCCGGGCTGGGGTTGTGCACTCTGGGGGTGCATCTCACGGAACAACGGGGACCCCAACTACAGGTGGCCCCCATCAGAAAGTTTCCCTTTCCTTCCCACTCTCTACCCTTGCCTCTCGTTTGAGAAAATTCTGATAATTATGCATCAGTTCTTACTTGACAAACCTCATTTTATTCCTCATTTTCATGATTAATTTACATGATTCATGATTTAATTTACAATGCCAGAAAATGCTGAGGCTTTCCCACTTCATTATCACTGCAGGCTTTAAATGAGGAGGGTGGCACAAGCCCCTTCGTGTCTGACTTTTCTTTCCTCTCTCAAAATTAGGTCTAATTGCTTCTCTTTTTTCAGAAATGTGATAATATGGCAAATAATACCTTCGTCTTAAATTAGCAGATACCATTGCTTTAAAAGAGTTGGAATTGATGTTACTTTCCACACATTCCCAAAATCACACAGTGAAATCATTTAACTTCAGGAGAAAACGAATTTGATTTCATTCAAAGGTTGCTTTCTCTTTTTAGGAAGGAAAAAGAGAATTTTAGTCAAATTAGCTATTGATCCTTTTCCAAACACACATTTTTAAAAGATTTATATATTCTTCAGAGAAGGGGAAGTAAAAGTTTTTGGTTTTGGTTTTTTTTACAAATTGCCTCAGGCCAGGAATTTGCCTCCCGTTCACCCCCACTTTTGAAGGCACATATTTCTTAAAAATCCAGGGGAGACAGAGTAATTAGATTCTGTAAGTTTGCTGAGAAGATAGAGGATAGGTCAGCATCAGGGTGCTGCTAGAGAACCTGTATTTTGGTTGGTGTCCCTTTGAAAGGCAAGAGAGGGCTGGGTTAGGGGTAGGTGAAGGGGAAAGACCCTGAGCCCAAAGCAGTTCCCAGCCCGCTGGCCCACAGGGCCAGCCCTTTTTCCTGAGGACAAATGAGCATAAAAGGAAAGGGGCTGTCCCACCGGGCTGGCCGCCAGGTGCTGTAGTTACGAAATAGCTTCTCCTCCAGCTCTCCCTTCACTGTCCGCTCTGGGCACCTCAAAGTCAAGGTGGCTTAAGGGAAAACAGGATTCACTTCGAGAGAAACTACCGTTGTTCTGCTTTGAAAGAGTATCACTTTACAATTCTGTGCTGCTCATAAGAAATCCCTAACAAAGAAATAAAACAGCCATTGGTGGCTGGTCTGTGGTCAGTTTCTTGCTCTGCTATTTGATAAGAAGCTTTTACTTGAATATGTCCTCCTCCTCCTCCCAGAGCTTTCAGGAAAGGTTATTTAACATTTTCCCAAAACTACTCTGGATACAGTTTCAACTTTTATCTCAAAATCAGAAGCAATGGCACCTGCTTTGTATTTTGTTTTGTAACCAGTGAGATGTTTTCTAGTCAAATCACACATCTCCCTCATTTTGTGCAGAAGAAAATAGATGCCCAAGAGATTGAGAGACGTAGCTAACAGCTACCTCACAGCTGGATCTCTAATCACTGTGTCAACCCTTTGATGTAGATGTCATTATCCCTGTTTTACAGATGAGAAAACTAAGGCACAGAAATCTTTCCCAAAGGATATTTTTAAATAAAAGCCAAAAATTTCCATTGAGAGCTGCCTCTCTCATTCAAGTTTGTGTTCTTTTCACTCTGTAAGACATTTTAAATTATATGATGATGGTGAACCCAGTTTGGTGGGTTCAGTAGCATTTAAAGATAAATATATTAAAAGGAATAAAAGGGGAGAGCGTAATTTCAAAATAAAGTATAGCGGGGCTGGGGTGTGGTTCAGTGCCACAGTGCTTACCTAGCATATGCAAGGCCCTGGCTTCAATCCCCAGCTCCACTAATAATAGTAATAATAAATGTATTAGTAGTAATAACAATTAAAACAATAATAGAGACTATCACATCAATTTAACATAACAGAAAAAGGTTTTTGCGTGGATATGTTTGTGTGAGATAATATAAATGTATTAGGCTATGGTCAAACTTTGAAAGTCACTACGCTAGAACATGACTAATCTGTCTACTCTAACAAAACCTTCATGTACAGGGCAGCTACCTCCCTGCAGGTTTTTACTGAAGCAGTGCCCAGGTCATCTGAGGTCCCTTCCCATTAAACTCTCAGCATCACCAGTAATGTTGTAATCTCACAGACTTGGTGGGCAGGAGTCTCCCTCTGCCCCACCCCAACTATGTGACACAGATGTAGAAGCAGGAACACAGATTGGTGCAACCAGCCCATTCCAAGGTGTTTCCACAAGCCCAGGCAAGCTTTCGTGCATGACAAAGCCTATAAATTGAAGATCCATCATCATTCGGTGTAAAAGGCGACAAAGTGCAAAGCTATGCCTTGTACTTGTCCCTCGTCATGTGGTGATGAAACAAGAGACCCTATAATCTGCCCCACAAACAACAGATCAACGAGTTGGAAATACAATTTTCTCTATAAGCAGAAGGCAGTTTTACAGTGGGAGAAAAGTGGTTCCTCTTTGTGAAAGCCCTGTGTTCTGAGTTGGGGATCCAAAGATGAGGGAGACTGGAGTAAGATTCCAATGGGTAATTCAGGCACAGAACTAAAAAGATGCACAGCTAAAAAGAAGGTGCAGTGTAACCTTAACTGCGATGTTAATTAGTCCAGTTTCGAAAAAATATGAAGAAAGAATTTTGATAATGTGGTAAAAAGCTAGATTGGTTGGAATTTGAATCCTGGGGCTGGTATTTACATGATATATTGACTCATGAATAATATTTTTTAGTATATATATATATGTAATCAGAGGGAATCTCGGAACTAAAATTTAGATTCATACTGGAATGGCTTCCTATTTTAAAGAAATATATATCAACTTGTAATATGAAATTGATATTACATTTTAGAGCTAAGTTGGCAAAACTAGTATCCCAGATAATTCTTCAATTGTTAGTTTACTGGCCAGGGATTTAGCTCAGTGGTTCCGCCCCCTGCCTCTCAAGCACAAGGACCCGAGTTCCATCCCCAGTACCAAAAAAAAAAAAAATTGTTAGTTTGTTTTCTGGTTATCATACCAGCTTTGTGGAGATATCTACAAAAAGATTAAAGGTCCAGTTTTGTTTAGTCCACTGAACACCTCTAAGTTCCTGTTCCTGTGGTCAGCGTTGTGCATAGCAAAACACACTGAGTTTGACTGCACTCGAGGGAGAGGACTTTCACTGCATTGCCAGTAACTGAGCAGCCCTGGCCTCACCTGCTTTGTAAAGAGACGGCCCCTCTGTTCCTCAGAATGGGAAAAGCTCATCTTTTAGCTTCCCATCCTCGTTTCCTGGAAACCTTTTGTCTAATTATTAAATTTCCCTTAACAAAACTTTGCAAGAGGCTGGGGATTTAGCTCAGTGGTGCTGCTGCCTGTCTCGAAAGTGCAAGGTCCTGAGTTTGATCCCCAGTACAAAAAAAACAACAAAAAACTTTTGCAAGAGGGCCTTTTCTAAATCTACATTCCCTTTACTGACAATGTAAATTAACTCAGTAAGACATAACCAGGACCTGATCTATAAAGCTAAAATGATGCTTCCATGATGTATGATTAAAACTATTGAAAGAGATGAGCCAATGGGGTGTGTCCACACAACGGAATACTACGCAACAGTGAGGAGTGACTGTCAGACTGGCCACACCGGAAATGTATCGCCAAAGCATTTTGCTGGGGAAAGAAGCCAAACTCAAAAGGCTACAGAGACTGTGATGAAAGGGCAGAAACAGAGCAGTGGTTGCCAGGGACTAGAAGCCAAAGGAGGGGAGGGAGTACGAAGAGATAGGAGGAAATGCACCTGGTGAAATGTTCTTTGTCACATAGACACTTGCTGAAAGACAACATATACGTATAGAAAGGTTAGTTTTATGTTATGTCACTTAGACTCCTATAACCTGACCTAAAAGTGAAATATTTTTTAAAAACACATTGAATTAAAATGTTTTTCAGGGCTGGGGATTTAACTCAGTGATTCCACTGCCTGCCTCGCAAGTGCAAGGTCCCAAATTTGATCCCTGGTACCAAAAAAAAATGTTTTTCAGAATTGAGGATGATTTACTTTTTAATTTTTGTCCACTCTCTAATAAGTATTTTGATCCTGGATAAATTATTTATTCTGACTCTCAGGAACTTAAGTTAGCTATAGATAAATAGGAAAATAAAGAAATACTTCACAGAAATTGAGCTTCTAAGTCCAAAAATATCTAAATCATAGGTATTTTGTTATATGCTAAAAACATTAACAATAAAATTTTAAAGATAAGCTCCATAAGGATTGTTATTTGGTTTTTAATTTTTAGAGGTAGGTCTTTGTATCACAACACATACACCCCACAATATGATAGATTTTCATCAATATTCACTTGATTATTTTCTTACACTATAGATCCCAGTGATAAATGTAGAAAAAATTTTGGAATTAAAGTGATGTAACAAGAAACCTAAATATGCCAAATACAACTTCAAAGACATATCTTCACTTATGAAAACAATGTCTTATGAAGCCAGACTTTAAAAATTCCCCCTTATGAATATTAAAACACTAGCACCTAGCCGAGGATTTGGCTCAGTGGTTCCACTGCCTGCCTCGCAAGCGCAAGATGCTGAGTTCGATCCCCGGTACCAAAAAAAAAACACTAGCACCTTGCAACATCCTAGGCATTTAATACATATCATATGAACATGAATCTATACCAATGGTGTCTTAGAAATTAAATAGGCATGGCTCTTTTTTAGAATAACCCTAGGCATTTCCCCAAAAGAGGCAAGACCCAGTTTGTTCCTAAGAAAATATAATCTTAGCCCAGTGCAAGGAGGATGAGGTGGGAGGATTGGAAGTTCAAGGCCAGCGTGGGCAATTTAGCAAGAGCCTGTCTTAAGAAAGAAAGAGAGAGAGAGAGAGAGAGAAAGAAAATATAGTTTTTAATAATAAAGTGAATGTTTAGGACATTGTAGCAAGGAGATTATCATAAAACAATTAACTAATAAAGAGAAAGTATATAATGAGCTGTATTTGAGTGCCTCCTGCCAGCCAGGTAGTCTCTATGGCACTTCCACACACTCTCACTTAAGTTCTATGGGGTGGACAGTGCCACAGGGTCTCTATTCCAGATGAGGAAATGAAGGCACCAAGTTTAAATGATCCAAGAGCTCCCCGCCAGCAAGCAGGGCCGCCTGTCAGCTGGCTCTGGAGTCCGCACTGCTGACCATTCCTCCACGCTGCCTAAGGGTCTGGCTGCTGGAAGAGGCAGTGAGACAAATGGGACTTCCAACCACCACCAGTAGAAGCCAGCCCTGGCCTTACTTCATCCCTAGTTCTTCTGGCCTTGGGCCAGGGGCACCTTCTCTAGACCTGGATTTCTTACAACAGCAGCAACCAGAACAAGGAGATACTGAATCCAGGGATCTTCCTATTGTCTTTTCTAGCTCAAACACTAATTTCTCTGAATCAGTAGGGGAGACAAGAGTGCAGTGCAAATAGCCCTTCAAGATGAAGGCGTAAAACCTGTTTTGGAGAATGAGCATTTGTCATTCTAGAGGCAGCCCCAAGGTGAACTGTACCAGGCCCTCAGAGTGGCTGGGGAAACCTCAGGAAAGAGTCGGACCAAAAAACCAACATGCCGCTCATCTAGATCAAAACCCAAGCCAAACACAGAAATCGAGGAAAAGAAAAATATAAATTAAGAAGCCTTGGGCCGGGGATTTAGCTTAGTGGTTTCACCGCCTGTCTCAAAAGCAAAAGGACCAGAGTTCGAACCCTGGTACCAAAAAAAAAAAAAAAAAAAAAGAAGCCTGCCAAAACATAAAATCTTAACAAAATTTCTTTCACTTCAGAATGGAGAAACACTGGAAAGGAGTGAGAATGACGGGGGGAGCCCTGAGTTGGAGCAGCCTGGCAGAGAAGACCTCTCCCCCAGCAGGTGAGACGCAGATCCATGGGGGGGGGGGTCCTGGTTTAAGCCTCGCCCCTTATCTTTCCCAGATAAAAGCCACAGCATCCGTTCCTATAGTAATCTTCGTGATGCGCTGTACCTGCATCTCACAAAAGCAACAAGCCAGAGAACTGAAAAAGGTGCCTTATTACAAACCAGAGTTGTAAGGGTATGTTTTTAAAATGGAGGCTGGAGAGAATACTGAGTGACAAGTAACATTGACCAAATTATTGGTTTAAACACTTTTTTAAAGTTCCTAGTTCCCCCAAACACATTATACAAATTCAAAGCTATTTTTGATCTACAGGAAGGTGTTTGCATATAGTGAAGGCTGAGGAGCTCAGAAAGCCTAAATTAGGAAGGTAAAGACCAAAAGCATAAGAGGAAATTCACTTTTTAAAATCTCTGTATTCAGAATCCAAAGATCATAATCCCTATTTAATGCCATTTGACTTATGAACTACCTTTATTCCTTTTACCTTTATTTATGATTGGCTCTCAGTGGGCCTCCAAAAAAATCCCTGTAGAATGAATGGACAAACATCTTTAAGATCTTGTCCCTTGATTAAAGCCAGTTATTATTTTAGTCAGACCCTATATTCATTCACTTTAAGTTATACTCGAGGAAACAGATGTAGGCTCTTAGTCATTAAAATGTTTCCTTTAGTTACAGTGAATGGGTCCGTTCAGCATTTCTGAAAGTGAGAGGCTTGGTGGGGTGATCTCTGAAAAGAACCATTTCGCAATGATGTGTTCTATGGTTTTGTTACTAATACCCATACCTATTTTTATGATTATAAAAGTCTTAGTTAAATGTGTTCTTTAAGGTAGTTGATGAGTGTGTTAATTTACATGAGACCACTAAATCACATGTCTAATGAAAAACACAAGGGAAAATTTACAGCATTTAACTAATGAAACAAAAATACCTTTATGTTTTTGCAGAAGATAAAGGCAAAATTGGCTAGTCAACTTATTCAAAGATAGGAGAATCTGTAAGACGACTGTTTTTGTTCTACCGTATTAAATACTTCAAGATCACCAATCTTTGCTGCAACAATTTCATATGCATTTCCTTGTTTATTCTTGATTTTATAACGAGTTTTATAGACTTGAGTTTATACCTGATACAAATTTGTTGGGCCTAGAGTTGATAAGTGCAATATGCTTGGCATTTAGATTTTTGTGAATAAATTATAAACTTTTAAGTAGTGTAGATAAAACGCCATGAGTGTCCATTAAGAGTTCTGAATAATTAATCACTTTTTATAGATGGATGCGTTGCCAGAATAACATTACCTTGTTCTTTGGAAAAATAATTTATCTTATTATTTGAAAAAGATAATTTGTGAGTACAACGTGACAGGATGTGCTGAACCTCTATCTTCAGAACTTACTTTATAACTAGGAAATAATCAGTTGGTAGTGCAATAACTTACATGATAAAGTATAAATTTGAGGAGGATGGTAAGAGATGTGTAAATTGAATTTCCAAGGTTTCAGCAGGGACAGGAGGAATGGTGTTTCTGGCGAAGGGAACCAACATAAGCAAGTCATGAATGAAATTTGAGATGAAAAATAGTGGCAGTAGGAAAAGCCAACTAGAGAAGCTGAAGGAAAGGAAGATCACCACAGGGGTCTAAAAAACAGGTAGAAGAATTTAGATTTTATGCCGAAGGCAGTGTGGAGCCTTGGGAAGCTGGATCAAAGGGATGCTGAAAAGAAAGCTGTAAGCTTGGCCTGCTGCAGAACTGCCTGAAGGAACAGTCGGGGAGACACCTAACCTTCCTTTCATTATTATGGCAGAATGGATAACTCTGCATAGCCAGAGTTCTCTGGTCCCATTCTCATGGCAGCTGTGGGGTCCAAGCAAAGTCCCCAAACAGGTCAGATGAATTCTTCCAAATGATCAGTCATCATTTTAGTTCCAACTAAAAACACACCTTGCAAGGACAAAGTTCTACAACTGAATAGTTCAGATGCTTCAATGTTTTATAAAATACATGGATTAAATCACTGTATATATGAACCAAGAATTGACCAGGCACCAGGCGAAAAACAGATGAAGTGCATACTATGTGCTAATAAGTGAAAGCACCAAACATCCCAAGGTAGGCACAAAAGCTTTCCTAGCTTTAAGAGGCAAAGGCTGACTTTAAATCTGCTTTTAAACAACTACCAAATAATATCAAATAAAAGGAAACTGCAACCTTTTCAAGTGGTGTCTAAGGCACCATGCCTGCAGGTTCTGACTTCATCCCTTCCCAAACGAATTACCAGGAAAGAACATTCCTCCCCCTAGACCTTTCAGCCTAAGTCAGGTAACAAACACAGGCATCGTAGGCAGCTCCGTAATACAGAGGCCACAGCAGTAAGACTTCGCTCGTGTAGCAGGCACCTGGCCGACATCAGACAGAAGGAGCTGCCTCGGCTGAAACGGTATCCACACAGATGAGGGTGAAGTACACATCTGGTGACAGTTTTTAGGTTGTTTATTGGAAAGCATAGATTTTTCTTTAAACCCACTAATTATTTTGCCATAAAAAGCAACACTCAAATAATATAAATATTCAACATTTTGGTATAAAATTAATATGGAAAAAATATGCAAACCAACCAGGAGGTAAAAAATTGTTTTAAACAATAACACTGTGTACAATCATCTTTTACTCAAGTGACCATCCAGGCTAGCAGTTTATTTTCCCTTTGTTGACATTTTTTAAAAAGATAGCCCTGCATCGGAGCACCAAAAATGTTTTTCCCTTCCTTTAGAAAGGTTAGAACACTTCTCCTTACAAACACTCTTCTTAGTACTTAAAATCTGATAAAGGAATCATCAGGCAACTTCCTTCTTACAAAACATGGAAGTGCCTTCATATGTCCTTCCAATTTAAACTTGTTCCAGTCTATTCTAAGCAAAAATAAAAGATTTCAAGAGAGCTCTTTCAACAAATAAATTACTGTTCCACAAAAGTTTTGCTGTAAACAAGATCACTTCAATGGTCAGAGAGATACTGATGTTTTCAACCAATGGCAAATTTCAACAGTTCCAAGTACAGCTCCATAGGGTATATATGGCCCAAAGATGAATACTTATTAAACAATCAACTAATAAAATTAATTTTAAAGCTGCTTTGTCAAAATGTGCTTTTGTTCTCTACAGTTGTTAAGATTGGTCAGAAATTTGAAACTGTGATGATCTAGAACTCTGAATCTACTCTTAACTACAGTAACTACAGCCTAGGATGTTTGACATTGTAGTCTTAACATTACTTAAAAATGCTAAATTATCTAAGCAATGTAAACAAGCTTCAAATTTCAAAATAGAAAAAAATTAACAAAAAGGTTTTTGTAAACATTAAACATCTACCTGCTAAGAATTATTATCACCATCCAGTTGTATATACTGAGGAATCCTTTTAGTTTTGTTTTGCCTGTTTCTGAGGTCCTCTTATTAAATGAGACTTCTGAGTTTTTCCATAACAGGTGCTTCTGCAGCCAAAGGTTTTATAATCAGTTCAGCTGTTTTTGTTGAAGTCACTATTTTGGCCTTTACAGAATCTCGCTTGCAAAACATGTCACCTAATTCTTTCTGTCTTAGGGGGTAAAAGTGTTGTTTGCATCCTGGCCACATTCTTCTCCTACTTTGTAAAATAAATATAATTTAATTTATTAGCTCTCAGCCACATCTAATAAAGAATATGCAGCTTTACAAATGCAGCTTTACAAATGCAGCTTTACAAATAAAATGCTTTCACTCTCACCCTGGCAACTTCTCTATCACTTCTATTTTGCTTTCATGTTTGAAATATTTAAAAGATAAAGATCAACTTTGACAGTTATTTGATCAAAAGATCGATTGTTTTAGATAATATCACTCTGATTTGATGTTCAATACTCTTAAAATTGAACTTAGAACAAAATACTGTAGTTTATGAGACTGTGTTGGGAAGAGAGGGGTTGATTTTGGTAATCAGTACAATGATTTAGATACTAAGATTGTATTTTATAAATTACAGAGAAAAGAGGCCTGTAATGTTCTGTCTTTCCTTCCAAAGTCTCTTCCATTATTCTATTCCTCTCTGCAAACAACATTCAAATAACTACCTTAAACACAGACCAATACTCAATCCATAAAAACTAGTTGAAAAATTCATTAAGTTAAAAGGAGCATATTAGAATTAACAATAATTTCTCCCTAGAGAAGCCCCTATTGGCAACAAACTGCCCATGTTTTGTGTCATTTTCTAATATTAGCAGAAAAAACCTACCACACAAAGTACCAGTTAGGGCAGAGCTAATGACTTCTCAAATTTCACATTAAACTTTGAAAGAATGATACAAATACATTTTAAGTGATGTTAACACTATCTAGGTAAATAGCTACATGGATGTGACCTTAAGAGACTCAACTGTTTATAATGAAATTGTAGACATTTTCCTATATCTCTTCTTAACAGAAGATTTTCTTTTACCAGATTTTATATATTTCTCCTATGCCAACCTTTCCCTGCCCCCACCATCAGGTGCTCTTTAGCAAAAATAAACAGGAATACCTGGTCTAATAACATATTAATTTCTTTGAAATGCTGTAGTATACATTCACTTGATATTTCCAAAAGCTGTTACTCTGATACCAATGCATCTTAGTAACTCTCTACACCGCAAATGTGCATGTGGCATTGAATAAGAATGTGAATTTTACATTAGTTTTGTCTTCATTCATAATATAAACCATTTCTAAATATGGATTCCTTCAAATGTAGTTAGGCCAGGAAATAAAGAAGGTATATTAACAGCTTCTACAATCAAAGAAATATTCTGATAGGCGAGGCTTTTAAAATATTTCCTTGCCTTTCATATTTACTTGCTACAGGCACAGACAGCGAAAGGTTTTCCATCCAGGTTTGGCTCAGTGACAGTGGAAACACACAACATTCAAGTATCATTAGACAAATGCAGCCCTGCAGGGATACGTGTCCGTGTAGGTCAGTTTGCAGAGGAGTGCTATCTTCATTAACCTGCAGTAGATTTGCCCAAAAAATCCTCTTGAAACGTTTTTGACCTTAGGATCTGTAGCGTCCCTCCAAAGGCCATAAAGATCTTGTACATGTCCATGAGATGTCATCATTTTTTCATAGATGCAGGGATGGTAAGGAGCTCTTCCTTCCCCAGAAAAAAAGACATGGTACTGCGGTACTATCCCCATTTTATTGGCACAGAGCCCCATGAACACATCATCGATGTACAGACTAGAATTCAGCATCTGGGATGCTTCGTAGACCTTGGTGACTACGTCACCAGAGATGACATAGGCAGCGCCAGCCGTGTAGTCAGGGTAGGCAGGCCACTGGTACATTTCATAGGAAACGTAGTACTTGCTGCTTCTGTCTCTAACGGGAGGGCTACCGCGGTGAACACGACCAATCCAGAAGTCTTGCACACCAATTTGTTCTAAACTTTGAAGGTATGCGATGAGATTTGGCATGTGAATAAATATGTCGTCGTCAGCAGTCATCAGGAACTTGGCATGTGGACAAAAGGTATTTGCCCAACTGAACTGTAGAAGTAATTTCAGAGTAAGATTGTAGAAAGAATCAACAAAGTCTTGCTGAATGATATCTCCATACATCTGATCTTCCCAAACCAGTTTTCTTTGCAGTTCTTCTCCCTTCAGTGGATTAGGAGCTCCCAAAGCAAACAGAGTTTTGATGTTGGCATTAAGTTGAGACCGAACATACTTCTCATTGCCCCAGGTTTTTCTAATCGCAGAACGTCGATCATAGTTTTCGGGAGCAGTCTTTACAAACAGTAAAAGAAGGACCTCTTGAGCTTCACACTTCTCCCTGTGGTTAATCAAGTATGAGTAGCGAGACCCCTTCAAGCTGCGCTTAACAGACAGAGTATCATTTACAAAGTCATAGCTATTGATGAGGTATCTGTATGAGTAGGACTTCATGTGACTCACAATGTGATTATCAATAGGTCCCCAAAAGATCATGAGGCTTAGGATAAAACAAGTGGCAAATAACTGAATAAACTGACATTTTTTGACTCTTCTGCCACTAACAAACATTCTCATGTCCATCTGGGTTTGTTTTTTATTTAGGATGAGTTTGAAATGGGTGCTCCTCACTTCTTGGAGAACATAGAACTTTATATTTTGTAGAATAGATGTTCATCTTAGTAGATGTTGGTCATGAAGATGGGAAAGGACCTTCCTTTTTCACATAATATTTGCTTTTAAGACCATTTTTTCTAGGGTTGCAAAAGAATGAAACATGCTATAGAAGGAGGACACTGGGATGTCAAAATTCTTCCACAGCAGCATCCTTCATTGCGTTTGGTGCATGGCCCCACGCAGCTGGCTCATGGACCGCTGCCCTTGAGCGTGAACTGTGACCTATCAGGGTCCAAAAGAGAAAAGAATAGCAAAGGATTGGTTTACTGCATTTCCAAAGCACACATACGCTCCTGATTCCTTAAAACCAAGTGTAGCTTGATGATCTCCCCCAGTGAGGCTGTTAGTATGGAGCAGAGGCATACTGCTGGGTTTTAGAGGAATAAATACAGGGGAAAGGAAAAAAAATTACAGGATTTGATACTGTCTTTCCATTCAGATAAGACACATTTTTCTCTTCCCTCTCTTCAAAACAAAACAAAACAAAAATCCAAATAGTTATCATCATGTATACTTAAAATTCAAATGCCACAAATGAGATTATCCACAAATATACTGATTTGAATACAGTCAGGATGAAACAAATTGTACAGATCAAGGCAAAATACTAGATGAAAAGATGTTCATAGCAATAAAGGTCCACTCATGGTTTCCCCAGCCACGGCGGGAGTAAGAGTAAGACTTTTTTAAAAATTACAGTTCAGAATCAAGGAGTCATGGTTTGCTTTTCAAAGCATAGTACAAATTCCCCCCAATCAAGATTACTTTGTGAGCCCCAAATCTAGAATCTCCTTCCTTCCTTCCTCCTTCCTTCCTTCTTTATGTGGAAACTTAACAGGCTCCTCCAACTTAACATGCTCCAAACTAGGAAGCAACAGGATGAAGGCCACAAGCTTGCCCTTGGTAGTCAGGGAATCTGAGCACCAGTGGGGGCTTGGCCAACTTAGTATTTGTTGTACTAAATCATGCATTTTACCCAGAAGCCTGAACATTGAGAGGCCACTACTTAAAGTTTTTACACGGAGCAAAGGGGAACACACACAGACACAGGTAGAAGGGAGGGGACACGAATGCCATTTCTAACGCACCCCGCTGGCTTCCCTAACACTTACTTTGCATCTTGTCTTGATCTGTGCCTGACTGCACTTCATCATCTAATCCAGAAGTCTGAAGTCTGCCTTCCCCGCCACTTCCGTAGCCAACTGTCTAATCCCGTGAATCACTCCGGCTGCATCTCTCTTCACGCCCTCTGTCACCATCCTGCTCACCCAGACTGGCAGACCAGTAAAGCAACAAAAGGATCCCTGGCCAGCCCAACAGTCAGCGTGGCCTTCCAAAGCTCGGACTGCCCATGAGCCCAGCCGAGCTCTTCACTCTCCTCCAGAGCCCGTTCCCTAGTTCACCAGTTAGTGACAACAGGCAGTCTAAGTTATGACTTAGCAGAGCACCCGGGACGCGTCGGGCTCTGCTCCTGCAGCATCTGTCATGGCCAGCTGGCCATCCCGTGTCCCTCCCTGTGCGCCAGCAGTACTGTGGCCTGGTCCACCCCAACTCCCTGCTCCCCTGAGTGCCTTCACCCCGAGTGCCACGGGTAGACTCCTCAGGGAAGCCTAAACGGGGCCCCATTCCCTCAAATGTGTTCCTTATCTGCGTCGCACAGTCCCTGCTGGCTCCGGGTACTGAGGTGTTTTCAGCCCGATGTTGTAGACGCCCTACCCTCAGCACCCATGAACATCTGACACACAGGTGTTTATCAAATGCTGGTACCAAGAACCACGCAGGGTCGGAGCGACTCTCACTCCAAGTACTGGCTATGCAGGAAGGACTGGGCAGAACCAGCCAGGCTCACCTCAGAGGAGGTCCACACCACAGCTGCTTACCTCCCTTCCTCCCTTTTCTCCCGCCACCAGGAGACAGCACCCTCACTTCCTCCAGCAGTCTGCACCCTGTGTTCACCACAGACACCCCCGTGCCTTAAAGCAGGCGCTGTCTCTCAAGGCACATCTGTCCTCTGGGCTTTGACTAAAACCGGGAGGGAGAAAGTGAAGCAGGCAGGGACACGGCGAGCCCACATCACAAGCCGAGGACTGAGACTGACTCTCGAGTCTTCTCACCCTTGATCTTGGCACAAAACCAGCTGTGCAAACCAAGTGCCTTGTGGACCGGGCTCCGGCTGGGATGCCTGCCTCCTTACCTCTGGACTTTTGACTCTGCTGCTTTTCCTGTCCCCCATGATCACTCCTAGCTAGGGCAAAAACTGCGAAGTCTCAGTATTGAAAAAATCTCCAAATCAGGCAAGAGATTAGAAGAAGCCCTTCTGAGACTGTCCAGAGCTAATCAGCATAGGTAGCACTTTATCCCCTAGAGCAGTGATGGCGAACCTTTTAAAGACCGAGTGCCCACACTGCAACCCAAAACCCACTTATTTATCACAAAGTGCCAACACTGCAATTAAACCTCAAAACTGAAGTTTTACTTTAGAAAAAACAACTGTTATCTGATGCTCAGCTACTGGGGTGACTTGGCTCACGTGCTAACAGAGAGGGCCCTGTGTTCCCACAGGTTCTCCTTATAGCATAGATTTTTAAATGGCAAGCGCTGCTTAGGAAGCCACAGAAGAAAGAGGGGTGGGGGAGAGAGGAGGGAGGGAAGGAAGGAAGAAAAGGAAAGAGAGAAAGACAGAAAGAAAACAGTGCGTACAGAAAGTAATGCGAGTTTCCTGTGAAACTGAGTTTGCTGTGTGCGTCACTAGCGGATGTAATGTGAAATATGTTAGTGTGCTTAACCTTCTGCTCTAAGGGACAGATGACATGGGCAGTGTCCGCCTTTGGATAGGCTGGTCTATGGGGGCTGGATGCTCTCCAGGACAGTGGGAGAGACAGCAAGCAGGAAACATCCGTTTCTGGTGGTGGCACCTGCCTAAACCCTGCAAATCCACTTTGATTGAGGGATCACTTCCTCTCAGTCTTTCCACAGCGCTCATTCAGGCCAAGCACCATCCTCTGCAAAAGCAAAGGCCATTCTGCCTCCTCCACAGAAAATTTTAAAAGAGCTAGAGGCTTAAAGCAAGGTAACCCAATTCTTCACGGCAGGGTTTAAGACGGCATCAGTATTTAAGAATTCTAGGAATGGTCTCAATTGAAAGGAATCTGCAGTTTCTACTCCAACAGCCTCTGGGAAGGGAACAAAGTAGGCAACCTTTGGAACTGAGAGATTACAGGTGAATCCAGCTTCCCATCTCCTGGCAGCTGTGCTCACCTTTGTTCACAAGTCCAAGCTGCTTACTGTACTACCTGCCCGAAAGCCCACTCCTCTGTCGTGCAAATGTGCACCCGACTCAACAGAGGAGCCCGCAACTCTGGAGTGAACCAGGTCAGCATGTCCCTGGTGCTGCTGCTGCTGCTGCTGCTGCTAATATTGCAGCCAGAAGCTAGCAGCTGGCCCATAATATTCATACAATCCCCCCAACTGTATGCAGTCACCTGATTTTCCTAGATTTTTTCCACTGTTCCAAATGGACCTCAGTGAGTCCAAATGTTTTCTGAAAAATGACAACCTGTCACCAAGCCAGCAACCCACACTACATATTCAGTACAGCATGTGAAGTTCCAAGGCAAGGTTTCTCCCACTCGTAATGAGAATCGTGTAGCCACTGTTTACAGATCTCACAGACGCACTGGTGTGACACAGCGGGGGAGACAAAATACACATTTATATCACACACCTTCACTCTGACAACCAAAGAACATCTGAATTCCTCCAGCAGAACAGGGTGGCTTGGAGGCCTTTTCCAGCCCAAAGCAAAAGGACCCGTCAATCTAAGCTCGCTGACAAACCCGAACGTTGCCTGCGCTGGCTCTGCAGGTGGAGACCAGCACATGCAACTGGCGCTCCCCTCGCTCTTCTGCTTCCTTACAGTGTCTTAAAGCTGCTTGACAGCACATGTTTCTGCTTCCTGTTCAGAATGCCAGGGAGGGGACTGGGGAGAAGCCCACCAGCCGGCTGAGGCTGATGGCTGACCTGGTAGAAGAAAATGCTAGGCCTTGTAGGAAACAATGCAAAAGCAAACGCAAAGCTCAGCAGCCACCCACAACAGAGTTCTGGGGGTGTGGCTTCCTTTGTGTGCCCATGGCACAGTTCGGTGGCCAATCAGCAGCCCGGCAACTCAAGGGTCATCCCTGTTTGGGGCCCGTGACCCCAGGCCACCTTCCACCTCTGATTTGGTGATTTAATCTGCATATTAGGGCAGATATCAATGTGATGTTACTGAAGAGAAATACAAAATGTAGGTGACTTCAGAGCCTACTGGAAATATGAAATGGAGCAGTGGAGAGAAGAGGACAGAGGACTGCACAGAGGGGAATAGGCAGACATTGGAATACAACTTGGGTTTGCTTCTCTTGGAGCTGAGAGAAAGGAGCTGCTATCCTTACCAGTCTCTTTTCTAATGCAAGTAGTCAGAAAACAAAGAAAAGAACATCAGAAAGGACCCCACCTCAGATACTTTTCAGTCTGGGAGCTGGGACCCTCAGTTACTCAAAAGCATTTTTTTCCCAAGAGAGCTCTTTAAACTTCTCTGGAAAACACTACAGTTGGTTATTGTGTCTCCACTACAAGTTTCCCTACAATAACCTGGGTTTTTTCTGCTTCACCCCACTGTCAAATCATTTCCTTATTGAGTGTACTCTGATGATCCTGAAATAATATGCAAATCCTGTCAGAATTTTGAAGTTTGAATCAAGATAGGAGGTCCACTCTTTAAAGTCAACTTAACTTCAGTCTCCCAAATTCCAATTAATCCTAAAGGATTCGAGTATTTATTATGTGAGCCAGGCATGGGAACGTGAAGTAGTATTTTATAGGCTGCAATCTCAAAGCACTTGGAGTCCATTTGCGATAAGGCTCATAGTTCCCACGGCCCGCAAGCCTGGCAACTCCACCTCCAGGGGCAACAGGCTTTCTGAGCAGAGAGCTCAGGGTCAGTCGGAGGACTTCGGGAAGGCTAAGGATGAGCAGGTCCTAGGCAGTGCGGGAGTAGGAGCAATCTTTGTTTCAGATGAGAAAGGAAGTACTTGTGGCAGACACTGGAGAAATGGGGCATCTGTGAAAGCAGGGAGGTGGTTGTTGGCTTATGAAGAACCTGGAGTCCTAGTGACTACACAGAGCCGCTGGAAGTCACAGGCGTGCTGGTTATATGTGGAATGATAACTCCCTTCTTCAGTATTTATGAAGTTTAGACGTGAGGGATTAAACCGCCAACGGTGTTGCAGGACAGAAAGCAGAGCACCCGGAGCTCGGGACAGCAGTTGATCAGGGCCTGGTGCACAGATGCACAGAAGGTACAGCCCAGGTTGTGAGTCGCCTGTTTTCTGTCGCCATAAC
This sequence comes from Heterocephalus glaber, assembly GCF_053883595.1. Classification (NCBI taxonomy): domain Eukaryota; kingdom Metazoa; phylum Chordata; class Mammalia; order Rodentia; family Bathyergidae; genus Heterocephalus; species Heterocephalus glaber. Next base: position 71,318,517 of record NW_028258324.1, read on the forward strand.
AAAATACCTGAAGCTGGATACTTACAAAAACAAAAACAGATTTATTCAGCTCCCAGTTTTGGAGGCTGAAAGATCCAGCAGCCCCCACATTGGGCCTCTGGTGAAGGCTGCAGCTTGGCCAGCAGCACATGGAAAACATCTGAGCACTTGGGTGGCCTCAGGCAGGGGCAGGGACCTGGCTGGTGTTAATCCCACCCACAGTGACCTCATCACCTTGCTCTAGGCCCCTCCTCTTAAAGGGCCCACCACCCCTTAACACCACCACACTGGGGCCATCCTGTAGCGTGTGTTCCCTGGAGGACAAACCACATCCCATTCAAAGAGCAAGGATAAAGAAGCCCTTTCAGGAAAAACACAGGCCCAGCAGAACCTGATGGATACATGGGATGGGAGGAAAGGAAGAAGAGGAACAGCGCATGCAGCTCCAAGCAGTACAGACAAGGAGAGGGAAACCGAGTCCCTAAGTGAGCTGAGCCAGGCTCATGTTTGGCCTTAGACTTGTGCTGCTGCATTTGAGTTGTGGGAGAGATAACAAGGTACAAACATCCAGCAAGGCTTCAAGACTGGAGCTGGGGGGGTGGGGGGGTGGACTGCAGACGCAGCGCAGCCCTCTGTGCATGAAGATAGCTGATTTCGAGCACATGGCGAACTCTCAGGGAGAGCTGGGCAGACAGATCCAGAAGGAAAGAACTCAGGGGGGGGAGGAGGAGGAGGAGGAGCAGCCTAGGGGAAAGGAGCTGTTCAAAAGGCATGTTCATCAGAAAATTAATACAGGGTGAACAGGTGGGCAGAGTGGGTAAGCGGCCCTGGCCATGGAGCTCCATCTAAAAGACAAACCCTGATCCTAGAGCTATGCTGGGAGCAACTGGGGGCTACAGAGGGCCCCGCCCCACCTCAGGGCAGGCTGGGTGGGAGGCATCTTCCTGATGACAGAAGCATCTCCCACCCTCAGGCCTGAGGGCTGAGCAGTGTTACCTAGAGACAGCCGGAGGATTCTAATTTCCAAAATGTACACACTTTTGTTTCTGTCCATGTTTCTTGACCACCATTTCTGGCCACTGTCATAATAGAGTAACAGCATCTAACAGGGAAACTATATTTCTGTGTTTTATTTAGTACTCACAAGTTTAAAGAAACTTCTTTTTTGGTAATATAGGGTTGAATCCAAGGCCCTCACACTCAGCTATTCTTCCGCCCTTTTAATTTATTTAAAATTTTTTTTTTTATTTTGAGACAAGGCCTCACTAAATCACTAAGTTGCCCGGGCTGTGCTCAAACTTGCAGTCCTCCCACCTCAGCCTCCCAGAGTGCTGAGCTTACAGGTTCAGCCTGCCACTAAGCCCAGGTAGGAAACCTTATTAATGATACGGCTACCATATTGGTTGCATTACTCCCACACACCCGAGACAACGTATCAGCAAGAAAGTCAATTATGTGGCTTCGTGCAGAATGACAGTTCCTTGGAGACCTTAAAATTCCAGGACACTGACTCTGAACACTCACTTCCCAGCACAACCGCTGAACACTGCCCTGCAATGCTCTGTCCACCAGCCGTCTCCCAACGTTTCTTCTTCCCCTCCCTCCATGTCTCAAGTGTGGGAATCATCAGAGCCTTTGCTCTCCCATCACAAGCTCCTGCCTGCCTGTCCACGGCACCTTCAGGGCTGCCAGAGAAACCTCACTCATGCCTGTGAGTGAGGCGACGTGGATGACACCGTCGCTGTCCCTGTCCTGGACCCGCCCCTCTCCCAGTCCCTTCAGCAGCCCATCCCCTGACCCTGACCCTGACCCTGCACCTCCTGCTTCCTAGAGAGGACAGCAGACATCGGTCGTCACCTCCTGGTCCACAGCCACCGCCTCACAGGTCCCCGGACCACACTCTCCACCTGCTCGGTAAAACATGGTGTGGGGAAGCAAGTGACATACCTCTCTGGAGTGCACAACTCAAGGGACCAACAAAATCCTGTACCCAATATAGTATCTTACAGACTTGTAAAAAGTTTTAGTTGATATAAAAAAATTTAAATAGCAAAACTGTAAATAGACAGGAGCCCTTTCTGTGCTTTCATAGCCCTGTCTCACAGAACTCACCCTCATTCCTGCCCTGCTGGCCGGAAGCCTCTGGGCTTGCATTGCTGACTTCCAGGATGTGTTTGCATTCATAAAGTATCATAAAACAGTACCAACCTTGCTATATGCAATACACACTTCTGTCCCTCTTTCTCTCTCTTTTTCTTCCTTTCTTTCCTTCTTAATGCTATGCTTCCTAAAATTGTTGTATAAACCAATAGATTGTGACCTGCAAATTGGGAAAACACCAATTTAGCAGAAATGAAAGCTCTACTATGAAATAGTCTTCTCTTACTTCACTTGTTGCCAAAACAAAAATAAACCCTGAAATTCTACTTAAGTTGGCAACATTATTTGAACAAAAAACTAATATATTAGAAGAAAGAAACAAAACTAATTTAGCCATTCTATCTTAGTTCTAGTTTTTTTCTTTGTTGAAGAAAGAAAATATTGTAGTAAAACCTACTCCCAAATGGTTTCATAGAAAACAGGACTGAATTGATGATGATTGTCTTCATTTTAAAAATTGATTTAATATTCAGAATATTCCTTGAGTCATAAAAGTATTGATAATCCTTTTCAAAGCAACATGATTATAAAGTATGACTATAAATTAATAAGGTTCCTCTAGCAGTAAGTCAATGATTTTTTTTTTAAGCCTTAAAACTATATGCCATTTGCATTCAAAGTTTGATTGCTTAAAGTCTCATGTGACAGACAATTTTTGGTTCTTGTTCAGGCATGATTCAAAGGCAAGAAAGATAGAATTTCTTGTAACCACACAACCAGTTACCAGGTGGCACTGATTGCTTATGCTATGCACTCAACAAGGGAGAAAGCAACCTGAATTTTGATTTTGCCATGCACATTTTAACTATGAAAAATTTGATATCCTTTCAATAGTTCTACTTTTTGGGGGGCGGGGGGGGTACCAGGGATCGAACTAGGGACCTTGCACTTACAAGGCAGGTGGTGGAACCATTGAGCTAAATCCCCAGCCAGTTATACTATTTTTTAATTCAAGTTTGTGTGTCCAATAGAAGTCCTCTAAAAGAGGAATATTTCTGGGCCAGGGATTTAGCTCAGTGGTTCTGCCGCCTGCCTCGCAAGCGCAAGGTCCCAAGTTCGATCCCTGGTACCAAAAAAAATTAATAAAAGATCATTTAAAAAAATAAATTAAAAAAATTAAAGAGGAATATTTCACCCAGTAGCTGTCTTCAGATGTCTTTATGGCTAAAACTTTAGCCATAAAATAGTAGCTCAAGCCATGGGCAAAACCATTTCGAATCATCATTCTTCTACAAAGAATACATTTATAAAGTTAGTTCTTGATTCAGGGTTAGTCCAAAGATTTTAAATGTATACTTAGTTATGCAGTTCTTTAGAAATTCAACTTGGGTGTAGATTTCTGTTTGCTAGTTATAGGGGAAATAAAGTAAGTAAATACCACATGGAAAATAAATGAAGGCAAAGCCTAGGTCTTTCTTTTTTTTCGGTACCAGGGATCGAACTCAGAACCTTGTGCTTGCGAGGCAGGTGCAGCACCACTAAGCTACATCCCCAGTCATCTAAGTCTTTAATAAGGAAACTGGTAGCGTGGGGTTCTAGGATAGCAGCATACTTTAGTGCTGTTACATTAAGTCACTAAAATTCTCTAGTAACTAGTTTGATTACATGGCATTTACAACAACAAAAATAGAAAAATAGCCGAGGATTTAGCTCAGTGGTTTCACTGCCTGCTGTGCAAGCACAAGGACCTGAGTTCAATCCCTGTTACCAAAAAATAAATAAATAAATAAATAAAATAAGTTAAATATTGGTGTTCCTAACCCTGGGCCTCTGAATTCTTTTGTGTGTGTGTGTGTACCAGGAATTGAACTCAGGACTTTACGCTCGCCAAACAGGTGCAGCACCACTCAGCTGCATCCAGCCCTTCTGAATTCATTCTTGCAAATCAGTTGTTTGGGTGGATAGGGCTGCTTGCTTTCTGAAGTACAAGTCTTGTTGGTTTTTTTCATTCCTACTTAAGCTTAACCACTCTAGCAACAGTTACCAACATGGCTATGTTTAGTACACACCAGAAGGTGTTATGAGTGCTATGAGGGAGACAGGAGCTCCCCATTTTGTAGAAGAAATTGAGGCACCAAGATACTGCATTAACGCCAGCCGGGCGTGGTTGGTACATGCCTGTAATCCCAGGACTCAGGAGGCTGAGGCAGGAGGATCACTGTAAGTTCAAGGCCAGCCTGGGCTACATAGTGAGCTCAAGTCCAGCCTAAATTCCAAGCAACTCAGCAGCTGATCTGCTCCGAGGCCCTCCCAAATTGCTCCTGCCCTTCCTCCAGCACAGCAATTTTCAGTTCCCAGCAGGAGGGAGGGCGGGGCTGACGTCAGTGACCCACAAAGGCAAGGAATCTGCTCCCCTATCTAAAGTTCGGGACCATTTATGCTTTGCTACAACCTGCATTTCAGTAGCAGGTGTTCTCATTATCTTTTCTAACATTACCTCTCCCTAACCTCCATGGACTACAGGACTTCCTCCTTACCTTTGCTTTGTCCCAGTAACTCTAGACAGTGGGCAAAAGTGACCTCAGGAGTCTGTGTCCTCTGGATACAAAAATTTTTTTCTCCAAACACCAGGAAGGAAAAAGAAAGGAGGGAAAAAGAGATAGGATGGAATAAAGGAGAGAACAGGAAAACATGGGAGAAAACTCAAAGAGGATGTTTTAAGCAAGTATTCAGTAAGCAGGTAGTGAAATGTGAGGAGTCATAAGCGTAGAGTCATACCCTAACCCTGGGAAAGCCATCCTTCTTTTAATAAAAAGCTTTATAAAAATTATTTCATGAATCACAGCAGAAGAAATTTAAAGATATGTTCAGAGTTGCCTCGTAAAACAACAGGCAAAAAGTTAACATGATTAATGGATGTAAACCAGTTACCCACCATAAGGGTCACAGCCAGATGCGAATCAAAAATACAGGTTCAGGGCTGGGGATTTAGCTCAGTGGTTTCACCCGCTGCTGCGCAACTGCAAGGACCCGAGTTCGATCCCCAGTACAAAAAAAAAAAAAAAAATACAGCTTCAGCTATCAGTAATACAAGATTGCCCATCCCTGTAAGGTGATAGCAGATACTCTGAAAACTGCCCCACTCCTGACTCCACCCCATAACATTCTTCACACACTGTGATGGCTTTGTCTGAGTCCCTAGAAATCAACATTCACTCGAGCTAAGATTTTTTTCAGTCTTGAGATTTCTTAGAGGTGGCTTTGCCCCAGAAAAATTGACCAAGGGACATTTGTTTTGTTGCATTTGGTTTGGGGAAGGGGAGGCCAGAGGAAATTCATCAATGAATCTGATATTTGAAACTCGTTTCCTAAACCGAGTGCACTTCGAAGGATGAGTTTCTTCTGATGAGGGAAGGGGGAGCAGAGGGAAATCAAGGACAGCTGCGTAGGAGAGGTGGCAAATGAGTGGGACCTAGGGTAGAGCTAGAATTCCACCATGGGTCTGGGGAGGAAATAAGTAACAGTTGAGAAGGAGAGACAATAACAGGGAGCATTTAAACTGATTTAAAAGTGGGGTGGAGGGAGAAGGGAGAAGATATTCTAAGAGAGACCAGTGTTGGGATTTCTGAAAGCACACAGTAGAAAAAACTTGTGGGTAGAGTGGGGAATCTCAACTTAATTTGCTAGAAGCTAGGGTGAAGGGAGACATGGGGTCAAAGAGATTAGAAAAGGGAGCTGAGGTCAAATTGTGCCAAGAAGAATAATGATTCAGAAATAGGGTGACACACTTTAGCTGTCTTATTCTAGACACTGTATCTGGAAAAACCACAGAGGACACAAAGTAAAATAGTATATAAGAGATATAATAATGTTTCTGTCTTTGCTGACCAACACTTATTGTAATAAGCTAACTACTATTATTAAGCACCTGAACTGTTCAAGGCCTGACAGTGGGGAGCCCCGAAAGTACAACCTACACTTAATTGACTACAGATATTAACTTATCACATACTGTGTAGGAGGCCAATGGCAGGATGCTGGGGAGACTCCAGGGATGTTTCAGGTGTGGATCCCCTACGGAGAATCAACACATGTTCCACTGCAACCTGGAATCAGACCTGATGGAGAGAGAAAAGCAGAGGATTTTAGAATGAGAAAAAAAAGTAAAAGTAGGTCTGTGGCCTGCCGCTCATTTACTGGAGACTGCACTTGACTTACCTTGAAGCTATGTACCAGAGTTTGCTGAGAATCAGTTGAGATGATTTATTGACCAAGTGTGATAATTTCCTCTCTGAAAACCTTTCGTGGAACTTCACCATTATGGGTTAGTAGATAGCTAACATTTTTTAGCTATCAAAATGCTGAGCTATACTCATTATGATTCTTCTCAAAAATATTAGGTAAGAGTTTATTAAAATACTGTCTGAATTGCTAAGGGCCACTTAACACATTCCAAATATTGTTGAGTCTGAGAACAGAGGTATCATCCCTAATTGACTGAAAATGGTCTTCCATTATCCTTGACAGGAAAGAACACCATGGTTCCCACAAGCACTTAAAATACCTTTCAGTGACAATAACACAGATATAGGACTATAAAGCTCTGTAAATTAAGGAGAAGGAAACCTAATGGAGTCTATGTTTTAGCTAAGTTTGCTTGGCGCACTATCAAGAAATTATAGAAAGAGTTGTAGAAATGGAGGAAAAGAGAAAAATATGAAATCTCAGATGAGCCTTAGGCTGTATAACAAAGTGTTGAACTTGACCTTTGGGAGTTTTGTTGCCTGCAGAATTGGTAGAACATTCTCTTCTGTAGTCGCCTGCCTGGCTTCTAGTATTAAAGCCTTCACAATGGAAGATTAACCTGAATAAGTTACAGACCAAAGCCAGCCTCTGAGTTCATAGCATCAAAATGTAAAAAGTCACTTGAATTTATTCAAAGGTCACATCTCACCTGATCAAGTTTTTAAATCTTCAAATATAAAAATTCTTATGTTCTGTCTATAAGTAGATATTGCACACAATAAGGAAAGTAATTCTAGATTTACAGTGTTCTGGCTACATCTTTTTGGGCAGAGATTTGATGTCAAATGGCAGAGCCCTTTTAATAATTTGCCTAAATCCATTCAATGGAACATACATAAAATAGGGTAGATTTTGTTACTTTGAGAAGAGACATCTGAATTTCTCTCACTTTCTCTCAAACTCTGTGTTTTGAAATGCAAATTCTAATGCAACTGGGGCTCTGGAAGAACTCAACCCTTTACAATTTGAAAGTCACCAAGTGCAATGATTCCAGCCAAAGTAACCCATTTTTAAAGATGACCCATTTCAAAACCCATTACTGAAGCTGTTCTATATTTGAGAATTAGGAAGTTATTTCCTTTTACTACAATCTCACTGTTTGAATGCCTTTTATAAAAAGGGAAATTTGTGTCACAATGTGACTTATTTTTTATCTACTCACTAGGGACTGGACTTTATTTTAAAAATCCATCCTCATCTTCTGAGTTTTTTCTGAGGGCAGAACAGTTCTAAGCGTCTGTAGTACTTGTGTCTTGTGTTCACCTCTCACTTCCTCCCAAAGAACTTCTCTGGGTTCAAAAGCTTTCACCCACCTGGTGTGTCAGGGTGAGCCCTTGATGCTGGATAAATACTGTGGGTGCGGAGATACCTGGGAGGGAGAGAGGGTGAGCAGCGAGCCTACAGTGGAAACCCTTCAAGTATTCATTATCTTGTTTTAAAAGCAAAGCGTTGGTCCCCCAAAGCAGCTTTCCCCTTCCATCTTGTAACAAGTGTAACATCCGCCACCGCCACCGTTGCTTTCTTTTGAGAAAGCTAAAACCTCGGCTTCTAATCACTAATCATCCTTCCAGAGCGTTCAGGGTGGGATCGTTTTTGCGCCACTTCTTAACACATCTACTTTCAATCATCCCTTTCTGGGTCACTTTCAGCTTCTCAGATCCCTCTCCCTTCCCCCAGAGGGACCAGGTAAGGTTTCCCAAAATAAAGGCACAGAGGAACTAATCCAGTTCTGACGGACATGCTTTCATTAGAGAGGAATCCGAAATAGAAGCTGCAGGCCCTCGCCAGCCGCTGCGGTGACAACATCGGTGCCCCTCTGGCACGAGCCACAGCCTGTGAGGAGCGAGGCTGGGAAAGAATCTGGTGTAGCTAATTTGAAGTTGTTACTTTGTACCTAAACCGTACTTGAGCAAGCAACTGACTGTCACACCGGGATGCGAAGTAAAACCAGGGTAGGCAAAGCAGAGCAGCAGGGCTTTCCCGCCAAGAAGAGATTTTAGTTTTCTAGTTTCCCCCGCCTGCCCACTCCGTTTCCGTTTCCCAGCCGGTAACCCGCCGAAAGCTTCCCCGGTCCGCCGGTTTGCCCTTTCCCACCCGACCAGGGGCGGAGGCACCGGGACCCCCGCCAGAACCCGGGCCGGCAGGCGCGGCTTCCACCTCGCGGCTCTCGGCACCGCGGAGCGGCAGCCGGTGGCCTGAGCTCCCCCCCCCCCGGCGGGGGGCGCCGGGCCCCGGAACACGGCCCGCGCCGGAGCCCTCAGGTCCGAGCCTACAAGCCGCACCCAGGCGGCTGCTGGCCCGGGATCGGCGGCCGGGCCGAACAAAGGCACCCGCGGAGGGAGCGCGCCCTCCGGCCCCCCGGCCCCCGGTCCCCGGTCCCGGGACGCGTTCCAACCTGTGGTCCCGGAGCCGCGCGTGGGAGCCAGCGCGCCGTCCACGCCTCGCCCGTCTCCCCTTTCTGCCCTGCGGAGACCTCGTCCGGCCCGGCCAGGCCCGGCCCGGGAGAGCGCGGTCGGCCGCGGAGCGAGCGCACCGGCGGGCGGGGCGGGCCCAGGCCGGGACAGGCGGGGCGGGCGGAGGCTGAACGCCCGAAGCCCGCCGGAGACCCGCGAGTGGATCGGGACCCGGGGCTTCGCTTACCCGAGCGCTCTGAGGACTTCCCCATTCGGCGACAGAAGGGGAAGGCCACATGCACCGGACAGGGCCTCGGCCCGCTGAGATGCGCCTGGCGCTGGGCGGTTGTTTGTAGTCGCACAACTGACCGCACGTTCTGGTTCCACACCGAACCCCCCCTCGGACACGGTCCATCCGCGCGGAGACCCGCGAGCCCCTCGTCCCATTCGCTCAGAACACGCCACAGTCGCGCGGGATACAAAGTTTCGCGGCCCTCGGATCATCCTACTTTTGTTTCCAGCGAGAGCTCTAAGCTCTAAGGGCAGGCGAGGCTCGGAGGCTTCTGTCTCTGGCCACCTACACCGGGCCTCTGGAGCCTGGGTAACAACCGAGGGGACTTTGTTGTCCACCAAGCCGGGCTGCACCACAGCGTCGATGCATTTTAGATGAGCGCCTCTCCCTCCCCGGGGCCAGCTTCCCGAGGATTTTTACCTTCAAGCTCGCCTTCATTTCGAAGGGAGTTTAAAGCAAAACTGCCCAAGGGCGAGCCCAGCTCCTCAAACGTCCCAACGGAGGTCCGCTGTTCTCCTCAGGCTGGGCCAGAATCATAGGTCTCAAGAACAAAACTTTCGGGCTTTAAATCTCGGGCGAGGGCCTCGCCAGCGCCGGGCTCGGCTCGCGTCCCCGCGGGGAGCGGGCTGGGCTGCAGCGAGCCGGGCCGCGCTGGCCCAATCAGCGCGGGCGGGGGCCGGGCCGGGCCGGGCCGGGGCCTCCCCTCGCTCCCTCCCGCCCCTCAGCGCCGCCGAGCCCGGCCCCTCCGCGCCGCCCGGCCAGGCCACGAAGGTGACGGCCCCACCCGATCGCGCCCTTGCCCACGGGTGGGGCTCCGGGAAGTGAGACCCCGCGCCGCCCCATTACCCGCGGGGTAACTGGGTTCATCCGCCCAGATGAGCGGGGCGAACGCCGGACACCACATGAATGTCCCCTTTCAGCTGTTTCCCCCGGGCGCCTAACTAGACCTCCGAAGAATGCAGATGTCTCCCGGGAGCAAGAGCAAGAGTAAATAAATCCTTTATGTGTTGGGTTTCTTGTTCCCCAAAGGTTGTCCTAGCCTTCTCCTTATAGGACAAAACGTGAACTTTTCAACAGAGATCACATCTGGAGCGGTTTCGTAATGATGCATATTTCAGGACTCGACAGAAAAATAGAAGATTATCCCAAATCCTTCAGTAAAAATTAAATTTTGGTGGGGCCAGGGATTTAGCTCAGTGGTTCTGCCGCCTGCCTTGCAAGCGGAAGAATCCGAGTTCGATCCCCTGTACCAAAAAAAAAAAAAAAAAGTTTTGGGCTTGTCAGTTTTGGGCAAAGGAATAAAGTACTGAGTTGGAAGTAGCCTGCTGAGTCAGAGTTTAAAACTGTAAATGCAACGTCATGTGTGTTTTGCAGACTAGATTTTTACCATGTTTTGTAATTGCTTTTTCCAAGCCCCTCAGGGCTTTTTCCAGGCGTGAAATTCCTTTCGTGACGACCCACAGGAGGCGTGGCTCCGCCCTCCCTGAGGTAGTTTCAGTCACTGTACCGTGGGCTGGGCGGCCCTGGCCAAGAGGGACAAAACGTGATTCATAGGCGGTTACCAGGGAGACCACAAATAGGTGTGTGAGTCGTGAGCCCCGGGGCCAGTTGCGTCCTGTCCCTGTTACAGCCCGAACCCTAACCCTAACCCTGCTAGCGCAGGTGTAGGATGTCCTTGGAGCCAGGCCCGCTGAGCGTGTGTATTCCACATGCAGACACACAGGGCCCTCATCCCAGTAAATACCCACTGACCCAAACTCGATAACAGATAGATAACGGCCACACATTGACCTCATCCTGCAGACAGACACGGCAGACAGGATCGGGAAAGTCAGGCCAGCAGTGGGTGTGATTTGGGGCTTTGGGGGGACAGAGCATGAGGATGCGAGATTGGAAGGGCAAAGTGGCCCGGACTGCCTGCACCAGGACCCACATGTGTGCGTGAACATGAGCGTGTCACACACATGCGCACACACAGGGCCAAGAAAGGGAAACCCTTTGCCCATCTGGTGAGATCTTTTAGAGCAGACTACCTCCCATCCGGGCCCAGAGAGGGGAAGACAGTGCTACATTGGATGGTAGGGATGAAGCTATTGAGATGGTTGGTGTCACGAGTGGACACAGAGGCCACTCTCGAGACCAAAAGGGCCTCTGAGTTAGGCCACCTGGGGGCTCAGAGGAGCCAAAAGGAATGCGCACATCTGCCACACCAAGATCCCAAGAGTCGAGCAGTTTCCCAAATGCAGTGGTTTATTGAGCATTTATCACATTCACAGCAAGACAGAGGAGCTCACACACTGCAGAAGCTGGAAGCTGGAGGCGGCAGATGGTGCAGGATTTCCTTCCACTCAGCCAACACACCATGGGAACACAGCAGGCCCAACAGGCAGCACTGGAGCTCACAGCCATCACGAGACCAGGCGCTCGGGACAGGCAGGGTGACAGTCACAGACAGTTGCAGACCTCGAGAGCGGCAGCTCTGCGAAGAGCAGCGCCCAGGGCAGAGTCCACAAGCACAGAGCCAGAAGACCCAGCCCCAGAGCAGCGCGAGGCTTCTTTTACGATGTGAGGAATTCAGTACAAACAACATGTGCTAATCTTAGAGGAGTGTACAAATAACACACTAATCCTGTAGCAATAAAAATATTTTTCTCTTTATGGTAAAAATATATTTTTTAGAAAACATTTTTATAAGTTTATCAAAAGGGATTCACAAGATAAGTTTTTGGCACACAGGCTGTGTGGTTATCACACAGTACAGTTGCCACACGAGTTATCCCACAGGCACACCGGTCCTGTGGTTATCATAAGTTGGTGTAGCCTCAGGAAGCCAGTCTGAAGCCAGACAGGAGCACAGATGGCTTCTGTCCTGCTCACATCATCCCACCCCCTCACACCTTGAGGTGTGCGTTGAAAGATGTGGAAGGGAATCAAACAAGATATCTGGCAGATTTACTTTTTCTAGGTTTTGTGAAGCAGTACAAAGCTAAATGAAAAAAAACCAAATACAATATAAAGCACAATAATCAGTATTTCATCAGGGGAGGATGTTAAACCACTCTATCAACTATGCCAAGTCCACAAAATCCATGACCAAAGAATGCCCGACTATTATTTGCCTGAACAGGTGCAAAAACTTATCCAGCTCAATGCACCAGTGCTGGAATTACACCAACGGTTAAAGTCAGGACCACTAGAGCAGTCAGTGTTAAACTCAGCATTGGCAACCTGAACTAGGTCGTCTAACTCATGTATGTTGTCCGTGTACTGAGAAATGAGTTGTAAGGAATGTCTGGTGTGTGTCTCTAGTGTCTTGAAATTGTCAGCCAGTTTTTGGAGTTTTATGTTGCTTGGTGTCTTAGTTACTTTTCTTGTCGCTGAGACAAAATACCCAACACCCAAAGTTAAAGGAGGAAAGGTTTATTTAGTGTATAATTGAAGGCTTTATTTAGCTTTTGTAGAGGTTTCAGTCCATAGCTGGCTGGCTGCAATGCAGAGTGGCACATGGCAGAGGGGCATTGAAGAGGAGAACAACAGTTCAAGGTAGCAAAAGCAACAAGAGACCTTAACAGCATCTTTCTCCCCCTTTTATCTTCTTCAGACTACTTAGGGTGGGCAGCACTCACTCCCTTAATCCTAGTGCCTTCGGGTCTAACATTGCACCATGAATCAATCACACACTCTGGATTCAGCCACCTCTGAAAAGCCCCACCTGGGCCAGGGATTTAGCTCAGTGGTTCTGGCACCTGCCTCGCAAGCACAAGGTCCAGAGTTCAATCCCCGGTACCAAAAATAAAAATAAAAAACACCACCTACAACTGCATGACACTTTAGGGGACATCTAGACACAGCCATAACACTTAGTGAGGGCCAGTGTGTCAGGCAGGTTAGAGTCATCAGGAGAGTAATAATTAAAATGCCAAAATCTTAGATTGGCTTCTGTCAGAGCATAATAATCCAACAGCTGAACTGGCCATGCATCATATCTATCCAGTAGGGTCATGTCCATACAGGGACAGGTTTGAGGTGGATTGGTCAAAGGGGAGCTGGTGGTGGCATTAACAGAAGTAGGCAGAGAAGTGATAGGAGTGAGATTAGAAGGGGCTGAGGTAGATTTCTGCTGTTTAAGTGTACCTACCCTCCAAGCTTATGCTGTAGCCAAGCAGTGCCTCTTGGGAGTGACATACATGAGATTCTTTTCATATCCTTCAACAATTAGCAGATCGCCAACCTCCAAACAGACATACCGCAAATAGTTGCTTGCACTGTATAATATGCAATTGTAGAATGGATAATTGGATTGTGGAGAGGGGGTAAGTCTTGGTTGCAACCACCAGGCCCAAGCCAATATTAATAGTAGCATCAGTGGGAATTGCTGTGCCACATGCAAAAGGAATCAGTAGGAGGAGTCATAAAATCTCCATGAACTGAAGGAACATGGGAGGCTCTATGTGCCACCATTGATTCACTGCCCGGAAAACTATTTTCTTAGTCTCAATTGCATTATTTTCTTCTCTGATCTTGATAATTTCGTCCCTTGTATGAGCTTTGGGCTTGATTTGGTCTTCTTTTTCTAGAAGCTTCAGGTTCAACATTAGGGTGTTTATTTGAGCCCACTCTGTTTTCCTGATATGGGTATTCACTGCTATAAATTTCCCTCATAGGACTGCTTTCATTCCATCCCATAAATTCTGGTATGTTTTATTGGCATTATCATTTAATTGTAGAAACTGTCTAATTTCTTCTTTAATTTCACCTGTGCCCCATCAGTTGTTCAGGAGGGTGTTATTCAATTTCCATGTGTTATGAAGTTCCTGTGGTTTCTTTGGCCATTGATTTCCAATTTCACTGCACTATGGTCTGATAATATGCATGGGATAATTTCAATTCCTTTGCATTTACTTAAACATATTCTGCGAGCTAGTATGGATCTCTTTTGGAGAACATCCCGTGTGCATCTGAAAAGAATGTGTATTCTGATGTTGTGGGGGGGAACACTCTGTAGACATCTACTAAGTCCTTTGTTCAAAAGTTTGGTTCAGTTCTAATATTTCATTGTTAATTTTTTTGTCTAGTTGATTTGTCTATTTCTGACAGTGGAGTATGGAGGTCCCCCATTTCAGTTGTATTAGTGCTTGATTTTTCATGTTCATTAATATGTGTTTTATATGGTTGAGTGCACTGGTGTTTGATACATATATTTTTATGATTGTTATATCTTCCTCTTGGCTTGTTCCCTTTACAAAGATGTAATGACCTTCTTTGTCTCTCTTAATCAGTTCTGGCTTGAAATTCACTTTGTCTACAAGTAGAATAGCTACTTCTGCTTCTTTCTGGGTTTCTGTTGCATAGAGTATTGTTTTCCATCCTTTGACTTTCAGTCTATGAATTTCTTTTTGAAATAAATGTATTTCTTGAATGCAGCATATTGTTGAATTTTGCTTCTTGATCCATTCTGTCAGTCTGTTTCTTTTGATTGGTGAATTGAGACCATTAGCATTGATGGTTATAACTGATATGTATTGACTTACCTTGTCATGTTATTTTCCTGTTGTTGGTGCCCTTCTTTCCTCCTGTTTAATTTCTTCCCTTGCCTCATAGATTCATTCTGTTGGGGTTCATAGGGTTGTAATCCTTGTTATCTGTTTCTAGAATATCCTTCGGAACACTTGAGAGTGCTGGTTTGGTGGTCATGAATTTCCTCAGGTGTTCTTTGTTATGGAAGCATTGTATTTCTCCATCAATTTTGAAAGATAGTTTTGCAGGGTACATCAATCTGGATTGGGGGTTGTTTTCCTTTAGGGCTAGAAATGTTTCACTCCAAGCTGTCCTTGACTTGAGGGTTTGTGTTGAGAAGTCAACTGTGATTCTGATGGGCTTTTCCTTATAGGTGATTTGCTTCTTTTCTCTAACAGCTTTTAATATTCTGTTCTTGTGTTGAATTTCTGGAATCTTTACTATTATATGCCTTGGGGAAAATTCTTTTTGATTGTGGCTAATTGGAGTTCTATATGCCTCACTTATCTGTATGTCAAATTCTTTTTCCTTGTTTGAGTTTTCTGCCATTACTTCTATGAACAGGTTTTTTTGTCATTTGTGCTGTCTCCTGCTTATCATTGATTCTGATCAATCTTATGTTATTCTTATTTGCATCATCTAGTAGCTGGTGGATTGATTTCTCATGCTCCTTTGCTATTTTTAATAAATCTTTATTTTTATGATCACTAATCATAATCCTACCTTCGAATGAGTGCAGGCTGCGACCCCATGGTCATCGTCTTAGCAGTGCAGACCGCAATAGGCTCCTTCAATGGTACTTTATCTACTGTGCCTGTCCACAACCTGGGCTCAGCTGTCATCAAAGAAGTACTCAAAAGGGCCACACTAGCTCCCAAAGACGTGTCCAAGGTCATATTTGGACATGTCTTGTGAGCAGGTTGTGGGCAGAATGCTGTTCAACAAGCCAGTGTAGGTGCTGGAATTCCTTACTCTGTTCCAGCATGGAGCTACCAAATGATCTGTGGGTCAGGCCTTAAAGCCGTGTGCCTTGCAGCCCAGTCAGTAAAGATAGGTGACTCAAGTATTGTGGTTGCAGGAGGCATGGAAAGTATGAACAAGGCTTCTCCCTTGGTTCACCTGAGAACAGGAGAGAAGATTGGTGAGATGTCTTTATGAGACAACGTACTCTGTGCTGGTCTTACAGATGCATTTCACAACTACCATATGGGTGTGACCACTGAAAATGTGGCCAAAAAATGGCAAGTGAGTAGAGAAGCTCAAGACAAGGATGCTGTTTTGTCTCAGAATAGGACACAGAATGCACAGAAAGCTGGCCATTTTGACACAGAGATTGTACCAGTTTTTGTGTCATCTAGAAAAGGTCTCACAGAAGTTAAAGTAGATGAGTTTCCTCATCATGGGAGTAACCTTGAAGCTATGTCCAAGCTAAAGCCTTACTTTATCACAGATGGGACAGGAATGGTCACTGCAGCTAATGCTTCAGGAATAAATGGTGATGCTGCAGCTGTGGTTCTTATGAAGAAGTCAGAAGCTGATAATCATGGACTTACACCTTTAGCACACATCATTTACTGGTCACAAACTGGTGTAGAGCCTTCCTTCCCTGATGAAAACAGGACCAATTCCAGCCATAAAGCAAGCTGTCTGTCACAAAAGCAGGCTAGTCTCTGGAGGATATTGATGTATTTGAAATCAATGAAGGCTTTGCAGCTCTCCCTGTTGCAATAGCTAAAGAACTTGGATTAAACCCAGACAAGGTCAACATCGAAGGAGGGCCTATAGCTTTGGGTCATCCTCTAGGAGCATCTGGCTGTTGGATTCTTGTGACCCTGTTACACACACTGGAGAAAATGGGTGGAAGGCGTGGTGTTGCAGCCCTATGCGTTGGGGGTGGAATGGGAATAGCAATGTGTGTTCAGAGAGGATGAACTGCTTAACAGTAGTAGTCACACGTAATAGTAGTCAC
The DNA here is from genome assembly GCF_053883595.1 of Heterocephalus glaber. Lineage (NCBI taxonomy): Eukaryota > Metazoa > Chordata > Mammalia > Rodentia > Bathyergidae > Heterocephalus > Heterocephalus glaber. The sequence goes on from NW_028258324.1 coordinate 71,335,072, forward strand.
ACTTAATCTAAACTTAAATCTCATTTCTTTCTAAACTAACAAATTACAATATTGTAATGTAAAACTGGAGGACCGAAGTGAAGAAGGAAACCATCTCCTACTTCACAGAAACAAGCTGTCAGCCTGCTGTACTTTAATGTGTAATACTAGGCACAAGGCATTGCATTTAAATTTGTTATAAATTAAATAAAAGGGAAATCACATCAGCCATCAAGGACTCCAGAATGAACAGCATCTTCATAACCTCCATGTTTATCATCTTTACTTTCTGGGTGTAATTTAATCAGATCATCAATTCGAAGACTGGTAATTGCAGCTTCTGTTGTGAATTTCAAGCTCTTTACTTTAACTATACTTGGTTCAAACACTCCTGCTTGCTTGTTGACTCTTGGTTTACCATTGATCAAATCAAGACCAATCCTGCAATTAAGGGAAAAAACTGGGTAAATGATCTCTTACAAGTTGATTAAGCAGCCCATTAATTCTCCCTATTCCTGAGAAATGCTGAAGACTGCAGTAGTTAATTAAGATGTGTTATGTACATGTACCAACTCCCCACAATGGATATAACCACCATTATGTACTCCAAAAGGTACTAATAAAGATACAGCAGTTGTCATTGAAAAAAATAATAATCCTGCCTTCTATATCTGATATTCTGTCCTCACATTGGCTCGTTCTGCTGCATATACTTTCAGTGGAATTTTTAACCTCCTGGATATCTGTTTGAATCTGTTTCATGGACTCCACTTCTTTCATACACTGGGCATTCATGATTTCCATCATATTCCTGAGCTCCTCTATTTTTTTTTTAATCTGTATCTGCTCTAGAGTCACCAAGCATCTTTCATTATGGTCACCATCTCTGTAGTTATCTGAGAAATTATTTTGGCTTTGATTTTTTTTTTCTAGAGCCTCATTCATCTGCTTTGTTACTTTCACTATAACCATTTCAGAAAGTTCAGGTAGGTGACTGTGGCGGACCAGCCGTCACCAGTCGAAGGGTTCCTGAATGGGGGAAAGGAGGACTGAGAAAATAAGACAAAGAGACAGAGTCAAGAGGGCTCCCAAGACCGAGCTTAAGGAAAAAGAAAGACACAGAGATAGAGTCAGGAGGGCTCCCAAGACCAAGCTTAAGGAAAAAGAAAGACACAGAGATAGAGTCGGGAGGGCTCCCAAGACCGAGCAAGCAAGTTTATGTTCACCTCTGTTTTATACACTCAGTGAGTTAGGTCATTAACCATGACCTTTATCCAAAACACCTGCTTCGTTTAACCAGTTCTTTGGGAATTCCCCACCCTCATAGGCTTCCTTGTTTCTCGGGCTTACAGAACGTTCATCACGTTCCAGGGCAATCTAATTCGGCAAGTACGTGGTTCCTCATAACATAGTCTCCTTGCTCTATATTATGGAGGGTAAGATTAAACATGGATCCTCTATGGCTAACACTGCTCTCCACATCTCCCCCTGTTTTATATATTATGATCAAGGTCCCTTGATCACGCAGATAGGCTGTGCCTGTCTTAGGCGAGGAATATAAAGAAATCCCTTACCCGTCATGGAGTCAAGAGCGACACAGTACTCTTGCTTTGTCTTAGGTTGGTGATTTCCTGTACTCCTCTTACCCGTCATTGACTACCAGCCTCTGCAGGGGATAACACCATGGGTTTAGGCGGTGTAGTATGTAATTGTAGATCCTGAATACTTCCAGCCACCCTCATAGTAGCACCGGAAGGATCATGTATTTAAAGAAGCAGTCCTCCTCCAATAATTACTATGGAAATGAGTTACCGAGTAAATGCAGATGTAGATGGCAGAACTTTTCTAATTTGTTCGATTATATCCTGTGCAGCCTGGGCTGCATCAAATTTTAGGGGTTCTGCATTTGGGAGATCTATAATATCCAAATCTAAGAACACACTCGCAAAACCACCATCTGACTTTCTGTTTGGGTAACACAACTGCTCATTTGACAATCAAAGCAAATTACACTATTAATAATCATAACCTTTCTGAACACTAATATTTCTTACAAGCAATACATAAGAGCACATGACACATGCAATGACATATCTTTTGAGATGACAAAATTTTCAGTCCAGTCCAAAACATAAGTATCAAGTCCAGTAATATTGTATCTCACAGAGGCATTTGCGACACATCTCTTCCATGAATTGTAATTTTTGGAGCACTAAAAGTCTGAGGCACTACACCAGTGGTCTCTATACCCACAGGTAGATGTAGATGGACTCCAGTGATCCCGCTTTTGCATTGATCTACCTGCCTTCCTGTCAGGGTGGGAGCACTCAGTCTTATACAATCAGTTCTGTTGATTTTGAAGAAACATATGGGGATCCCGGTCTCTAATTCCGTATAGTTAATGACCGGACCCTGTTCTTATCAGGTGCCGCCGGCTCATCCAACAGCCTGGTATTGTTCACCCATACCATTACTTCTCCATTTTTCCAGCTTGTTGGATGTACAACAGGTGGATCAGGTACATAAGTCCAATAAACTTTTCCCATTAAGCGTCATCATTAGATTTATCAGCAGGACAGTTGTCAGAATCATCCTGAGGGGCAGGAGAATTCCCCGCAAAACGTACCAATCTTTCAGGTAGCCACCTGGCACCTTCAGCGTCCTATGGAAAAACACAAACATGCCCTCGACCCCATATTAATACTGGGTCGGGACCATTCCATACACCCGTGAGGAGATCTTTCCATTTACCAATGCGTACGATGATTTGGTCTCTGAATGCCATAATCTTTCCGCTGCAGTCAACCCTTGAGCATCCACAATCAAAAAATTGAAAACAAATAATGCATGATTTAGATAATTTTGTGGGGATAGGGGATACAACTTCCCCCTTTTTTATTTTTTGTAATTGATTATTTTAGAGCACCGTGGGCTCTTTCTACAATTTTTTGGCCTTGTGGGTTATAAGGATCTCTATGTAGTGTGAGGATCTATAGTGTGTTTGAGTGGCTTAGCATAATTTCTCTTTTTTTTTTTTTTAAACAATGTACCTGGATATAAGCATTTTGGAATAAAAATATAGTTAAACTATTATTGCCAATGATAGTTGTTTTTGTGGTTAAATTCCTGAGTAGCTTTTTATATGATGTCATCTAAGGAAAATATATCAGCATACAAGTGTGCCTATTATCATAGGTGGCTGGAGCATAAGAGAAGGGCAAATATCTGAATCAAAAGGTCACTACCATAAACAATGTTAGAAGACCCATACAATTAGAGGGCATGAATACATTTTGTACACCAGAAAAGGAGCAGTAACAAATATCACAGTTACATAAAACCTTATGTTCTTCACTGTAGTTTGGTACCAAAACCATCTTTCTAATAACACTCTTTTTTATGACACAGAAATTAAGCTTTTGAAGATGACCAATGTGGATATATTACAATAACATATTCAGAACTTAACCAATGTAAACATTTTACAGTAACATATTTAGCACTTAAACATCAATGATAATGTAATTTATAACATATTTAGAATTTAAACTTCAACAACCAATGTAATCAATTTATAACATATTTAGAATTTAAACTTGAATGATAACCAATGTAATCAATTTATAATAACATATTGAGACAATATTTGTTGTGGTGTGTCTCCCATAACATTATAAAAATTACTAGGGGGTCCCTTTAGTGAATTAAGACCAGAATAATTATTTTCTGGGTGGCCACTTCTTTATTCACCAAAGGGAGTACCCACAGTCTCTATTTATTTTGACAAACAAGGAATAAGAATATATATATCTTCTTATTTTGCAACTGCTTGTTGCAATTTGATTATTGCATGTAGGTGACAATACACATTACTTTTATAAAATAAATCCCCGTGGCACTTTGATCAATTAGCAACCTGGGAAGGAGGGCATGCCTTTAATTTAATAACATTTATCTGTAAGCCAATTTAACAATAGGTGAGTATCTTTTTTTAAAAAATTTTTTCAAAAGGTGAAAAGGAAAAGAGAAAAAAATTGAGCTCAACTGCACAGACAGACAACAGACAAACATATAAGACAATTTATAAAATTATGACTGGTCAAAAACTTTGGAATAGTCAATTAACAGAGATCTCTTGAAATTAGAATCAGATGAAAGCGCTTTTATACCTATAAATATTCCATTTCCAATTAAACCATAACATATCCAAAGGATTTAAGGGATGTGTATTTTCAGATTTATCCTTTTTATTTTTCATTTTCATTTTTTCGGTAAGAGCTATCAGAGAGAAAGGAGGCCATTTCTCATTACTATACTCAGCCGCCTCCTCCTCCAGATCCACGGCATCGGAGGGGTCGAGGGGTTCATCTAAACCTTCTACAAGAGGGGGTGCTGAAGGAGGGCACTCAGGTTTGGTTTTGTTTTTTTTTAACCTATGCAGGAAATGTCCTCCGGACTAGAGGCAACCGCGTCTCTTTGTGAGTTACCCACTGAAGTCCCCTGACGAGGATCCAAGCTCTCCTTCATAAGACCCCAAAGGCTAAACACATCAACAGGCACTTTGGAAGGCCCGTGGCCGGCATAATAATCCTGTAATTTCTTTCCTACCTTAGTCCATAATTCTAAACTAACAGCTCCCTCCATGGGGAACCAGGGGCAGACCTTTTCAACAAACTCTAAAAAGGCACAGACCTGTTGATGTCTGACGCGCGCACCTCGGGCCTGTAACATATCTTTAAGCGTTTGAGCAAACAGCGCCCTACTATTGTCTTGCCCCTTACTCTCCCGAGTATTATCGCCGCCCATCAGTTATCCTGCGCCCTCGTATTCCCGCGGCGTCCTTCACTCTGGTATCCCCCCTTTTTAAGGTCCCTGTTCGGGCGCCACCTGTGGCGGGCCAGCCGTCACCAGTCGAAAGGTTCCTGAATGGGGGAAAGGAAGACTGAGAAAATAAGACAAAGAGACAGAGTCAAGAGGGCTCCCAAGACCGAGCTTAAGGAAAAAGAAAGACACAGAGATAGAGTCGGGAGGGCTCCCAAGACCGAGCAAGCAAGTTTATGTTCACCTCTGTTTTATACACTCAGTGAGTTAGGTCATTAACCATGACCTTTATCCAAAACACCTGCTTCGTTTAACCAGTTCTTTGGGAATTCCCCACCCTCATAGGCTTCCTTGTTTCTCGGGCTTACAGAACGTTCATCACGTTCCAGGGCAATCTAATTCGGCAAGTACGTGGTTCCTCATAACATAGTCTCCTTGCTCTATATTATGGAGGGTAAGATTAAACATGGATCCTCTATGGCTAACACTGCTCTCCACAGCTAACACCACTCTCCACAGGTGACTTCCAGATTGTTCCAACTCATTGTCCCCTGGGTTTGCCTTTGGTTGGCTGAAAGTCCAGAGGGGCCTGCCTCTTGTTTAAATGTCTTCTCATTTTTTTAAGTTTAATTCATGAGTTCATGCTTGTAAAATGTTTATGGTGAGTAGCTTTATTGCCAGTATTCAGAACCCTTAGGAAATGACTACTTCTCAGAAGTGTCTTCCAGGTGTAGCTGGCTTTTGGGTTTTGAATCTGTTGCAAGATCCTACTTCTTCAATTTATTGGGGATGAGAAGTTTCTGCCTACTTGGCCTAGTCCCCAGTTCTTTGGCACTGGCCTATAGTATTTTTTAAGACCCTTAGCTAATCACACTCTTGGTATACCAGGAAGAACAACTGATTAGCACAATTATGTCACCTTGGCTAAAGTAGTACAATCAGCAATAACAATAGCATCCAATGCACCCTAGAAAGTGACAAACTGTGGTAACTATTAATTTGCCGCCTTTAACCATATGAACTAGATTTGTGCTTATATAACAAAATCTAAAATGAACCAGAAAACTGTATGCAACAAATAAGACCTCAATATGTCAGTTTACCCTTAGAGGAGAAGATTTGAAGGGGGATGGGGTGGGGATAGAGAAGAAGGAGGAGGAGGAGGAGAGGAGGAGGAGGAGGAAGAAGAAGAGGAGGAAGAAGAAGGGGAAGAAGAAGAGATTAGAAGCAAGGCTGGAGGACAAAGGAAGATCACACAAACTTTGGAAGATGCATGAAGAAGACAGGAGGGAGAGTAGGAAGAAATAAACAAGAACAGAACACCAAAAAATTTAAAACTGTGTTCACATTCATATAAAAATAAGAAAAAACAAAACAAAACAAGAACAAAAACCAGAAAAGAGGGAAAAATAAGAAAAAAAAGAAAAGTCCAATTCAAGGTGTGCCTCTACTGTCAGTGGTAGACAACATGGGCAGACAGAGTCCAGATCCAAGTTGATTAATCCCAGCAAGCCACTTGTAGCTTTACAGTGGAGTAGTGGATAATCACTGCCAGCCTGCACCTTTAGTTCCACTGAAGTTCAGGCTTGAACTGGATTTGTTGAGCTTGCAACAGTCTGTGTGCCTCCTGCCAATTTGAACTCAGCATCCTTAACCATGACACTGGGAGCCACTAGATGGAGCTGGCCTGAAGCTGTTCTGAGTTCCAAGCTCAGGTGGCCCCTCTCCTGCTCACACCCAGTGTCAGGACGCCAAATCTCAGAGAGGCTCTTTGTTACTCATTACTCCACCGTCTTCCTGGGAGTCCCAGGTTTTCTCCAGAAAACTGATCAAGTGCAATTCACAGTTGCTGGAGTTGCTGCACTCTGGTACCTCCTCAGGATCCCTGAGCAGTGGCCAAGGGGAATTGTGAGGGGTAAAGATTCTGGTGGCCAAACCTCGAAAAATGTCAGAAGCCACCATATCCAGCAAATTACTGGATTTTATTACATACAGTCACTTCCTTGTATTCTATTAGACCTAGTTTTATGAGGTCCAGAACTCTTATATCTATATCCCCATCCAAAGAAGTTCAAGGCACTAAGAACACTATCATATTTCCCAGCAGTCATGCCAACCACCATCATAGACAGATGCTGTAAGATGACCAGTTCCTATAAGGAATAAATGTGGTGGTAGCTCAATTCCTTCTGCTGATGATTCACCATCATCTCAAAATATACTCACAGTGATCCAGATATGGGTTCAGCCAGGGAGCCAAGTGGGGTGTTCCAGTTGGCCAGGGTGCTAGTTACTGACAGTTGCAGAGCTCGAGCAGCAGCTCTGCGAAGAGCAGCACACAGGGCAGAGTCCACAGCATTGAGCCTGAAGACCCAGCCCCAGAGCAGACGAGGCTTCATCTTTTATGCTGTAGGGAGTTTGGTACAAACTACATGCTAATCTTAGAGTGGTGTACAAACAATATGCTAATCCTGTGGTAGTACAAGTATGCTATTCTTTATGGTAAAATATACATTTTAGAAAGCATATTTTTATAAGTTTCTCAAAAGGGGTTCACAAGATAAGTTTTTGGCCTGTGGGCCATATGGTTATCACATTGTGTGGTGACCACACGAGTTATCCCACAGGCACACCGGTCATGTGGTTGTCACAAGCTGGTGTAGCCTCAGGAAGCCAGTCTGAAGCCAGACAGGAGCACAGATGGCTTCTGTCCTGCTCACATCATATGAGGACAGTGTGAGGAAGGACAGTGCCAATGCCTCCTCATCCACAGCAGCCTCCTTGTGAGCAGAGTCCTGGAATTTACTTTATAAGTGATTTTGATCCCAGTAGGTACGAGCTTTACAGAGCACTATGTGACTATGCAACGTACTCGAGTAAGAAAGCTAACCTCAAGTTGGTAAATGGGTAAGTTGCATGTTAGAATGAAAAAGGACAGAGGAGCAAGCAGATCCAGGAGAGAAGATCAAAGAGTGGTCGGCAGGGCATGCAGCACTGCTTGTGGGAGTGACAGAGAGCCCAGGCCGCATGGGGCCAGAGGAAGGGCCAGCGTCGCCGACGCTGTGAAAGGGGGGGTGGGCTGACAACTGGACTATGGCAACATAGCGTCAGCTCGACTCACTCAGCAGACTTTGCTCTGTCTGAGTTCTCTCCCATCAGGGCCTGTGCAGCCCCTGTCCTTATGCATGCTGAAGCCACCAGAGTCCGTGCAGGGCCTGGCCTGGGAGAGACAGAGGGGCCTGGAGATAAACAGGGTGTGACCTCAGTTCCTCTATGGGATCTCAGCAAGTTCCCCAAGTTCTCTGTGCCCCACAGCCTGCGGGGCAAGGACCGAGCACAATCAGTGACATGCGTGGGGTGCTGTGCAGTGTCTGGGGCCATCCTACTGGGCAGGCGCGGGGTCAGCATCCTCAGGGTCACCACAGGCTGCAGAGAGCTGTGTCAGCTGGAGGGAAGGCACAGGTGAGCTTACACCGCCCCTGCGTCACCGCTGCGACAGGATGTGTGCATCGCGCCTCTGGGAATCCCAGGCTGACAATGACACGCGTCTCCTGGGAGCCACCCTACACGGCCACAGCCCTCACACCCACACGTGTGCCCCTTTCCTGCCTGTTCTTCCCCACACTCACTCCTTGGGCAGCGCTCACTTGCCTGTGACCTGGACCTGTCTTTCTAGCACGGGTCCCAAGCACTACGCTTGCCCGGCTTCACTCAGGGCTGTCACATGGGTGTCCACAGCGCCTGTCACACTCGAGCGTCACAGTGCTCTCTTGGGGACCTGAGTGCCCGGAGGCTGCCCTGCTCCCCACCCCCACAGACTCAATGTGACCATCAGCTCCGATCTGTCCCATTTCGTCACCATGTAACCACCCAGCAAAGTGTTTCCTGCCTGTGTGGCGTCCTCACACCTGGTGAAGGTGGAGGCCAAGTCCTCTCATCTCGGGTTCCCTTCAGGGGCCTGTACACACACACACACACACACACACACACACGCTGATCCTTACACGTGCTGAATACACACCCGCCCGCCGCATTAACTGCTGCCTGAACTGAGCTTCCCCCTAGTGCTTCCACACCCACCAAGTGTTCACACTCCTCTTCCAAGAAGCCCATCCACAGCACAACGGTCCCAATGTGGCTCTCCCGCGACGCCACCAGCTGACCCCGGAGCATTTGGCCCCTTTCCCGAGGCTCTCACCACAGCCCTGGGCCTTGGCACCAGTGACGTCCTCCCTCGCTGCCAGGGCTTCAGGGTCTGGGGACAGCACACCAGGCGCACCCAGCGCTGGAGAGCTGTTCCCGGAAGCCGTCTTGTTTCTGTCCTCCTCTGGCCCCGAGAGGCTCCCGTGACCGGTCCTGTCCTCCGCTCACGGCTACCTAGCTCTCAGGGGCCCTGGGATCAGGGAGTTCTGGGGGCAGCCCTGCTACTGGGGACCCTCCTTGGCGTGACAGTGACGGGCTGACACTCCGGGCAGTGGGTCTCCGGGCCCATCACACATTCCTGCCCCGGGGTCCTGCGCAGGCGCCAGGGGCCACCTCTGGCCGGCTCCGGAGGGCTCATCCGACCTGAGCGGAGAGCGGCCTCGGGTCTCCGGGGCTCCTCATTAGCACCCGGCTAAGCTGAGCGAAATGATCTGGGTCCCTCGAGGAGGTGGGCAGAGGACAGGAGGGAGATTACAGCCCCAGAGAGGTCCCGAGACTGGGGTAGGGGCCGCGTGCTGGCCTGAGGCGGGCATCTGTGTTGGGCATTTTGCACTTCTGCTTGGTTGTGCTGATATTTAAAATACAACTAAAATACAATCCCGCCCTCCTCTCTGAGGTGCTGTGGGTCAACCCTGGGCCTCGGGTACATGCACTGCCACTGAATTATACTCCCAGCCCGCCTTTCTTACCAGTTATCCATTACTAAGTGCTTATGAGTACACAAGGTTCAATCTCCACTCAAAGCAAGCAGCAGTTAAAATAGCAGTTTAAATGACAGTTAAAGCCAGGCGTGGTAGCACATGCATGTAGTCCTACTACTCTGGAGGCTGAGCCAGAAGGATCACTGTGAGTTCAAGGCCAGCCTGGGCTACACAGTGAGTTCATGGCCAGTCTGAACTACAGAGTAAAACCATCTCGACAAAATAAAACAAAACATAAAGCTGGGCAACTCAGCATAGCAAGACCCTTTCTCAGAATAAAAAAAAATAAAAAGACTGCAAATGTACTTCAGTCCAAAGACGTTGGGTGCGATTTCAGCACTGCAAAAACAGACAAATGAGGTGAAGAGATTTAGGAATAGTTTTGCTTTAAGGTCTGTTTGTGACAATACTTCTGAAGAGCCAATTCTGAAGTCCTTAAGGTTCTCTGAAACTATATTTCATGATTCAATCTTGGTTGATCTAATGGTCTAAAGTTATAAAACCCAATATTAATACTTAAGTGTCCCTGCAGATTTAGGGCTAAGGAACCCTAGGATGAGAGAAATCTCTGTGAGAGACATTGGTGTCACAGAAAATAAATAAGTAAACCATCATAGGAGAAAAGGAATCAACAGGGTAAGAGAGTATCTGCTGATGGATGAAGATGTAGCACAGAGCAGAAAAAGCAGCGGATCCTTCACCCCTTCTGTCCCTGTTTCACAGACACGTTTGCTTTTGGGAATTTCCTTTCTGCAATAGATTCCTTTTGTTTTCATGAAATGAGAACTTAGTAATTGTTTCACAACTCCTTCTCTTTATGGAAGATGATTGAGTTACCACTGCACACTCTGTTGGCGTGATTTCCAGTACTACCTGTTCCTGTGAACTGAAGTAGCAATAGTGTTCCTGCCAGCAGTATTCCAGGAACACCTGTACCAGAGCCCTCTCACATGTCGTGGTGCAGCAGCAGCTCTGGTGCCCATGCTGCCTCCTCCAGCCCTGCTCTTCCATGGATCCTGACCTGTGTCCTTCTGCCCAGGCCCTGTTGCCTATGGCCCTGTGCTGTGGAGTTGGGAACGAATGTTACTGTTTCCCTGGACAACTTTCATGCTTGGCACCAAAGTTCCCACTGGAGCCAGGAAGCCTGCACTCAACCCATGATAGCAGCCCCCGGAAAGCAACTAGACCTCAGTCAATTCATTTAATGCTGAGCCTCAGTTTTCTGTGAAATGAGAAAAACAACTGGTTCCAACTCTTGTTCACAGAATTGGTGTCTGCCCCATAATCAATCATCCATTCAATTCACATTTATTGAAAAGTCACCCGCTTGTAAGTCCCCAGGGCAATGGTACAGCATACAACACACCTGCCTGAAGGAAGTCCTCACCAGACCTGTCAGAGCTCAGGTCACAGCACACAGGTTTAAGGACAAAGCCTCATTTCCTACTGATCAGTTAGCTGTTGTCTTATTAGAGAAAGAGAAGCATTCACGAAGATGTGGAGAGGCTGGACCCCTTGTGCGTGTTGGTGGCACTGTGAAATGATGGGGCTCTGTCTGTGGATACAGGATGCGATTCCTTAAAAGCTTAAAAGTAGAATTACCCTGTGATCCAGTCATTTAGCTGCTAGGTACAGACTGGCAGCTGAAATCAGGGACGCATGGACACTTGCAAGTCCATGTTCTCAGCAGCAATATTCTCAGTAGCCACAATATGGGAGCAAATCAAATACCCATCAAGAGATGAACAGATAAATAAAATATGATATACACTTATAATGGAAGATACTGGGGCTTTAAAAAGAAATGAAGAGTGAGGCATGGTGGCGCACTCCTGTAGTCCCAGCACTCTGGAAGGCTGAGGCAGGAGGATTGCAAGTTTGAGCCCAGCCTGGGCAACTTAACAAGATCCTGCCTCAAAATAAAAAATAAAAAGGGCTGGAGATGTAGCTCAGTGGAAAGGCCCTAGGTTCAATTCCAACAACAACAAAACAAAACAAAAAGAAAGAAAGCTCTGATACATGTAAAAACATATTGTGAACTTAGAAAATAAAATGCTTAGAAGACAAATATTATATGATTCCACTTATATAATGTGCATAGAATAAAAAGCTATCACTTCTTGGCCTTTTGGCTAAGATCAGGTGAATAAAAAGCTACACTTGTGGAGACATAAAGTAGAATACAGGTTGCTGAGGGCTGGAGAGAGGTGGGGAATGGAGAGGTGGTATTTCATGGGCACAGATTTTCATGGGTGATGAAAAGGTCTGCAGTGGGTAGTGGCGATCATGGCACAATACTGTGGATGTACTTAAAGGAATTGTACACTTCAAATAGTTTAAATGGTAAATTTTATCCATTTTGTAAAAAAAAAAACTTCTGTGTTGGGCATGGTGGCGCTGGCCTGTCATCCCAGCACTCAAGAGGCTGAGGTAGGAGGGTCACTGCAAGTTCGAGGCCAGCCTGGGCTACACAGTGAGTTCAAGGGCACCCTGAACAGCACAGTGAGACTCTGTTTTAAAAAAAAAAACTATAACTTCTAAAATGCTATACAAATGCAAAGATTATTAGCTTGAGTTAGGAGGAAAGAGACTGTGTTTATAGTAAATTCCTCTTTCAAAAAGTGAAGTATGCATGAAATATGATATGCACAAAATATGCAGGCATTATCTCATATGCTATTGAAGAACATCCATGCTTATAAACTTTAATAACTTATTTGAGTCCTACTCTCTTCCAAGAAAAAATTTGGACTACTATAGTTTGCTCTAAAAACATCAAGGCATTGAGACTAAATCCAATTACTTAAGACAAAATACAGAAATAGATACAAATCGGGCATGAAGGCACTCACCAACACTAGGGAGGCTGAGGCGGGAGGACCACTGAGAGTTGGAGGCCAGCCTGGGCCACACAGTGAGTTCAAGACCATTCTGAACTATATAGCGAGACCCTGTCTCAAAAAACAAATAAATACAAAAGGAAAAAGGAAAGGCGAGAAGGTGCATGAGCAACCAAGCAAACCTCTGTGCCCAGGAGCCAGGACAGAATTCATGTTGATCAGGGCTCTGGGCAGTGCCTGAGACGTGCTGGGTTTTGGCCTGATCATTGTGGGTCTACAGTGCTCCATGCCGCTACCTGAAGTTCTGGGAACTTGTTGTGTAACTGGAGAACACTGAGTCGAAACAGAAGGAAAATGTGAAGCTAAGAACCCACCTGAGCCTTCAGGCCCCGCTCTGTGTTCAGTGGAGCAGGTTCCCGCGTGTGTCTCCACCCTGCTTGCTGTGGCCCAGTCTGCTCCTGCGTGGAGCCCACGCTGCCACCTGGCTGCCACCTGCTCCACAGTCCCCTCCGGCTTCCTGTCCCTTTCTCTTTTCTCTCCCTACCTAATGCTCCAGAGAACAAGAAGGTGGCAAATGGAAAGACCGTCTTACAACCCTTGCTTCAGTTCTTGTTTGAAATTCAAAGCAAGAGTCATTATACCCGAGATCACATAACGCCTCTTATGATATATTTATAGAATATATCCATCATATAGTTATAGAATGCTGTGTTCAAGCCAGGAAGGGTCATCCAGATTCATCCCGTCCTTTGACACTGAGAGAAACTGAGAAAGGAAGTGATTTAACTTGTATGTTAGTGTGCACCTGTAATCTCGGCACTCTGGGAGGCTGAAGCAGGAGGATCACAAGTTTAAGCCCATTGAGGGCAGTTAATGAATTAGCAAGACCCTGCCTCAAAAAAGGGGAGAGGGCCGGGGATTTAGCTCAGTGGCTCTGCTGCCTGCCTCACAAGTGCAAGGACCCGAGTTCGACCCCCAATACCAAAATAAAAGAGGGGAGAGAGGAATGTAGCTCATGTGCAAAGGCCCTGGGTTCGATTCTAGTATCAAAAAAAATTACTAGAAATAGATGTGAAAGCCCAGTGATGTAACAGCTGTAGATCAGCTTTGTGACCCTTGCTCTCTGCTTGTTTTGCCTGTAAGAGGTGGACTGGAGTGGACTGGATTGTCTTTAAAGTTATATTCAAGGATAGCATTTCATGAACCCCACCAGTTGGCCTAACCTCACCGAAGAATGGACCAGTGTCTGACCCAGCAAACGCTCCTGACTCTTTCCTTCCAGCACGGTCCCCTCAACCTGGGATATACTGTCCACTCCCCTCCTCGCTCGTTTAACAACAACAGCAAATTCTGAATAGCTGTGGGAATGCAGTCAGTGGCTGAGCACTGGCTCAGCAAGCACAGGGCCCTGGGTTCTGTCCCCAGCATCCCAACAAAAAACTACAAGGAAACCTCTGCCTAAGCATTACTGTCTCCAAGTGGGCATCAGCTTCCCTGCCTCTGGCTCCATTAGGTGCACGGCTCTGCACTTTTTACTTCCTGGGAGTCACTGATTTGCTTGTCTGTCTACTCCACACCACCGCTCACTGAAGTCAGAATTAGGGTGCATTGCCTGGCCTGGCTCGCAGTGGGGAGCGGGCCAGTGTTGGCAAATGAAAACAGTGATTTTGGGGTGGGAAACAAGATCATGTTACTGGTTTCATGTGAAGCCCTTGGGGTTTTCAAGGACTCTTAGATTTGAAAGAAGTAGGAAATAGTTCCGCCTAACTACTGGGCTGTGGGGACGCTGCTGGCAGTAGTTGGGTGGATGGTGCTGTTTACTTGAAGAGGGAGCCTGGTCAGCACGATTGGGGTGCTCAGGAAAATTACAGCTCCCCTTTCAGAATGTGTAAGTCTGGATTCCTTTTGACGTCAAGCTCCTTAAGAAGATTCTTATCGTGCGGATGGAGAGTCTTAGAATCCTGGAAGGAACTTTGGCTCTTGTGGGCAATGGAAAGTCATTGAAATTCTTGAAGTGGGAGAATGATGACATAATAGCAGTGGAACTCTAGGGAGGCCACAGCTTGGTGATCTGTAAAATAAATCGGTGACACACACTTGTAATCCCAGCTACTTGGGAGGCAGAAACAGGAGGACTGAAAGTTTGAGGCCAGGCTGGGAGACCTTGTCTCAAAATTTAATTACTAGGGGCTGGGGATTTAGCTCAGTGGCACCATGCCTGCCGCACAAGCGTAAGGTCCCAAGGTAGATCCCCGGTACCAAAAAAAAAAAATTAATTAATAGATAAATAAGAAAAGGGCCAGAGGTGTCACTCCATGGTACTGTGCTTGTCTAGCATTTGAGAGGCCCTGGGCCTCAGAGGCGAGGGTGAGCTGTTAGGGGTGCACCAAGATATTCAAGGTAAGAAGAACCAAAAGCTTCCTCGAAAGTGGCAGCACCACAGGTGGAAAATAAGCGGCGACCTCAGGAGGAAGGCTGGGGGACAAGATGGCAGCTCCCCATCCCCGTGTCCCAACTTCCCTCCCAACTCGAGGCTTCTGGGAGGTGCAAGCTTCCTAGGAAACTGAACGTGAGCTGTGTGGAGTTTAATGGTGCTGTTCACTAAACAGGGCTGCATTTGCGGGTTTAGAAGCTTGGCCACTGGGTGACAGCGTCATCTGAAAGAAGCACGAGGCGTTGTACCGAATGGGGCCAAGTATCTGAAACTCTGCTTTTGTTCTAGCATAAAATAAGGCTTCAGAGAAGAAACATTCCTGTAAAACCCATTTCCCATTTAGGGACAAGAAACCGAAGCCCACTGCCAGCGTTTCCTTCACCAGCAACTGAGAGTCACTAACTTTGTACATGGAATGACCACTGCAAAAAACAGTGCTGATAAATAAAAGGATGTCTTTTGTTTTCAAAGACTGTTTAGTATACTATAGTGGTGTGAAAATAATAACAAAGGTGAGATATTTTGTGGCCATTTGGGGTGGCAGAGGTAGGAATACAATCTGCGAGTTATCTTGGGGTAGACGCGGCAGCTGCAAACACCACCAGCGAGTGTTCTCAGGGCAAACAGGAAACTAGCTTCAAGCACATTCTGTCAGCTGGGTGTGGTGGTGCATGGCTATCATCCCAGCACTCAGGAGGCTGAGGGGGGTGGAACATGAGTTCGAGGCCCGCTTGGGCTACACAGTGAAATCTTGTCTCAAACAAAACAAAATAATACTCTATGCCACCATTTCGCTCTTAATGGCCCCAAAGGCAGGGGCTCCATGAAGAAGTGTAAAAGGAAGTGTACAATGCGGGCTGCACTAGCATCCTAAACTCCGAGTGGTGTCCTAATCAGTCTTCCACCCCCGGGCAGGGCTCTGTCAGGACGAATCGCTGTGGGCACTCAGAGGTCTGTGAGCCCCTCGGGTGGCCCCAGGACCCTGCTGTTCACCTGCATGGTCTCCACATGAAGTAAATCCTCCAGAATTTTTTCCTGTCAACAAAGTTCTGTGCTTTGGAAGAGCGAAGTAAGGGAGCTTCAGTAAGTCATGGGTTTTCTCCTGTTCTCTAAGTTATTCTATGGAAAATAGGAGGAGAAAAGGAGAACAATAGCTTCATTGCAGTGCGAGGGTCATTTTTATTTTTTAAATCTGAACTGAAATACAGGCATCCAGTGTTCCAGGGGACTCCTTTCCTGGGAGTTTTCTCTGCCGCACTCCATGGGTGGAAGTCTAAACGGTAGGACAAGACCTCTCGACTCTTCCAAACTATAAACTCAGACATGACCTGACAAGGGATTATTTTCCCCTTCTTTTTCTGAGTTGTAATTATTTTCTGATATCAGATTCCTAAAAATTCCTAAGGTCTCAACGTTGCTACATAATTGTTGGAGGATATGGTTTATTTCTGCCCACCACGGGGTTATTTCTGCCGTCTACTCATTTCTTTGTCAATACATCTGTACGTTGACTCGCTATGTTCTTAAGCCTAGCGCTGCCTGGAAACACAGTGGCCAGCTGGTGTGTTCTTCGCTCTGAATGCTGAACTATTTCTACGGTCCTTGTGGCCATGGCTTGCAGAAACAGACTGGGATTGGGGCCTGTCATGGTTTCCAAATGATTTCTGAAAAGCACAGGGACCTCTCAGTGACTTTCATAGCTAAGTGCGATCTTAAAGTAACTTTTTGGCAGTCTTTATACTTCTCAACATTTTATCCTCTGCTAGTGCAAATCTTTGACCACTTGTCTCATAGAGAGCATTTATAAATACATTCAAAAACTTTCATTTTAAGAAAGAATAATTGTTCAGCTATAAAATATATGAATTGTATGACATGTATATATCTCTCAATCAGGGCTTACATGCCATTTCCTCTAGTAATGTTCATTTTTTGTTTGTTTGCTTTTTGGTACCAGGGATCAAACTTGGGTCCTTACACTTGCACAGCAGGTGGCGAAACCACTGAGCTAAATCCCCGGCCCCAGGAAGAAAATGTTTAAAGGAATAGGGGAAGTGGGAGGGGAAGGGGAAAGGAAAGAAGGGAAAAGAAAAAATATGAGAAAAGGAAAAACATGGAAACAAAGTCTTTGTAAATAGGGAAGGGTGGAGTGGGTGAAGGGAGGGCAGGGAAATGGGGAAAAAATAAGAACAAAGCTACATCATGTAAAGGTACACGATCCCAATAATGAATGTAACTATATTGTATAAGTAAAATACACCAGTAAACTAAATGGAAAAAAAAATACCTGGGCTCTACTATGTCAGCATCCATCAATTGGCCTTATACACAGCTACATGGCATTTCATTTTAGGATGTGCCATTATTTTTGGATAAGTGATTTCCACTTCATATCCAGTTGTTTTTGAAGTCCTATTGTCCTAATTACAAATAGGGAACATTCTGAGAAGTGAAATTATTAAGCCAAGGAGCATTTTTTATGTGTTTATTTATTGTTTTTTGTGGTGCTAGGAATTATGGTCATCATCTCTTTAGTAAACTCTGCAATTATTTCTGATTCATTTTTTTCTAGTCCCCCATGCATCTGCTTTGCTACTTCTGCTGCGACTATTTCAGAAAGTCCAGTTGGGTGGCTTTTGGTTTCTTCCACCTCAGTACCCCCTAGATTTGCCTTGGGTGAGGTGGAAGTCTGTGGTTGTGTCTTGCTTCCATTTTTCCTCATTTTTTATTTTTTAAATTTGTTTTCCATGTTGATGTTTGTAAATTGCTTATGGTAGGTAGTTTTGTTATTAGTACAGAGACCTGTTAGGAAATTATTACTTTTCAGAGATGTCTTCTACACATAGCTGGCTTTTGGCTCATGAGTCTGTCCTGAGATCCTGCTTCTTCAATTTGCTAGGGATTAAAGGCTGGTGTCTGTTTGGCACCCAGTTCTTTGGTATTGGACTATGGTATTGTTTATGATCCCCAATCTCAGTATTGGTGTACAAGAAAGAAAACTGATCACAACAACTA
This sequence comes from Heterocephalus glaber, assembly GCF_053883595.1. NCBI lineage: Eukaryota > Metazoa > Chordata > Mammalia > Rodentia > Bathyergidae > Heterocephalus > Heterocephalus glaber. The sequence goes on from NW_028258324.1 coordinate 71,353,065, forward strand.
TGTCACTTTGGCTAATGTAGTGTGACCAGTAATAACTATAGCATCAACCACAGTCCAGAAAATGACAGACTGTGATACCTATTCTTTTACCACCTTTAGCCATGGGTACAAGCTTTATAGTTATATAAAAAAAAATCTAAAACCAATCAGATAATTATATACAGTAAAAATCCATTTAATAGAGGGATTTTACCCTCAGGAGAAAATTTAAAAGGCATAAGAGGAAAAAATAGAGAAATAAAAGAAGAGAAAGATTAGAAGCAAAGCTGAAGGGCAAAGGAAGATTTCTCAAACTTTGGGAAACTGGTGAAGAAGACAGGAGAAAAAGAAAGAAGAAAAAAAATAAGAACAAAGCAAATCAAAAAACTAAAAACAATGTTAACACTCATAAAAAAATAAAAACAGACAATCAAGGGAAAAAGCCCAAATGAATAAAACAAAACAAAAAAATCCCAAATGAACAAAACAAAACAAACAAAAAACTCTAAAAAAAAAAAGAGAGAGAAAGAAAGAAAGAGAAATTTCTCTGTGACTTCAAGCCTGTGGTTATCTTCTGGTATCTACAGTTTTGTGGCATTGACCTGTGCCCATTAACCCCAGTCAGTCTGCAGTAGGACTAGGGAAAGGCCCTGGACAATCCCAGCAAGCTGCCAGAGGGTTGGGTTGGGGTGCCCTATCTTCCACAGGAGTTCACACTGATCCTAGCCTCTGCCTGTGGGCCCAGTCCGAGTCTTGAGCTAGCAGCACTCTGGGTGTCCCTCAGCAGCCTGCTCACAGCTCCCTGACCTTGGACATCTCCCATGGCTGTCACTCACACAGTCACTGTGGAATTTCAACACCGGGAGCCCTGAAATGAAGCCAACCCATAGCTATTCCAAGTCCAAAGTTCGTCCCTCCCTCCCTGGAAGGGCGTCTAACCAGGCACTCTCTCCAGGGCACAGGCTGTCAGTGTTTGCTAAGCACGTGCTCTACCACTAAGCTACATCCTCAGCCCTGAGGATTGTGTGTTTTAAATTTTGATGAGGTATTTCTAAATTATCTTCCAAAACTCTCACACACATTTCCATTTTCATTAATATTATCTGAAGTGTTCCCAGATCCTCATCCTGAAGTCTTTCTTTGGGGTTTAGAGCTTCCTCCATCCTAGTCAGTGAAAATTATTACTCCTTCTTAACATCCCTTTGCTGAATTAGTGTATGTGGAACATATTTTCCATAAGACTAAGAGCCATTTATATAATTGTACAAATTTCTTATTTCCTATCTTTCCCTGGTTTTTCCTATTGTATTACTTATCCTTTGCCATATCCATTTTTGTGAGAAGAAAAGAAATCCTTCACTGAGATGAGCTTCTGAGGCTTGACATCTTGGGGGTCCAGACAGACCACCAACCACACGAGTAGGAGCAAAATCAGCTTTATTGCTAGTGGGTTCAAGGGATTCAAATCATCTCAAAATCATCAAACAGAAGTTTACTCTTTTCTTGGGGTGGGGCGGGGGGCGGTACTGGGGATTGGACTTGGGACCTTGCACTTTCAAGGCAGGCAATGGAACCACTGAGCTAAATCCCTGGCCCTCATTTTTATACCTTTATTTCAATGGGCGAGGAAAACACCGACCATAATCACTGGTGAAACAGCCATCAATTTAGACATATTTACATAACCAAAGGGGCAATGAAGCTGGGAGCAGGAGGTTTGGCAGGGTTTTCTGAGGTCACCTTGCTCTAGTGAGTTTGCATTACAGTAGTGACTGTAGTTACAAGCTATCTTTCTCAGCCAACATAGTTACACACCTAACCCATAGTTGCCCAGTTTTACACCAGGAGACAGTTTTCACCCTCACTTCCATATAATATATAGCGCACCAAGAGTTCACAGAAAGCCATACATATATATACTACACCCATGAACACTCAGATAAACCCTCAATCCTGCTCTTGGAGCTCTAAAAGAGAACCTAAGTGTGGTCACATCACCTAAGGCGAGAAAGGACACAGCCTGGCTGGGATGGGTGTGGGGGTGGCTTCACTCTTGCTCTTGGTTTTCTCTTGCTGTATGAGAACTGACCGCGAACTTGGCAGATTAGCTCATAATTTCCCTGGCACCTGTGCCTGCCCACGGCAGGGTTGGGTTTTCTGCTCTGAGTCCCACGAAGTTTAGATTGTGATGTTGCCTGGTCTCATTCTCAGGCAGAGCTCTGAATCCTCTGCCAAGTTCATGTGGTGGTGTCAGGGTCCAGTCCTTGCCACCATAGGCAGAATTTCTTTCTCCTTCACTGGTTGGCAGCCGGGGGCATGCTCAGCTCCTGGAGGCACCCACATTCCTGGTCACATGGCCCCTTGCGTCTCAAGCCAGCCAAGGGCAATCTCCCCTGTGCTGAATCCTTCTTGTGCTTTCAAACTCTGACTCTAGGTCCAGACCTAGGAAATTTATATGATTAGGACAGGCTCAATTCCAGAGTGCCTATCTCGCTGGGCATGGTGGCTCACACCTGTAAGCCCAGCACTAGGAAGACTGAGGCAGGAGGATTGCCACAAGTTCGAGGTCAGCCTGGGCTACATAGTGAGACCCTGTTTCAAAAAAAAGATTGCCTATCTCAAGATCAAGTGAATATCAAGGTCCTGCCACAGCAGCACTTATGGGCATTTGGAAGAGGTGTTTGTACACCAGGGGGCAGAAATTGGAGGAGGCATCTTAGGGTTCTCCCCACCACTCCCTCCACCTGCCTTCTTCCGGAAAAACAGAGCCCATACCTTTTGGAATAGGAAATCACACCAAAACACTCAGTGCTGAAAGAAGGAGATAAGACAGCACCCAGCTAACCCCAAGTACAAGAAAATACACCAGGGGAGTGAGGGTCAGAGATCTTGATGTGAGCAAGCAAACAGGAGAAAAGCTGGAGAGAAAATCTAGGAAACTGCATACGCAATGCAGGCTCCAAGCTGACCTTTCTGGACCAAACTTGCTATTTCTGGCCCCAGTGCCCACCCTCTTGACCCCTCCATACCCATGGCCCACCCAGGAGACTAGGGATGCACTAATGGATTTGGAGCCTTTCACCTGTGCTTTTGTGAGATGCCAGGGCTTATGAATTCAACAGCACAGAATGAACTGACCAGAACCTAAGTGCATGAGCTGCTAAGGGGAAATGTACCGGGGAGCATTATTCCAAAAGAATACTAAAAATACTCTCTTCCCTTCCCTCTGTCTCTTTCTTTTTCAACCTGCCTCTTGCTGCTGTGATGTAGGCACATTATACAGGATTTGCTTGAGACCGAAGAGATTTATATAAAAGAAATGAAGAGCATAATTGATGTAAGTAAATGGCAGGGTGTTGAACAATATATTCAAGCAAGACGTTTCATTGTACAAAAAGAATCAAAATAGTTGTCATGTGTCTCTGAAATTCCCCTGAAGGCTGCAGGCCTTACATCACAAGTGTCTCTCCAGTAGGAATAAAAACAAGGCTCTTTGTCCATGTAGCCAAATAGTTCCAGGGGATTATGACAGTTCATGCCCAAACTACGCTCACCAACAAAGGATGATCAAAATGTTTTCGATAGTGAGAGATCCTCTCAGTCTCTGTCTCTGTCTCAACAGGATATTACTATGTACCTCGCACTGGCCTCTAATTCAGAGTTTTCTTGCCTCAGCTTCCTGAGTGCAGGGATTACAGGCATCTGCCACCACGCCCTGCTACTCATTTTTTAAGTAGCTGTTTTCCCCTTAAGAGTGAAAATGTGTGTTTTCTCTCTTTTCCTAATGGAATAATCCAAAGGAAAAAAACGACATTTATAAAATTATTTGTCATAGCATTTTTACAATAGAAAATTCAGAAGTTCCAATGATGAATGTCATTATATTGTATACCTAAATTGTACCAATAAAATAAAATTCAAAAAAAAGAAAATTCAGAAGCAACCAAACTATCCATAAAAAGAGAAATGGTTAAAAAAGTGTATGTGCTGAATAAATGTTATTCATGAGTTAAAAGTTATTTTAGATAATATGTAGTAATATTGAAAAAATGTTCTTGATAGAAGACTAAATTAATAATATGTAAAGCTTTCTAAGTTGAGTCTAAAATATACATGGAGAAAATACAAAATTATATACATATTATACTTATAACCATAAAAATGAGCTTTTTACAAGTTATGAAGGAAATATAATAAAACTTGATAGTAATTGTACCACATCATAAAATTATGGGTAGGTTTTTGCCTTTCATATATAACTTGCATAACTTATTAACATTTTTAAAATCTTTGTTCTTCCCCTTAAAATACCATTTTGTTATTGTTGCCATTAAGCTGTCACCTTCTGATATGATGAGGAAAATGTTATCAAAAGAAAATTTTGGGGTTGGGGTTTTTTTTTTTCAAAAGAAAATATTTGATAGAATAGTTTTCAGGAAGTGTGTATGCTATATTCCTCAGTCGTTTCATTAAAGTTTTGGTTCTTAAGAGTAGCTAATGTAGACTGTCTCTTTTATATTGACTGTAAAACCTACCTTGTTTCCATTTCTGCAGGGATATATCACTCCAATGGATTTTATTTGGCTAAAGCATCTGATTCCAGATGTTTTACAGAATAACAAGGACTCTCTCTTTGGGAACATTAAAGAACTTTATGAATTTCACAGCAGGTATATAGTGATTCCTATTATCCGGAAATACGGACTGTAGGAGTGAGAATCAGGTGGGTGGGATTTGGACATGAAAGTGTTTGATGGGTTTGGCTTGAGCAAGTGGGTTGGTTCAGGTGAGGATGGAAGAGAAGAGGAAGTCAACGCCACAAGATCCCTGAGGGAGAGGAAAGGAACTGCTGGGGCTCATGCCGGGTGTCACACAACAGTGCTGTGTGGGTTGTGTGCTCCTCTGCTGTTTATTTCATGTGTGTGTCCATATTTATTATGCATCTGTTCTGTGCAGGCACTGTGCCCAGCATTGGAAATACAAAGGTGACTGAGACACCTGCCCATGTACCTGTTATCCCAGGATGCTACTGGGCATCAGAAAATGCTCGCTGCCCAAACAGCCCTGTCCCTTCAGCCCAGGGCTGCTTGGGTGTTGAGTTCTAGAGCCATGGAGGCAGCAGGGACTTCCCACCCTCTCACTCACACATCTTGCTATGCTTTGCCCTCTATGTGGCCCCAAGACCCCATAACTGATTAATAGCAGGGGTGGTAGGTGTTCATAGATTGAACCATAGTTGTTTCCTAATCCCATCCCTTGTCCATTGGTCAGACCCAAAACTGAAGTGGAATCTGATTTCTGCTACTTTTCCTAGTGAAGTAATTCAGCCTCTTACAGCCTCGGGTTTCACATGCATGAAACCTTGGCTGAGAGTTAAATGAGATGTATGTGAAGCACTTAGCTTATGCCTGCCTTATCATAAACCCTCAGTGACATTAATGACAGCAGCCGTGGTAGCCACCGGCAGTTCACTGTTAGCATCAGTGTGTCCCACCTGTGTCTGCCTGGTGCCCAGAATGACCAGAACAGCTGCAAGCAGGTTCGTGGTCACCACAGTAATGCTCAGGATGCATTGTCTTTTTGCCAAATCGGTGTGTAGGAGATGAAATCAAGAGCAATAAAGCCTGGAGCTTTTTTCTAGATACTTCTCAAAACTTCATGTGATTTTACTTAAGAAGTTTAAAACCCATACAAGTGAAAAAAAAAAACAAAAAAAACAAGACATTGCTGTGTCATACTTTTATTTCCCTAGGACTTTTCTAAAAGAATTGGAAAAGTGTGTGGAAAACCCTGAACTTCTGGCATGCTGTTTTCTCAAGAGAGTAAGTCTGTACTCCCAACAAACCCAAAATAAAGTCAGTCTTTATTTCTGTGTAAATGACAAGGACAAATGGACACCCCAAAGGTGGAAAAACATCCCTGCTTTGTTGACATATAATTGACAAATGAAAATTGCATATATTCAGGGTGTACAACATGATGACTTGATTCAGGAATTCACCTTAAAATGACTACCACAATCGAGTTAATTAATGCATCTGTCACCTTGCATAGTTATCCTGGGTGTGAGTGTGTGTGTGTGTGTGTGTGTGTGTGATGTGATAAAGCTGAATTCATAGAAACAGAGATTAGAAAATGTCTTAGTTACTTTTTGCATTGCTGAGAAAAAATACCAGACACCTAACTTTAAAAGAGGAAGGGTTTATTTTGGCTCACAGTTTCTAAAGGTTTCAGTCCATAGTCAGCTGGCTCCAAAGCAGGGCAGCAGGGCAGCACGGCAGGAGGCATGGCAGAGGAGAAACAGTCCATAGCAGGGTAGGCAGGAGATGGTGAAGCAGCTAGCAGCAGTAGCAGCAGCAACATCCTGCTTTCTTTCTGTCCCTTTTAATTCTATCCAGGCTATAGGCCTATTGATTTGTGCCACCCACACCCAGGGTGGGGCTTCCATTATCCATTAATCCCAGTAACACATCCTTAATCCACATTCAAACACTCTAAATCCAGCCACCTCCAAAAAGTCCCAACTATGACCACATGAGGCTTTGGGGGGACATCTAAATACAACCCATAACCAAAGGGTTAATTGTGAGGGGCTGAGGGTGGAGGAAATGGGGAGATGTTGGTCACAGGGTACAAAGAGTCAGTTATAGGATGAATAAGTTCCAGAGATGTAATGCACGGTACAGTTAATAATACTGCATTGGGGCCGGGGATTTATCTCAGTGGTTCCACCACCTGCCTTGAAAGCGCAAGGACCTGAGTTCAATCCCTGGTACCAAAAACAAAACAAATGAAAAATAATAATAATACTGCATTGTATACTTGGAATCTGCTCAGGGCAGATCTTCCACCTGCCCTTTAGATGCAGCCAGGAGTCCTTCACAGTGCCAGTGGCCTCCCCTCATTTTGTCCAGTGTGAGAATGAGTCAGGTTTGATGGTGCTCACACCAATGGTGGAAACACTTACACGCCTACCTCCCGCCAAGACTGTAGGGTGGAAGGTGGGCCACCTGGGTCCCCAGAGTGGGTGATCCTCTGTGGAATGGCAGACTGTGTTTCAGGGCAAGAACCACGCAGCAGGCTTAAAGCCTCACACTAAGGTTTATTAACGCTCTCAAGAGAAGTTTTGGTGTTAAACTGAAAATCTCAGAAAACATATTTTCTTCCATTTTAGAGAATAGAGGATTATTAGAATTTTTACATCTGTAGCCTTTCTTTCTTTCTTTTTTTTTCTTTTTCTTTTTTTTTTTTTTTGGTACCAGGGGTTAAACTCGGGTCCTTGCGCTTGCACAGCAGGCAGCAAAACCACTGAGCTAAATCCCCACCCTGGTTTGGTTTTTTGAGACAGGGTTTCACTGTGTAGTCCAGGCTGGCCTTGAACTCACTATGTAACCCAGCTGGCCTCGAACTCATGACAATCCTCTTGCCTCACCCTCCTGAGTACTGGGATTACAGGCATGCACCACCAATGCCCGGCTCCATACCCTTTCTTATGCTTAGCAGCCAGTTCATAAACTTCCTGTCCGACATCATGCCTCTACTTACCTCCCCTTCCCCATCATCCGGAGTTCTCCCCTGCCCTGGGGTCTCTGCACTCTTCTTTGGGCTGGCCAGCTGGCACAGAGGAGCCTCTTACCCAACATCTTCCCCACCGCGCACTTTCTTGCTCCTGATCTGGTGTCCTCTTGGCCTTTCCTGTTTCTTCTCTTTCCCAACAAACCCTAATTCTCAGTTTTCTTTCTTGTTTTTCTTTCTGTGAGCCCAAGGCAACAGATAAACAATTTAAAATTTTTGAGACACCCAAATGATGACTAAAGCCAGGCATGCTGCCCCACACCTGTAATCCCAGCACTTGGGAGGTGGAGGCAGGAGAATGGCGGAGCAGAGCGCTTGAGGCCATCCTGGGCTATCTAGTGAGTTCAAGGCCAATCTAAACTATACAGCGAGACTCCGCCTCACAAAAAACCCCCAAATTAATAAATAAATAAAACAACCAAATGTTAGCCACTCTGTGTGAGGGCAGTACATGTGTAAACTACAGGCAAACAGACAAAACTTCCCAGGCTTTGAGGCGCTGGACATGGCGAAGAGACCGAGTCCCCCTGAGCTAGTCTGAGCTTCCCAGCCCAGCTTTCTCTACGCTTCCCCTCAACAGCCAGAATCACAGCCACATTCAACGTTGTTTCTTCCTCGCTGGAGTCTTTTCCCTTCTGAATTGTAAGTGCAACACTGTCAGTGTCTTGTATCATTTTGCACATTTGCACTCGTTACACCACTCGTGGGCAAATCTAGCTTCAGAACGTAGCAGCATTTTATGAAAGCTCACGTCGTTCTTGCAAAGATTATGTAAATTCTTGAATGAGAAGAGAGCCAGATTCCTGCGGAAAGAGATGGACACGATTAAAAATCATTCACATCTGAGGAAATGGCCAGGGAATTGCTGATTAAATATTTTTTTTCTGGAATGAATTCCTTTTCTAAAGTTTTGTAAAGTTTTTAAGCGCATTGGGAAGAACTTTGGAAATCATCTAGACTGCAAAATTCTCGTCTAATCTTACATAATTTATGATATTGGAGACAAAATGCAGACAATAAATTCCCACCAAGCACAAAGGATTTCTCTGGGACAGAGTAGTTTAAAACCCCAGTTATCTGACCATCTTGGGGCAGGAGTTGGCCTTGGGGGTGCAGACACCTTCCTGTTTGTGGATGAGGCTGTCTTTGCACTGTGCTCTGGGGCGTTTACCTTCACACTAAAGTCTGCAGAGCCCACTCTTCTGGGAAACAAATTCTGAGTCAGACGCTGTAACTGCTCTCATCCGGGAAGATTCTCTCCCAGATCCCTGCTCTGTGTAGAAGTCCTTGTCCGGACTTTATTTGGTGTTCCAGTCGCTCTGAGATTTCACTTGGTAAAATGGAAAAAATAAAACACTGGAGTAAGACTCATAAAATGTAACCTTGGTGGGGGGAGGGTGTGCAGTACTGGGGAATGAACCCAGGACCTTCACACTGAACTACATCCCCAGTCCTTTCTAAATTTTTAAATTTTGAGACAGGGTCTTACTAAATCACTCAGTTGCCCAGGCTGGGTTCAAATTTGAGATACCCTGTCTCAGCCTCAGTGTGCTGGGTTTACAGGCGTGTGTCACCACACCTAATGAAGTGGAACTTTTAAATTGAACCATGTGCTATCTGCATGGCCTCAAGTAAATAACTTGAACCCTTGGAATCTCACTTCCCTTCTCCATGCAACAGGCTTGCTGGTACCGATAGGCACAGTTATAGGAAGCGAATACAAGGGTGCTGTAGAAGGGTTCTACAAAGTGCGAAGTAGTTGGACCAGAGTCATTCTTTTTAGGGTATATATAGCGTATTTGTTGAGCTGACTGCTCTTACAGCCCCACTTAACAGAGGATGAAGCTGAAATCAAGCTGACTAAGTAGCTGGCCTTAGGCCATACTAGTTTATCACTGACAAAGCTGAGAACTGAATCTGACCATCTCCTCCAAAGCCCATGGTCTTAGTCCAAGGCAATCATGTTCCCTTGTGTGAAGAGGAGTTTGACGTAGCGATTTTGTCTGTAAGGGGTGTCAGGCGCTTTCAGGCTGCTGGTGAGGACACGCCCTTTCTTGAAGGCCTTTGAATGTTAGCTGGTACAAAAGAAATTGAGGTCAATAACTGGATTCTAGTACACGGAGGCTCAGAATGTTCTGTGCTGCCTACAGGGCAGAGTCAGGACCAGGGGAAGGGTTTCAGGAGGTTTCAGCAGCTCAGCATCCACCAGTAGAGCCAGGCCCCTGAGGTACTAGACAGTTTGGGGAAAGGTGGTTGGATGTCGAGGAGGAAACCACATGGGGTGGGCCGAAGTCTCCAAAGTCTTCTTGAGTTTCTGCGAATCCTGTGGGTAAGTGTTGAAAGCAATGGAACCCTGAATTCTGTAAGGCAGTATGGTTGATGCCTGTGTGCTCTGACAGACCAAACATAGGGAGGTATCTTAATCCATTTGTAATGTTTGGTAAGCCTGCTCTGCGGTGTGCTGAGAATGCTGCCTGTGGCTGGCTCCTGAGCTGTGTGAGCCACAGAGTTTAACAAAGGCACTCAGCACACTGAAGGCCTGCAAGAGAGAGCTCTTAAATGAGTGAACATGTGCACGTGTAGCTCTGGTTTATTCTTCTAGTTCCTTAGCAAATCTGAAAAACATTTCTGAAGGACCATGTCTTCCTTCAAATGCACGTGTGCATGTATAATTTTTACCTGGAGGGAATGGTCCAGGACAGGACCATCAGAACAGTAATTCTGATGCTAAAATGACTACCTACGTTGTATCAGGACAGAAGTGGAAGTCATTCACTTCAGCAATGCATTTTTTGTTTTGTTTCCTGGTGTCAGGGATTCCAAACAGGTATGCTAAGCACATGCTGTGCCACTGAGCTATACCCCAGCCCCAGCAGTGTGTTTAGAAGTAGAATTGCAAGTTCAAATCCTACCTGGTCTTGCAACTTAGCAAGACCCTGTCTCAAAGTAAAAAAGGCTGAGGATGTTGCTCAGTGGTAGAGGGCCTTTGGTTTGATCTCCACAGAGGGAGGGAGGGAGGGACGGGGAGAGGAGGGAAGAGGAAAGGAAGGGAAGAGAAGGGAAGGGGGGGAGGGAAGGGAAGGAAGTTCTTGTGCCACTGACTGTAAGTGACGACACAGTGTCTGAGGCAGAGCTTGGCCCTTGAGTGTTACCCAAGTGACTTAGATCTGTGCATTGTCATCTAAACTTTTGGGGTGTATAGAGTTTTCAGTTGCTTCTTAGGTCTCTTTGCAAGGTTGGCCCTGTGATGGGCGGGGAGAGGGTGTTGAGGGGAAAGGAGGGGCGGCCAGCATTTTCTGTCAAATTTATCACTCCCCGAACTGGGAAGGTACCATGGCCGGGGAGATAGCGCTTTCCTGGGCAAAGAGCAACGGAAGAAAAATAAAGATTGGCATCAGCTCCTGTTTGTGAATTTACTTATCAGAAGCCCTTGGACCCAGGAGCACCATTCCCGTGGGGGGGGATTTAGGGTGTCTATAGCCCTCTCTGTTCACCGCCCCATCCCAAACTCACCCCAACATGCAGCTACTTACCATCACCGCCAGTTCCTCACACAGTGAAATACTCAGGCTTGGTGAATGAATGGATCGTCCTGTCCACTCACTGGATAATGTGTTCTACTTTTTCCCATCCAGAAAGAAGACCTCCAAATGTATTTTAAGTACCATAAGAACCTGCCCCTTGCGAGGGCGGTCTGGCAAGAATGTCGGGAGTGCGCCTACTTCGGGGTAATGTTGAGTTTACAAAGTCTCCCAGTTGTTCTCCCTGAAAATGTTCATGTGCATCAAATTCTTGAAGAAATCAAAAATCTGAGCAAGGCAGAGCACTTTGGCACAGGGGATCCTGTCTGTTTGAAAATCCCCTTACTCCGAAGTGACTCATGAGAAGTTCTGGCCCCCGCCGTCTCCAGGGACCGGGCCCTTGAGGAGCCGCTGTGGTCTGCTGAGAAAAACAAGAGCCTCTTTTAGGATGCGTTTTTTTAAATGGAACCAACTCAAGAGGGTCATATTTTGAGGCTCCTGGAATGACATCAACAAGCCATCTGTATCATCCAGACACCAAATGGCCTGAATAGAGGCCACGCGCCCCCAACTTGAAGACAGGCTGCCTTCTTCCCAGAGGGACTGGAAATGTCCACTGTCTGGTGCACTAGCGTCCCAGTGGTCCTGTTCCCAGTTGCCTATAACAATACCGGCCAACACAACCCCTTCCCTAGTTCTCTGTCTTTGCATGTTGTTCGGGGGGGCTGGAAAACCCCGTTGCATTGTGGGGCTGGTAGACACTGCACCCTTCTTGTCCACCAAGTACTTGTTTGATTCTTGTACCTGATGCTGCAGGTTTTGTCCTCTCGCTGCGCGTGGTCTGTCTGTTTTGCTTTATGTCATTTCTCTTCGGCTCTTCAAGGTATGCCAGCGCCAACTGGACCACAGCTTCCCTCTCTTTAAGTACCTTGGAGGACCAGGCCAGAGATTGATAAAATACCAGGAGCTGTTGAAGGTAACGTCGTGGAGAATGCGCCTCAGGGCAGGGGAAACAGACACCTGTGCTCAGTGCGCGGCTCCTTAGACCGGAAGTGGGGTCTGGTCTCCTGAGGCCCAAGATCTGCCCGCCCTGTGGGCCTTTTCTTTCCTCCAAGACAAAAGCAGAGAGTCGGAAGGGGCCTTGGAGCCGGCTACTCCCAAGTCCAACCCACGCGTGAACGTCTAGAGCTCAGCTGGGGGAAGAGACGGGGGACAATGCGGGAGAGGCGGGCAGCTCCGCTTTCCAGGAGAGGCCAAGCGCTCCGGAGGAAAGGCGCGGTTTCCCAAATTCATCCTTTCTGGGCACTGAAACAATGGACGGGCCAAGTGAACTCCATTGCATCACTTAAACACTCTCTGCCTCGGATTCCTCACCGTAGAATTAAGATAATGGTGCTTTCTGGTGTGGCTTTGGGGGGCATTAAATGAGGTAATACAGGTTCCAGATACTTAGGAGGTTTTGCTAGTACCTTTCACCGAGGAAGCAAGAGGTATAAAGTATCGCTATAAAGTATCCCTTGTTGGTCTGTGGTGAGCAGGCCAAGATTTCCCTCCCACCGCTAAACTTACTGTGTACCCATCAGCATAAGGTCAAGCCACCTGGTCCCCAGAAGACAGAAGAGCTTCCTGGTGTTCTCTACCCCTTCACAGTTCCGACCCATCAGCTTGTTGGGAAGAACGTGGGTGTTGAGGCTTAGAAAAGGATCATGAGATCTTGGTGTGGGGAGATATTTCTAACTGTAAAAGAGAGACAAAGACAGAGCCACGCATAGTGGCGTATGCTTGTAATCCCCACACTCTAGGAGGATGAGGCAGGAAGATCATAAGTTTGAGTCCACCTAGACAAACCAGTGACTTAGCTAGACTCTGTCTCAAAATAAAAAATAAACAAAAGGGGCTGGGCATGTAGTTCCGTGAGAATGCCCTAGGCTTGATCCCCAGTACCAGAAACAAACAAAACAAAGACAGGTGAAAGTATCAGCCAGATGTGTGACAACTGGTCAGCGTGCTTGATTAATGATAAGCACTTAGAAATCAGTAGTAAAAAGAGGAACAAAGGACATAGGCAGTTTACAAGAGAGCCAGGGATGAGGCTCAGCAGGGCCACACCTGCCTGGCATGTACAAGGTCCTTGAGTTCGATCCTCCCGGTACCAGGGGGACAATTTTGTTTTTACTTCATTAATTATCTGAGGATTTAAAAAATGATGGCAAGGTAGGATTTCTCTGTTCATCTGACTGGCAGAGATCTGTGATTAAATGGTCATACTCAATGCAGGCCAGAGCCTGAGAGGCAAGCCTTCTACGGTAGCAAGGACACGGTGGAAATATGCCTCAAACCCCTAGCATTTGCAAGTCTGCTTCTAGAAATTTATCCTTAGGGAAAAGGCTCAAAGTTTTTATTAGAGTAAAAAATGGTCACGCTTAAGTATTTCATGGTAGAGAAGACCATGATTCATAAGCATAATTTAATTATGGCTTATTTGTATGATGCAACACTCCCTGCCACAATCAAAAACCACATTTTAGAATAATATAATGTCACAGGGGAGCATTCCTGATAATAGTGTTGTGTGGCAAAACCCCACAAGAGAACGGTGTGTGTGATGGGATGCTGTTGGTGGAACTCTGTGCTGAAGAGTTCATTCATTCTTCCCGCTTGTGAATGGACAGCCAGGCAGGCTGTTTAGCCTCGCCTGCCTGCAGATCAGAGGTTTGGTCAGCAGCCTACTCCTTGATTTTCAAGGGCTTTTGGGTTACTGCAGGGTCTACTGGATCTTGAGTCTCCTGAAGATGTGGAAATGGACCCTGGTGAACTAGAAGGAACCTCGACTAAGGTACTAGATATTAAATATTACATTTTATAGAAGTAACTCTTGATGGTGTTTGCCTATGGGTGGGAGCATTTGCAGCAATTTCATTTTCCTTGTTTATGATCTTTATTGTCTAAATTTTCTCTTTTTTTGTACCAGGGATCAAACTCGGGTCCTTGCGCTTGCTCAGCAGGCGGTGAAACCACTGAACTAAATCCCCGGCCCAATTGTCTAAATTTTCTAAGACAGTATATGTTCCACAATTCACAGTCAGGAAAAATTAATTTTGAAGTAGGGATTTGCAGCCCAGTGAGAAATGGTGATATATTTCCCTTCTTCCAACTAAGGAAGTTTGCAGCTTGGAGAGGCAGCTTGCTCTGCTCCATTCATGAGCCCTGTCTCTGCCGCAAAGATGCCAATTGACCCAGTGTTTCGACAGAGATTAAGCAGATGTGCACACCTATGATCCCAGCACTTGGGAGGCTGAGGCAGGAGGATCTCCTTGAGTTCAAGGCCAGCTTGGGCTACATAGTGAAGTCAAGACCAGCCTGGACTACATAGCAAGATGCTGTCTCAAAAAAAGACTGCCCTTGCCAGGGCATTTAGCTCAGTGGTGCTGCTGCCTGCCTCGAAAGCGCAAGGTCCCAAATTCGATCTCTGGTACAAAAAAAAACTGCCCTTTGGGTATATCATGTGGTAGAAGACGAAAAACACTATAGCTAACTGGGAACAGCAAATGGCTTGTCCTTTATTGTAGAAATTGAAGGGTTAAAAAATATTACACAGAATAAACCAGAATCTTTTTGTTCTTATTACCATGTAACAGATAGATACACCACGTAGTTAGCTGGGGAATAAACACCAAAACCTCAAGCAAAAGCCTTCTGAGCTGAGTCAATCTCCCATGTCACATCTGTCCTAAGTGTCACTGTGGTAATCCCTGGAACGCTGGCTCTGTAACTGGCAGTCACCGCGTGTTCCCCTAATGCTGGTTTCCACGTCTCGGAGGGCCAGTGGCATCAGTGGATCTCTTCAGCAGCTTTAATTGTGGTGGAATTTGGCCAAGATGGCGGCAGAGAGCAGGAGGAAGCACAGGCCCGGGCAAGGCTCAGGGTGGCTGATGCCACTGTTTCTGGCTTTGAGACTACATCATTAGTAGCCTCAGCAAGGAGGCCCATCCCTCGCCTATACAGAGATGGACATACATCCTCCACTGGGATGATTTTCAATATAATTTTTTTTGGTAGTATAATTTTAAATAGAGGAATATGATATCTAAATTTTCTTTTTCAGTAAGACCCAGGAGGTAGGGCAGATAGAAGGGGAAGAAGCCCTTTTAAAGAGACTAGTATCTTTCAAGTTTTGACAAAGCCACATTCTGTCTGTTTCATATACAACAGGAATACAATGTCTGTGATTTTATGGTCTTCACTCCTCATTAGAGCAGTGCACATGGTTCTGCTTGTCATATACTGTATCGATCATTCCCTGGGCCCAAGGGGGCTGATCCATGTACCCACCTTCCAGCCAGTGCCAGCTGGATCTGGGGCTCCTTGGCTCTGTCCTGTGTTCTGTCTGCTTGGTGGGTGAACTGCTTTTCATTTACAACAAGGCATTTGCTTTCCACAGGATGTCCCAAAGAAGACCAAGATGTCCCAAGGATTCTCAACCGAACTCCAACAGGCTCTGGCAGTGATAGAGGATCTGATCAAGTCTTGCGAGTTGGCTGTGGACCTCGCCGCTGTATCTGGATGTCCGGTATGTCTCAGCAAGTGTTGGAAGATTTTGAATCAAAGGCAAGTGTCAGAAAGGTAGGAGATGCCACCAGTCAGAGAAACCACCTATACCTAAGGAGTCGGACTCTGAGCAGAGTCACCCCGATTAGTCTGCCAGTTCATGCTCTGAGATTCTGATCAGCTCCTCAGCATGTTCAGAATCTTGGGACCTGTGTGTCAGAATGACTCACTCTCTGACAAACCAGAAACTCAGGAGCCACAACATACATAGAGGGAAAGTCCTGAAGAAATGACCTATTTTCTAACTGAGGCCGATACTGGCACGCCAGGGTTGTGTCACATGGAGACACAGAATGAAACCACAGATGCAGGAGGTGGGGTACAAGCAAACTTATTTAGAAGATATAAAGGCAAGGACGTAGAGCTCCCGCTAGCTACAGGGGGCCCTGAGCAGGATGCCCAAAATGGTGCTTTGTCTAGGAGTTTTTAAGGGTTTAAAAGGGAGCTTGAGCATTGTGTAAGCAACATAATCGCTACTTTACAGGAGACTATATATATATATTTTAGGGTCTGATCTATGTAGTATTCATGCAGTGCCCCTGTGCAGCACTGTGCCCTTGAGCCAGCACCCTGTCCGACCGTGCTCGGGCAAGCCCCTGACTGCCAAGAACACCTGGCAGATGTTTTTGTAAGGTCCCTGGAGGGCCAGGACTCAGCAGACTCAGTGTTGGGCTTCCTGACTCCATTCTCTGGCTGTTGTCCTTACTGCCTACTAGAGACCCTAACCCTAAGGAACCCCAGTATAGGTCCTGTGTCATTACGGTCAGGGAAGCAATAAGAAGTCTTAAGAAGTAGAAATGTCCTGGGCATGGTGGTGCACAGCTGTAATCCCAGCACTCACACTCAGGAGGCTGAGGCAGGAGGACTGCCATGAGTTTGAGGCCAGCCTGGGCTACATAGTGAGTTCAAGGCCAGTCTGGACGGCATAGTAAAATCCTGTCGAGAGCGAGAGAGAGAGAGAGAGAGAGAGAGAGAGAGAGAGAGAGAGAGAGAGAGAGAGAGAGAGAAAGGAAAGAAGAAAGAAAGGGCGAGCTGTAATCTGTCTCACAGCCTGATAGTTTTGTCTTGAGGGAGTATTTCTTTAACTGAGGAATTGAGCCCTATCAGTAAGCGAAGCTGAAGATTGGCGGTTAGACCCTCATTTATGTGTCAAAGGGCAGGCAACACGAAAGTGGGGCAGGGTCCTAGCAGCTGCGAAACCAGGCAAAATAATTATTTAAGCATTTGGGGGCCATATCAGCAGCAAACCTGAACTCAAAGTGGAGATGTCGACCAGACCTAGGTGATCATCTGCCTTTTTTGCTGCCACTTGCATGTTTTCCCTTACATTATTTTTTGTCTAAGAAGACAGAAAATACTGTTTGGCGGTGGTGTCCCTTGTTTCTGTTTCTCTAGCGCCGGAGACAATAAAGAAGGGCCACTGCTGACCGTCAGGTTAGAGTCCCTGGGGAGGGGGGACAGGTGAGTTGAGGGTCAGTGTGACCACTCTTTAGCCGCTTCTGAGCAACAGGGAGCTTTACAAGGAGTGGCCTGGCCCCAACCAAATCGACAAGAGCAAAAGCTTAAGCTAACAAAGCACCCGTTTTCTTTAATGAACCTCATCTTCTTTAACCCTTTTGATACATTTGAACCTCCTAGTTTTGCTGCTGTCTTCCTTTTTCCATCTTGGTAAGGCAGAATCTTAGGACATAAAATTTTCTTACACCAAAAACGTATCTTTATACTTGTAACTTTTGAATATTTTCTTCTGTCTTTTTTTTTTTTTTAAACAAGCTTAGTAGCTGCTTGGATTTGAAAATGCCCTTAGTGCCCTTTGTTTTTGGAGGGGATCTCCGGGTGAATTGATTGATGTTTATGTTCACTTAGGACCAGCTGACCAACGGTTATGGCTGTGTCTAATGTCCCCCCAAACCCTCATGTGGATGAGGTGGGGCTTTCTTTTTCAGAGGTGGCTGAATCTAGAATGTGTGATGCTGGGATTAAGGATGGCTGATTACTAAACCACTGCACATGAGTGACTGGTTTCCCATCGCCCTAATTCTGGTAGTCTGGATGAGATAAAAAGGGGCAGAAAGACACTGTTAAGGTCTCTTGTTGTTTTTGCTGTCTTCTGCTGCCATGAACTGTTGTCCCTGTGCCGTGCCTCCCTGCCTTGGAGCCAGCTGATTATGGCCTGAAACTTCTATGAACTGTGAGCCAAATCAACCTTTCCCCTTTTAACTTTGGGTGTCAGGTATTTTGTCTCAGCAAAGAGAGGAAAGTAACTAACATACCAACAGACTTCTAGGGGACCTTAAGTAGCATCCTTAGCCCAATAGAAAGCAGCGGAGCAGCAAGTTAACACTGTAATGGCAGTTTAAGAACTAACCCGGTGCACAAGTAATATTTTGAGCATGCCAAATAGACAAAAATATCAACTTGAATTGAAATCCAAAAGTAAACTTATCAATCAGCCAGACTTCTCAAAGGTTGTTAGGAAGGCTTGTTCCCTCCCTTGTCGTCCCCTGGTATCCCTGGTACTTTATATATTATTTAAGAGCTGTCTTTCTCATCCAATATCTAGCTTTGTAGGTTGGCCTCGTGGGACCTCAGACAGAAAGCATGCACAGCCTTTGTCTAAAAACACCAGTTTACCTGACATCCAAGAGAATAGGAGAGCAATTTGGTGGGAATAGAGGACAGAGAAGAGTTTGAGTGACAGAAAGAATGTAACTCAGAAGGGAGACAAAGGATTATGGGCAAAAGAACTCAGAAGCAACCAGCAGAAAACATTTAGGGTGTAGGGAAAGATTATGTAACAAAGACATTGTATCCTTTTGTTGTATAAACATAAAACGTAAACCTAGAAGATGAACGCCAGTTGTCTGGAGCCCAGTGGAGCCTACAAGGCTCTGCCCCATACCTAAGTTAGCCTCTGATGGGAATCTTTAGGTGGTGGATGCCTAATGGCTTCCAACTCTCTGAACGGTGCCTGCAAGAGTGCAACCAGACAGTTAAGCTGAGGCAACAAGATACAGGGTCTTTTTTACCTCTTGGCTCAGCTCACCAAGAAAGGGGGCCATGACAGAGAAAGGCAGCTTGTTCCCTTGAATGCCTGTGGTGAGTTAAAGAAGTGCTGCATCCACGGGCGGTCAGCTGTGGGGGTCAAGAGCACCAAGCACAGAGCTCACTCCCGCACCAGCAGAAGAATCAAATCGGAAAGGGAAACTGAGGGGACGCTGGGCCAACATTCCCTCCACTCGGGGTAGAGAGGGATCAGCTCAGCCCACATCAGTGAAACCTGTTCCCCGAATCTTCTAGATCGGTGAACATGCTGATCACTTTCCAACGGTTGACAGGTCCCAATATTATTTTAGGCAGAAAGCTGCAAAGTGGAAGCAAAGAGGATAGGAAAGCATAGATGTTACAGCCTCCTTATGGAACCCTGGATGAGCCCCCAGATGTGATGCCAGAATGCCAGGGTCACGTCCCATGGTGATGAAGAATGGAACCATGGACAGAGGAGGTGGGTTGCAGGCAAGTTTATTTAAAGATATAAAGGCAAGACACAAGCTCCTGCTAGCCAGGAGGGGCTCCTGAGCAGGATACCCAAGAAGGCCACTCGCCTAGGAATTTTTAAGCTGTTAGAAGGGTGCTCGGGCCATCATGTAAGCAATATAATCTCTGCCCTACAGGACACTTTATATATTTTTAGGGTCCAATCCCTGCCTATGGCAGGGCCCATGTGCCCTTGAGCCACGATCATGCTCTGGGAGGCCCCTGCCAGCCAAGGACACCTGGCAGATGTTTTTTGTAAGGTCTCTGGAGGGTCAGGACTCAGCAGACTCTGGGTTGGGCTTCCAGACTCCATCTGGGGGCTGCTGTCCTTACTGCCTAACAGAAGCCTAACTCTTGTCTTACTTATTCTTGTTACAATGCTACTATTAAAACATTAAAAGATTTCCTTCCTGCCTTTAAGTTTCTCTGTGAAAGGCTTTTGTTTTGTTATATTTTACTTCACTTTTTAAGTGTGTGATACTGGAGATCAGACCCAGGGCCTTGGGCATGCTAAGCACATGCTCTGCCACTGAGCTACTCCCACAGTCCAGTGTGGAAAAATAGTGTGAACATGCGTCCTCAGTGAGAGTCTAGACCCACTTCACATCAGAGATCCCAAAAGAGACGTAACAAGTATACATCACCTGTCCATTAAGGGGTCCAGGGAAGCCACTGAGGGGCTGAAGTGGGGAGCTGAGTCCCAGGCAGCCCTGGCAAATCGTCCTCTATACCTGTGTGATCTCTTTGGTGGGGACACAGTCAATATTTGACTATAGATATTTTTCACGTTGCAGTTCTGTAGATTTTGACTCAGATGTGTTTGCTCCCTGTCATCGTCATAACAAGTCACCACAGACTTGGCGGCTTCCAGAAGCACAGCTTTATTATCTTAGTGGTTCCTGGGTCAGAAGTTCAGCAGAGTCCCGCGTGCTGAAACAGAGATGTCTGCTCTCCCTCTTGCAGTCTCCAGGAGTGAATCTGCTTCCTTGAATTTTCCAACTTTAAAGAGGCCCTTGCATTCCTTGGCCGAGAGCCTATTCCTCTACCTCAGAGCCAGCGCTGGAAGGTGTAATTCTCACATCGCATTGCTCTGACCTCTCCTGGTGCTTCTCTGCCGCTTGTCAGGACCCTTAGGATTGACAGCCCCTCCCGGTTAGCCAAGATGACACTAGCCTTAACGTTCCCGATTCTGAGGGTTCTGGTGTCCCCTTCTTTAGAAGGCCTTTAGTCTCCCCACCACACAGAGTAAGAGCATTCTTAGAATTCTATTCCAGACAGATACTTTCCTTCTCCTCTTTCTCTCTTCATTTTTATCTGTTCTTAACCTACTGCTTACTGAGATATTGGCAGATCAGATGGCCTTTGTTTTCTGTCCCTGTCATATATCAAACTGTACAATTAGAGGCCAAAAATAACTTTTTTCATCCTTTGATTTCCCTTCCTCGTGGCATGCTCTGGGGAAGCATCTGAGAAACTTAGCCCCCGTGGGTTTGCTGGGATCCCAGACAGTGATGTCAGACCTCTAAGACTGCAAGGTGCTCTCTGCTTACAGCTGATGCATGATTCAAGAGGGTGCCCAAGAGCTGCAGGGTTCGAGGTTAGGGTGCACCTGAGAGGGGATCATTTTCTTGGTAATAATGTTTCCTTGTTCAGCTAAGGATTGCTAAGGGAACAGTGTGTGTAATCATTTTGGAACAACTTTCCATTCTTCTCATCTTGAATTATGTGTCAACTACTCTTGTTAGATAACCTATTTCCTTGTATCAAATGAATGTCCTGGAAATGATACACAGAGTAGGAAATCCCAGCTATTATTCTGAGTGTAAGTGACATAGGAGGAGGAAGTTGTGGGGAATGAACGATTAAAACACGAGGCAGTAGCAACCTGCCCTGCTTCCATTCCAAGCCAGTTTGTGTGCAAATAAAATGAACCAGCTTATAAAAATTTAAATGATGTTACACTAAATACAAGAGCCTCCCCCCCCCAGTGTATCCTCAGAATTGTGCCTTTAATATGCATAGTTTCTTTTCTTTTTTCTTTTCTCCTGACATTAATTTGCTTTTATATCTAATACATTAGCTAATTTATCCTTATAGTTCTATAGAATCTTATTGACATATGGAGGAGCAAGCATTGGAATTTTCAGCTTCCTGATTCAAGAGCAGATCTGTTGAAAGAAGAGTTAAGTCACCCAAGGTGATCTGGGTGTCAGCTTAGACGGTACCTCTCTCTCTCTTTCTCCTGGGTCCCATCTATACACATTATCTGGTTCTGATGAGCTTGGACCAACAATGTGGTGACTGCTAATTCAAATCTCATGATTCTAAGATTCTTTGTTTTGGCAAAGAGCTTTATTTCAAGGTGTTTACAATCACATGTATTCATGTATTCATGGATAAATCCAGAGCTTAACCTCTTCATTTTTCTAGGTGAAACCCAATATCAACTGAGTTTTGTAAAGGAAGGACACTGAACATTAGTGAATCAATTTGTGATTAAAACAACCAGAAAAAAATTTCCTTCTGATATTTATATTTTCTTTCTATTATACACACTCAGTTAGTCCATGCTTTAATTGAGCCACAAAAGTTTTTTCAAAGTTTTTAAATAATATTGTTCTATAGAATGCAGGGGTGCAATTTACTTCTCCCCATTTGCAAAAGACAACAACAACGAAAACTTGTTATCCAGTGCCTAACAGAGATCCCGGTAATGAACAGTTCTAAAGTTACACAGTAGGTTGAATGAGACATCTTTCTTTCCTGGGATAAATTGGTATGCGTCAGCAAAGGCCACTTTGTTATTACAAGTTCACTGTGGCCCAGGACCAGGTATTTGTTTCTATTGCAGTCCCCACTTCCCTTACCACAGCATCGGCTCCACTTAAGGTTAACAACCTCAGCGACTCGGT
This sequence comes from Heterocephalus glaber, assembly GCF_053883595.1. Lineage (NCBI taxonomy): Eukaryota > Metazoa > Chordata > Mammalia > Rodentia > Bathyergidae > Heterocephalus > Heterocephalus glaber. The sequence goes on from NW_028258324.1 coordinate 71,375,197, forward strand.
AGAGCGGCCTTCCCATCTTCCCTGCTCACGGTACCTAGGCCAGGGGTGGCTGTCAGGAAGGAATGAGGACCCAATCGAAGGGAAGGCGCCCAGCACTGTAGATGCCTGGCAGTTGCTGCCTGAACACATGGCACTGTCCCAGGACCTGATCATCAGGAAGGAGCCGTGGCCTCTGGTTATTGGGATCACCGGCTCCCACGGCTTCTGCTTTTCATCTCTGCACCAGGCTGCGCGTTGATTCATTTACCCAGATGTTTCCTGCTTCTTTGCGCAAGAAGGCCTCTGTCACATCAGCTCTCGCTGCCAGGAACAAAACGTGGGACATCAAAAGAGGTCTCTTTCTGACCTAGTGTTGTCCGGGTCTCTCCCTTGTCCTGACTCTTCATCTGACCCAGCAGTCACATTCTCACATCAGAGCTCTTGCCTGAAAAATTTCCATGCATGAGATGGTGGCATTTTTCTGGATTATTTTGCCGTCACCTGCCACAGGGAGCAGGCTACAGGACTTGTCATTCGCTGTGTTCCACCTCACAACCATCGGTTTCTTCAGTGCACCACGTGACATAGCCACACTTTGTTGCTCAGGTAGAAAATGGTAGGAAATGTATTCATTTTGGGGGCTGCTGTAACAAAGTACTGCAAACTGGGGGACTTAACACCACACAAATTTATGCTCTCGCAGTTCTGAAGGCTGGATGATCAAAATGAAGGCGTCCACAGGGCTGCACTCCCCCTGCAGGCCCTAAAGAAGAATCTTTCGTGCCTCCTCCTGGCTTCCGGTGTTTTTCAGCAAAGCTCAGACGGCTGCATTGTTCCAGTTTCTGCCTCTGTCTTCACAAGGCTGGCTTCCCTCTGCGTGTCTCTGTATTTTTGTTTGCTCTTTGTACAGAGATACAAGTTGTTGGATTAGGACCCACTCTAATCCAGAATGATCTCACCTTCACTAATTACATCTGCAAATAAGATCACATTCTGAGGTTCCTGGGGGCCTGAGCCTTTTGGGGGACACTATTCAACTCAGTACAGGCACATCCTGAATTAACTTCTTGAATAAATCCATACTGCCTCGAAGGGCTAAGTATTCAGTTCCATGTCCCCTGCCCCAAGGTACCACTTGATGCCAATACATGGATATTTTTTCTAGGTAGGAGACAAGTACCCGAAAAAGGGGGTGCATGTAGCCTGTAGCCTGGGGAACAACTACAGTCTGCTCAGAAAGAAAAGATACTTCTCATTGGAAAGCTCTCCAAGGGCCAAGTTGGTGCTGCTCGGGGAATCCCCTGCCACTTTCCTCTGGAGGCCATGTGGTTTCCCCACAGTTGTGTGTCCTACTGACAGCAGGGTGTGTATGGCTCTGGGGCCTCAGCCCAGTGAGAGATTAGAGGCACTCGGCTGTGTGCTCTCCCTGTGTGTGCCAGGGATGCCCACCTGCCCGCTGTGCCCTCCTCTTGCCCCCTGCTGATGGGTTCCTTCCCTCCGGTGGTGCCTTGTGCTTTTCCCCGTTGTTCCTGGTGAAGACTCACCTTCTTCATAGCTCTCCTCCCTCCTCATTTATTCCACAACCTGCCCTCCCATAAAGTGCCTGCAGCTCCCGCCAGCTGCTGTCTCGTCCCCATTTTCTTCAGTTACAGGAGGATCTCACTGGCCACCTGACATGTCACTGTCACCCTGGGACCCTGGTCAGCTACTGGCTCCTCTCTGGATCACATGCTTTGCTCAGGAGCCTGACAAGGTATAAGCACCTCTGACTCTGGCTGAAGTAGAAGAAAGTCCAGAGGTGACAAAGAATGAAATCATTTCTGGCTGAGGTTGCAGGGCTGTGGTCAAAGTTGCAGCCCATGACACTGGGGGACACCTAACCAACCTCCCCCACATTAGTGAGTGTGTGCCCGACTTGCTGTTCAGCCCATCATTCTGGCCACATCATTCTGGACTCAGAACTGCTTTGAAAGCTATGTCAGGAATGGTTGCATCCACACTGACCAAGTGCATTTTCATGAGCAGCTTCACCTAAATACATTCTTCTACCTGTGGTGTGATGACCCTTTCTCCTCGGAGAGAAATCGCTCATTTGCCTTATTAACAGCAATTAACAGCAACTGTGCTTTTCATGGGCAAGTGGTCTGTGAGTGTCTTCAGACATAATGAATCATATCATTCACCCTATTTCTGTCTGTATTGCCTATTATTAGGTCACAGCCATCTACTGTTGAGTTTCCATGGCTTTATCAAATGGGTTGTATTGGCCATATTTCACTTCCTTTTTTCTTCATCCTAATTTCTAAGTTATTTTCTCTATGCATATTTTTGTCAGACATATCAAATTTGTGAAATAAGGTGGAGTCTAAGTACCTTTAAAAACAAAAACTACTGAAGACAGCAGAGTAGTACCGTGTAGCACTTGGTATAAGTGTCTAGATCGACCAGTTCCTGCCTCCACAGCAGCAGTGATCGCTGAGCAAAGAGCACCTAGGGTAGTTGCCCAAGCTGCCGAATATCAAAATCTTCAGCGGCAGCTCCCACTGGGATTTGTCCCAGAAGACTGCTGACTGCTTGGGCCTGGAGCTGGCCAAGGTGGTGACCAAGAAATTTAGCAACCAGGAGCCATGTGGAAATTGGTGAGAGTGTGGGTGGGGAGGATGTTTGCATTGCTCAGAGTGGTTGTGGTGAAATCAGTGATGACCATCTAGCAGAGCTTTTGACTGTGATTAATACCTGCAAGATTGCCTCAGCCAGCCAGCTCACTGCAGTTATCCTGTGCTTCCCTTCTGCCCTGCAGGATAAGAAGGATGAGACCCGAGCTCCAGTCTCGGCCAAACTTGTTGCAAATATGCTCTCTGTAGCAGGTGCAGACTATATTATCACCATGGAGCTACCTGCTTCTCAGATTCAGGGCTTTTTTGTTTTGTTTTGTTTTGTTTTTGTTTTTTTGGTACCGGGGATCGAACTTGGGTCCTTGCGCTTGCGAGGCAGCCGGCGGCACCACTGAGCTAAATCCCCGGCCCCATGGGGCTTTTTTGGTATCCCAGTGGATAATTTGTATGCAGAGCCAGCTGTCCTGAAGTGGATTAGGGACAGTATCTCCGTGTGGAGAAACTGTACAATTGTCTCACCTGATGCTTGTGGAGCCAAGAGAGTTACCACCATTGCAGACCGGATGAATGTGGACTTCGCCTTGATTCACCAAACATGGAAGAAGGCCAGTGAAGGCATGGAGCTGGTGGGAGATGTGAAGGATAGGGTAGCTATCCTTGTGGATGGCACCTATGGCACAATCGGCCACGCAGCTGACAAACTTCTCTCAGCTGGCGCTACCAGAGTTTATGCTGTCTTAACTCACGGAATCTTTTCTGGCCCGGCCATTTCTCGAATCAGCACTGCATGCTTTGAAGCAGCAGTAGCCACCAGCACCATACCTCAGGAGGACAAGATGAAGCACTGTTCCAAAATACAGGTGACTGACATCTCCATGATCCTTGCAGAAGCCATCAGGAGAATTCACAATGGAGAATCTGTTTCCTGCCTGTTCAGTCCGGCCCCTTCATAATAGAGTAACTTCCAAAGCTTTTTAAACATAAAATCAAACCACCCCTTGTTTCCCCTTGATATTTGATGACAAATTTGGAAGACCCAGCTTGCTGCACTGTCCCTTTCCACATCCACATTAGGCATATTAGAATTTATCCTAAACTGAGAAAACATAGAGACTGACTGCTGGGATTTCCTACCTGCATTGTCTCACTCTGCCTTCCTTGCTTTTGTAGCCTGGCAGCTTTAACTGCAGCTCGGCTGCTGCAGTATTTCAAACTTTTGAGGTTGTTTAAGGCTGTGGTATGTGACTATGGAAACTCAGACTCCTTTGCATGTGATACTTCAGGGTTGTTCTTTGTTCAGAACAACTGCCAACAGAGGCAGCCCGTGTGTGACAAGTTCTCTAAGTTCTGTCCTAAATTACAGAAACCCTCGGGCAGTCCAAAGCCTAGTCCCAGTAATGCAGGGGCCTGGAAGACAGGAGTAGGCAGCTCAGCTTGAGCAGAACTTGGGTGGGATTGTAAAGGTGGGAAGGGGACAGTCCAGTCCAGAAAATGTTTCTTGGGAGGAAGAAGCCTGACCCATCATCATCTGCTTATCTATATAGTTTAGATTCTCCTTCTACCTATCCCTTTCCATTTGGCTTTACCTACAGCCATTTCAACCTTTTCCTGGCCAAATATCCCCTTGGGCCCAAATGATTTGTGTCCTGTTTTGTCGTCACTAACATTCACATTAGATAATTTGCTGTAGCTTACTTTTCCTTAGCCTGCTACCACCACGGTAGTAGGTTTTAAGTGGCATCATATAGTGCCTTTTGATTAAGTATTTAATTTTCATCTCCCTTCCTTGGATCTGTTTGGCCTCTCATGACCTGAGATTTCTGTTTAAAAAGATTGATGTTATTGTCTCTTATAGAGGAAGCTAATAAAGTATGAGTGTGTGAAAAATAAAAATAAATAAATAAAAACTACCAGTAAATTTGTTCATGCAGTAAATATGAAGTCCTACTTCTGCCATTTTCCTTGACTAAAACACTTCTCCTGCATGGCCGATACTGAGATGTTGAATGCAAATTCAATGGATTTAAAGGTGAAAGTGATGGCCGAGGCCCAAGGTGGTAGATGGGAGTGGGCCCTTGTAGGGCAGGCAGAATGAGACCCCCCAGGTCCTCATGAGCCCCCCAACCACACCCCCTGCCTTGGGATAGGGTCAGACTAAGCCCCAGTAACACAACAGAAATGCGGCTTGTGGGGAAGAGGGCTCAGAGCTGGGGGGCCTCAGTGAGGGTTTCACATGTAAATTTTACAAAGCAAAAAGAGAAAATTAACCCGGAAAATAGACCACAATCACTGTAGAAATGACTAGGGTGTATTGCTCTTGATGTTTGTATTTTAAAATTTCAGAAGTACACTCAATTTTTCTTAAAAAGATATTGCATCGGGCCAGGGATTTAGCTCACTGGTTTCACCACCTGCTGCGCAAGTGCAAGGACCCAAGTTCGATCCCCAGTACCAAAAAAAAGACATTGAATTTGTTCAACATATAAATAATAAACCACAAAAATAACCAGTTATAAACAATAGACAGATTTCTAGTATTTTGCTCTCAAAAAATTTCATTCATAGAAATAAATTCTTGACTATCTGCTTTAAGTGACCTAGTTTTTTCAAGGCTATCAGATAAAACACTGTGGTTTTAATCCGTGTCACTGCAGAGAGAGGAGGGAAGGCAGGGTCCTCTCTCTGGACTGCAGCAGACTCTGGGGAGGCAGGCTGGCTGGGAAGGGAAGGCTGCCTCTGTGCTTGGAACCAAGAAGATGATATTCAGGATTGTTTTTTTCACTGTACACTCTCTATGAAAAGCAGTTAACTCTAACCACCCTACCTCTTTCTAAATCTCCTATTCTCAGGTTCTCATCTACCTGAACGCAACGTTAGGATAAGGACGGAACGGGGCTGGGGATTTAGCTCAGTGGTTCCACCACCTGCCTTGCAAGTGCAAGGTCCCAAGTTCAATCCCTGCTACCAAAAAAAAAAAAAAGAACCAAGGATAAGGAGGGAACACAGATTATCGTAGGTCCAGATTGCAGGAAAACTGTCTCCTCTGCATATAATTTTAATTTTCTTGCCTTTTAAAATAGACTGTCTGGTGTTGAGCACACACACACAAAAAAGAGGAAATAGAAATCTGCTAACAAAACAGCATTATAAGACAAAAATATCAGAGTACCAATACCTTTTTCTTTTGCTTTCATTTTGTTTTGTTTCTTTGAACTGGAGTCTCACTAAATTGCCCAGGCTGGCTTCAAACTCACAGTCCTCCTGCCTCAGCCTCTGGAGTGCTGCGATTACAGCCATGTACTCCCACTAGTTCGAGTATTTCCAGGATCCTGATCTCCATTCCCTCACATAGCTGCATTTATCTCCTTACATGACTGGATGGCACTGTGATCAATGGGCTCACGATCTTCTAGTTTTGATGTAGTGACATTAGCCTGAGTAGCTCTTGTAGAATAATCTCAAATAAGCGGGCTTCATAGTTTGGAAACAGACCCTTTCTCCAGCAGGTGATTCATCGGCTTCTTTCTTTATGTATCTGTGTTCCCAAAAGGATGACATGGAAAAGCTGGGCAGGCTGTTGATGCATGGCCCATTCAGCGTGTGGACCATTCACAAGGACCGTCACAAAGTGAAGGATTTTATTAGATTTAAGCCCAGCCAAAGGCAAATCTACCTATTTGAACGAGGAATTGTGTTCTGTAAGATTCGAATGGAGCCTGGCGACCAGGGGTTATCTCCTCACTACAGCTTTAAGAAGTCTCTGAAGGTAAGGGGGCTGCTGTACCTGGGAGTCACCAAGGCTGGCCTACTCTGTGGGTGAGATTGTTATCTTTATTTTGCAGAGGAGGAAGCCAGAACTTAGGTGAAGTTAATCTGCCAAATACTTCACAATACATCTAGAATACACACCAGGCTGGGTGGACCCAAACTCGGGTCTGTAGTCAGTCCCTGCACAGGGCCACCGCTGGCATCCGGGGCCTTTGTGCTGAGGGGAGAAAAAGCACCCTATGGTGGCCTTTCTGGACAAACTAGTAAAAGACCCTCTCTCTTCTAGGCAAATGGGGAAAGGGAGCCCAAGCTAGATTTCATCTTAGACTTACCCTTCTCAACTGCACTCCCCCAAACTTGGATGATGCTTCTTTCTTTTATTAGTGCATATTTTGAAACTTTTAAAATAGTTATTGTCCATGTTTGCAGTACCTAATGATTACATTCATCTTGGAGGGGTGGTACATACACGATTCATCTTAATTCTTTTTACCTCCCCTTTCCCTCTCTTCTCTTCCCTCCCTCCCCTTCCCATTTGCAAGAGATCTGTCTCCCTGGTTCTTATTATCTGTCTCTTATTTTGCTCCTTAAATGTTTTATTCAACTGCAGGTCTTTGTGTGTGAGTGTAGGCAGCAACCTAACCTTGACCCTGGGGCGCCACAAACCCATGTCCACTCTTTGTCTCCCGCCTGAATAGGAAATGTTCCAGAGGCAGCTAGCTATCGCGCGCACGCACGCACACGCACACACGCACACGCGCACACACGTGCACCCACGCATGCGTGCGCGCTCTTGTGACTGACTCTGTTGCATTTGTAGTTGTGTTCGTTTATATATCTCAGTGGACATTCATTCATTTACTCTTAAGAGATGTGTACATCGGCGTTAGTTCAGTCTAATGGTTAAGAGCCACACGGAACCACAGTCTGCTTCCTTCCGAAACATGACAAGACAGAGCAGGCTGCGCCAGGCTGTGCTTTCTGCCGCCTCAGGCCATTATCAGGGAAAGCAAAACCCTCCGAAGGGAGATGCAAGAGGCTCTCCAGGGTAGCGAGGGTGAGAGTGGCTGACAGTTCTAACATCGGAAAACGGCGGCATAGAACATTTCTCTTCTTTCTTTGCAATAGTTGGTGACACTTTCAATTCGCCAACTTGGAAGGGGAAGCAATAAAAAGCTGGAAATCGCCAACCGAAACGGACTGGAGAAATACATCCTGCAGGTAAAGCCCGCGCTCCCAGTCGGCGTCCTCTCCTCGTTCCCCGTTCCCCGTTCCCCGTTCCCCGTTCCCCGTGTTCCTGTAATTTGACGAGGAAATTCCGTCTCATTGTTCTGAAGGTCACTCAGGGAATAAAAGCCCTGGCCAACTAGTAGTAATCAAGGTGATTCGATTCTCATAATATTTCCTTATCTGTAACTGCAGGCACCTTCAAAAGAAATCAGAGATTGTTGGTTTTCAGAAATAAGTAAATTATTGATGGAACAACAGAACGATATTAAAGGTAGGTTACTGCTGCTGACTTCAGTCTGAAAAGTTACACTGGTTCCAGTTTCATGGTGGTGTGTGTGTTGGAGGTGCATTAAAGAATAGTTTGCCAGGAAAAATAACACCTGTGCTTGCTTTATATGGAGTGTGTGTGTGTGTGTGTGTTGTGTTGAGTGACTGCATGTGGTTGTGTTGGTCTATACCTTTTAGTCGTATTTCCTACACCCCTAATTGCCAAGCTCAGCTTCTTAATCAAAAATTCAAAGCCATCCAAGAAAATGTTTACAGAGATGCAAATGCCCATATTCCCTTTCAGAAGCTGAAATCATCTTTTCATAAGTTGAGATGGAACACAACATAAAATTCACTCTCGTAAAGCACACAACTCAGTGGGGTTTTCACCTATTCGCAAAGTTGTATAATCATCACCAGTGTAATTCTACTTCTAACTCCAGAACAATTTTGTGCTCCCCTCTGAAAACTCCTGTACCAGTTAGCAGTCATCCCTATCTTTCCCCTTCTCCCTCTAGCCACCACTCTTCTCCTTTTTGTCTCCACTGGATTTACTTATTCTAGACATTTTATGTAAATGGGATCCAATAAAATGTTCTTTCTATCTAACGCTTTCACTTAGCATAATTTTTCAAGTGTCACCCTTGTTCCGCATGTGTTGATGGGCCATTCCTTGTTATGGGTAAATTAAAGTCCAGTGTACGGATGGACCATTGTTTTACTCTATTTTGTGCTGCTATAGCAGAATGCCATAGACTGGGCTATTAATAATGTGGAGCAATGTACTGGCTCCCAGCTCCAGCAATTGGGAAGCCCAGGATTGGGGCTGCATTTACTGAGGGTCTTCTCTGCATCATCTCATGGAAGAAAGGAGAAGGGGAAGAGAGGGAGGAGGGGAAGAGAGGAGAGAGAAAGAAGGAGAGCTCTGCACACGTGTGGGCCTGCAAGAAGGCACCAGACTCATCCTTTTATAAGGAGCCCACTCCTGTGATAACAAACCTGCTCCCACAGTAATGGCGGCACAAATCCATCCAGGAGCCAGACATCTCCCATTGGGGATCAGGTTTCCAATACACGAACACTGGAGGATATATTCAAATTAGAGTATCCATATTTGTTGATTCATTCATGGATTGATGAACATTTGGGTTGTTTCCATTTTTTGGATATTGTAAATAATGGTGCTATAGATATTTGCATACAAGTTTTTGTGTGAATCTTTTTTTTTTTTTTTTTGGTACCGGGGATCAAACTCAGGACCTAGGGCTTGCAAGGCAGGTGCTGGAACCACTGAGCTAAATCCCCGGCCTTGTGTGAATCTTTATTTCTAATTTTCTTGGGTATTAAGTGGAGTTGCTGGACCCTATGGTAACTCTAGCTAATGTTCTGAGGAACTTCTAAATTGTTTTCCCAAGCAGTAGCACCATTTCAACTTCACGTCAGCAATGTATGCAGGTTCCAATTTCTCTGCTTCCTCACTGACACTTATTATTGTCTATTATTGACATTATTATTTATTGCCACCCAGAAGGTATGAGGTGACACCTCACCATAGTGTTGACTTGCATTTCCCTCACGACCAGCGATGTTGAGCCTCTTTTCATAACTGGGAAAACATCTGTGTCCTTTGCATTTTTTTAATTTTTCTTTTTTTTTATTACCACATGTTTGCAGTACATAATGATTACAATCATCATGGGGAGTTGGTACATGTGCATAAATTAGTGTGTTTTTTATAGTTGACTTATAAGAGATATTTATATATTCTGAATACTAGAACTCTTGTCAAATATAATTTGTTTTTGTTTTTGTTTTTGTGGTACCAGGGATCAAACTCAGGTCCTTGTCCTTGCGCAGCAGGTGGTGAAACCACTGAGCTAAATCCCTGGCCCTTGTCAAATATAATTTGCAAGTATTTTTTTCCCAATTCATGCATTGTTTTCACTTTTAGTGACCTTTGAAGCACAAAAGTTTTTTATTTTGACAAAGTCTAATTTGTCTATTTTTTCTTGGGCTGGGGATTTAGCTCAGTGGTTCTGCTGCCAGCCTCGAAAGCTCAAGGACCCGAGTTCAATCCCCGATACCAAAAAAAAAAAAATTCTGCAGCTTTATTTTTTCTTTTGGTTTCTTGTGCTTTGGATATCTAAAAAAGTCATTGCCTGGGCCAGGGATTTCGCTCAGTGGTTCTACCTGCCTCACAAGCGCAAGGTCCTGAGTTCCATCCCTGGTACCAAAATAAATAAATAAATAAATAAATAATTAAAAATCGTTCCCTAATCCAAGGTCATGAAGATTTACAACCCTACTTTCTTCTAATAATATATGGTGTTAACTTTTATAATTAGATCTTTGTTGCTGGAGATTTAGCTTAGTGGTGCTGCCGCCTGCCTCACAAGCGCAAGGTTCTGAGTTCGATGCTGGAACCAAAAAAAAATCTTTGATGCATTTTGACTCGATTGTTGAAGGCTATTTTCACCACCATTGTAGATTGTTGGTTTCCAAGGCTGCCCCCTAAAAAGGAGGGGAGGTTAGAAACAGGACAAATTAAAATACCACAAAATTCACTGCTCATCCTGATAATAAGCCAGTTTTCCTGAATAAATGCCGTCCAGATTGCTGTCAGCCTTTAATTTCCAGTGTTTTGAGAAAAAAAAAAATTTCTTTCTGACAATTTTCCCATGCTTTCATGGAAAAGGGACTTTTTATGTGTCTTTTTCTCCACCATTTCCACTGATGTCCTTCACTTTTTATAATTAAAAATTATCTTTGAATAGGATTTTCCCTTTCACATTTAGTGTTTTTGCTTTTAAATTGATCCTCATAACAGGGATATTTGGTGGGAAAATTCACACCCAGCTTCGTCCGTGAGTTTTGGCTTTCCCCGTAGGTAGGCAAGGTCACCAGGGTAAGAAATGCCCATCTCATGTGAAAGTCTATCTCCTATTATTTATATTGTCAATGATTTGTGTGTTTGGTAAGAAAAATTGCACAATGATGAAAAGAGAAATTTGGCCATGAGAAACTTGGCAGGAATGTAGCATTTGCCACTGTTCCTGTATCTCTTCTGATATCCGCTATTCCAGAGGACGCAGTCGTGGGTTCTTCCACCTCTTTCAAATTGACAGAAGAAAAACTAAGAGGCATGACTGGAAGACTCCAGCACCAATTTTCTTTTTTTTGTTGTTTTTTTTTTGTTTTGGTACTGAGGATCGAACTCGGGTCTTTGCACTTGCATAGCAGGTGGCGAAACCACTGAGCTAAATCCCCGGCCCTAGCACCCATTTTCTATCACAATAACCAAGTAACAAAAGGATTTTCTTTAAACTATAGGCCTCTTCCAGGATAGTATAATAAGATTATCTAGTTGATTTTAATTTGTAAAGGTAAGATGAGAAAAAACTGATTTACTTTTGCTTTTCACTATTAGTACTGTGTGAAAAAGAAAAAAAAAAGTAGTGTGTGAAATATATGTTATGGTAATTGAGTATGTGTGCCCTCCAGACTTAAAATAGGAAAATATAGCATCTCTATTTTTTTTTTCTGGTACCAGGGATCAAACTCAGGACCTTGCACTTACCAGGCAGGTGCGACACCACTGAGCTACATCCCCGGGGCCAATATGGCATCTCTACCAGAAAAAGTTATTTGGAATGACATTCCAGTCTCAAAATTGTTCTAGCAATCCTTACTCCCTACACCAGCCTTTCTCTAAGTGTGGTTTAGGGACAAGAAGGACTTGAAGGGCTTCCAACAAATGGAGATTTCTGGGCCTCACTCCAGAACCATGGCATTAACATAGCTAGGATATGTATTTTGGCTAATTAAATTTTCTAGATGGGGAACTTATATTACAACTTTTAAAACAGCTTTATTGAGGAATAATGACAAAATAAAATGTACATATTTAAAGTGTACATCTTGGTAACTTTCGTGTGTGTGGTGGGGATGGCGGATCTGGGGATTGAACCCAGGCCCTCACACTTTCTGTGTCTCCAGCCCCTTTCAATATCTGGACACAACTGTGAAAATGTCACCGCACACGAGATGCTGAACTTGTCTATCACCCAACATCCCCTCACACCACTCCACATTTCCTCCCCTGCCCCTCCCTCACCTATCCCAGGTGATCACAGAGCTACTTTCTTTTTTTTTTTGGTACCAGGGATCAAACTCGGGACCTTGCACTTTCGAGGCAGGTGCTGGAACCACTGAGTAAATCCCCGGCCCCACAGAGCTACTTTCTGTCACTATAGATTAGTTTACGTTCTCTAGAATTCTATAAAGACCATGTTATACATATATATTTTTAAATCTCAGTTCTGTCACTCAGAATAACTGTGACGAGATTCATGTATGTTGCTTTGTATGACAAAAGTGCATTCCTTTTTGTTTTCAAGTAGTATACCATCATTTGGTTATTTCCCAGTTTCTTTATTCATTTACCTGTTAATAAGCATTTAGTTTGTTCCACTTTTTGCTTATTTTGAGTAATACTGCTATGAAGATTCAAGTGCAATCTTGTGTGGATGTGTGTTTTCATTATTCATGGGTAAATACCTTAAGAATGTGATGGTTAGGCTATTCAATAAGTGTATAGCTTATTTTTTAACTTTTAAAAAAATTGCTATTTTCCAAAGTGGCTAAGCCATCTTATATTCCCACAGCAGTGTATGAGAGTGGAACTTGGCATTGTCAGTCTTTTTAATTTTCAGCCTCCTAATTAGTGTAAAACAGTATATCATCAAGGTTTTCATTTGCTTTTCCCTTGTGACTAATGGTTAAGTACTTTTCATGTGCTTCTTTCCCATCTGTGTGTCTTCTTTGATGAAGTATCTGTTCACATCTTTTGCTCATTGTTTTCTTATTATTACGTTTTGAGAATTTTTAAAAAATATCTCCTAGGGGCCCAGGGATTTAGCTCAGTGGTTTCGCCGCCTGCTGCGCAAGCGCAAGGACCCAAGTTCAATCCCCGGTACCAAAAAAAGAAAATATCTCCTAGGTACACATCCTTCATCAGATAAATGCTTTGCGAGAATTTTCTTTCAGTGTTTGGCCTATCTTTTCATTCTCTTTAAAGGAGCTTTGAGGGCCGGGGATTTAGCTCAATGGTTCCGCCGCCTGCCTTGCGAGCACAAGGTCCCGAGTTTGATCCCCAGTACCAAAAAACAAAAAAACCAAAAAAAAGGAGCTTTTGAAGAGCAAGAGATTTTAATTTTAATAAAACCCAATCTTGTATGGATTGTAAAAGAAAATTGACAGCAGTGACTCCATTTCATGACTTGGACTCCATCTTGTGTTGTGGTGGCCACTCTATGCACTTGCTGACGTGTTGAAAGAAAGTTATTTGCTGAGAAGGAACATCCTAAAACTGTGTATACTATACTCCTTCCTAGAACAATGGTTTGGACTGTGCTGATCTTTACTGAACCAATGAACTATAGAAGTAAGTTTATCCTCCACTCATGATTCTTAAACTTCTTTTTTACCCTTCAAATGACTCTCAGAAGCTCTCCCTAATGGGATACATTCTGGTTTCTTCTGGATTCTGTGCTCCCTGAATGGCAATTCTAAAAGCCCAGATAAATGACTTTTTGCTTAACAGACTTGATTGTCTGAGCCCCTTCAGATGATGGAATCATGCTTTCAGTGTCATATCTAGTGTCTCTTTGTCTAAAGGCCACAGATGTTTTCTTCTGTATCTTCTGGAAGTTTTATGGTTTAGATTTTGCATTTGGGTCTTTAATCCATTTCGAGGGCTTTTGTTTGTTTCTGTTTTTGTTTTTATTTTGTACATGGTGTGAAATATGGATTGAAGTTCAGGTTTTCTTCCATATTGATGTCTTGTTGGCCCATTACCATCTTGTGAAAGACTATTCTTTCTCCAATTGCCTATATATATATAAGTGCATCTATTTTCCAATGTCCTATCCTGTTCCAATAATCTGTTACCTAGCTTGACATTGATACCTCACTATGTTGATTACTATAGCTTAATGGTCAGTCTTAAAATAAGGTCATTAGAGTCCTCCAATCTTGTTCTTCCTTTTAAAATTGTTTTGTTACTCTATGTCCTTTACATTTCCATATACGGTTGTCCCTTGGCATCTATGAGGATGGGTTCCAGGACTCCCAAGAGATACTAAAACCCATGTGTGGTTGTCCTTTATATAAAATGACCATTGCATTTGCGTTTAACCTAGGCCCTCCTTTTTTTTTCTTGCAGTCCTAGAGATCAAACCCAGGGCCTTGTGTGTGATAGGCATGCAACTCACCATTAAGTTACAGCCCAGCCCACACACATCCTCTTGTATACTTTAAATCATCTCTAGATTACCTGCAACACCTAATACAGCATAAACACTATTTACATAGTGTTTTATATATATACTCTTTAGGAAATAATAAGAAAAAATCTACAGGTGTAGGTTTTTCCCATATATTTTCCACTCACAGTTGGCTAAATACATGAGTACAAGACATAAATACAGAGGGCCAACTATGTATTTTAGAATAAGCTTATCAATTTCTGGGGGGAAAGGAAGCTTGTTGGAGATTTGATTGGACTTGTATAAGATCTGTACATCAATTTGGTAACCTATAGATCAATTGACTCTTTTACAATATCAAGTTTTTTACAAGATCTATTGATTTTTTTATAGTACCAAATTTAAACCAGGTGTAGTGGTGCACACCTGTAATCCTAGCACTTGGGAGGCTGAGGTAGGAAGATTGCCAAAAGTCTGAGGCTAGCCTGGACTACATAGTGAGTTCAAGACCACCCTGAACTACATAGCAAGAACCTGTCTGGGGGGGAAAAAAAAGAGGCAAATTTAAATCTACAATTTAAATTTTAACTGAATCTTCCTGACCTGAACTATGGAGAAAGGCACACATTTGTTAGGACGGTGTGACATGTATTCAGCTAACACTTCAGAAACACACTATCCAAGCCCTCTATAAGGCCTCATACTATGCTCTCCAGGTTGTAAGCGGAATGTAAAATCTAGATAAGAAACAGAACCAGACCCCACCATACAGTTTAGATAAAAAGAACAACCTTACTGAGAGGAAAACAGGCCTACCGGCTCCCTAATGCTGTCCTTTTACAGATACTCAAATAGGGTCAATTCCACACAGTTTATCACAGCAAAGCCAGGTCCCTGAGTCTGGTGCCCCAAAAAAGGTCTGATAAAACATCACCATGAATGATGCAAACAGCCAGGGCTCTAAGGACTCGGAGCCCTCGGTGGACTGTATGAGACAGCCAGGCCAACACCCTGGGGAGACTCAGGGCACAGTGTAGGCTCCAGGGTGGCCTGGAAGTGGGTGCGGCAGTGGTCCCAGGCACCAAGATCAGGAATGTCAGGAACGCCAGCACCTGACGTCTGTCCAGCACTTTACAAAGCTCTAACATACAAATATTCTCACCCCAGTTCATTCTTACACCATTCTCCTCCACCTTTCCACTGGGGGTTGGGCGTAATATTCTGCACGCTGGGCAAGTCCCAGATAGGAACATGGGCGAGAGGACGCTGCAAGCCGTGATGTATGGAGACCCAAGGGGTGAGGTGCCCAGAGGGTCTGACGGGAAAAGAGAACCGGACAGTAAAGGAAAGGAGGAACACAGCGCCTCCCCGAGGAGGGAGGTGGACACTGCGGCCTGGGACAGCCCTGTGTGGCCTGAAAGCCTGCTGCTGAGAGTGATGATCGCAAGGCCCTGGGGAAGCATCAGGCCGGCCAGGGAAGGGCCCCCGGGGCCGGCAGTGTCACAAAGGCCGCACCCTCCGTAGGAATCAGGGCAAGGGCCCAGTCCTGGCCCAAATCAAGGCTTGGGCAACACAACCGGTCACCTGGGCAATAAAAGGAGCCCCAGGAACTGCTGAAGATGATAAAGCTGCCTCAAGGGAGCAGATTCGGCCGTGATGTGGAGCCCGGGCGGGAGATTCATGAAGAGAATGGAAAGAAATAAAACGGAGCGGGAGGGCAGGGGATTTAGCTCAGTGGTTCCGTGGACACCAGCAACACCACCCCCGTACCAAAAAAGGAGGGGAAAGTAGGCCTCAAGTGCCTGGCGGAGTCTGGTTTCTCGGCTGCTTCGGGAATGAGGAGCCGCTGGAGTTGCTCCTGCCCTTAACGCCTGGGTGACATCTGCGTCAGGAATGTGATTCTCGCCACTGCCCGAGAGTCGTCATCTGCCCCTCACCTTGTCACAGAGTTGGGCATTTAATAGGCGGTGTGTTTGTTCCTTAATTCCGTGCTAACGGAGCTATCAGAATTGGCTGGACCCAGAGTCCAGGAAGGCAGGGACCCCAAAAGGGCGGGCGGGGGGAGCCAGACAGGCTGCCAGGCAGGGACTTCTTCTGAATTACTAGGAAAGAAGACCGCGATCAGCACATTTCCATATGTTTTTACGGTGCTGTCTTTATATGTGTATGCAAATCAGTATGTAAAATCAATTCAAGTTAGCTGAAATTTGAGAGCACTGTTTTGTTTTATTTCAGACAAAGAAAATCTACACTTTGAGGCAACCACTGAGTGAGTACTGATTTTGGGGGGGGGGGTTATTGTTAAGAAAAAAAAGATTTGACGTTGGTCTTACATGATTGGTTTTTTTTCTTTTTTTATATATAACTATTATCATTCACTAAACACACACATATACAAAAATTAAAATTATTCAAAGAAAAACAATGCAAGGGAAAAAACTATAATAATATTCAAATATAATAGAACTCAACCAAAGCAAAACTGAAAAGTACTTAAACATTTTTCCATACAATTTTTAAAAACATCTTAAACATTAACAAGACATCAGAGGATGTGATTTGTTTTAGAAAGATTTTCAAAACTAACATTGAACAAATAGTGGTCTGGAAAAAAATTCTAATTAGCTAGTAGACTCCACATAGGTCAATTTTTTAAATTTAAATTTCAGTACAGTCATGTGACACGTGATGGAATTATAATCTGAGAAATATGTTATTAGGCAATTTCAGCCATGTGTATCACAAAGTACCACACAGAGTGCTGACTTCTAAGTGCAAACTGAGAAGCTATACGTCAATCATCTGTGATGGCCCGTTGATATTATCCAAGTATGCAGTTAAACACGAGATACATGAGGCTACCACTGGCATAGCAGGGCACTGTTTTACAGTAAACTCTTTTATATAAGTAGGATTATGCTCTAAAGGATGAAAACCACAGCATGTTATGAGAAGTACCTAAAACAGTAACAGTCATTTATCACACTATCGAGTACCATGTACTGTACATAGTTGTAGGTGCTTCTTCTGGAAACACCCTTCTGTAACCTGATCTCTCCCCTTCCACTCCTGCCGCCCCTACCCCTTTGAACCTCTTCTTCCTATTTCAAATTATCCATTATTCGTTTTAATCATTTTAATCCTTAATTACAGTTTCAGTTTCTCACACGAGAGAAACTATTCAGTATTTACACATATGTGTCCTATTTATTTCACTTAAGAGTACGGCCTCAATATGCATCCATTTAGCAATAAATGTCTCTAGTTTCTCATTCTTCGTGGCTGAGTAGTACTCCATTTTATTTAAAAATGATTGTTTTTATAGTTTTTTTTAACACTTAGCTTATTATAAGTGACTTCCAATTTTTAAATTAATATCAGTTCACTGACTGCACTGCCAGACTGGCAGACTGGATTATCTTTTTTTTTTTTTTGGTACCAGGGATAGAACTCGGATCCTTGCGCTTGTGCAACAGGCAGTGAAACCACTGAGCTAAATCCCCAGCCTTGGATTATCTTTTCTAGTGCTTGCTTGCGGTGTTGTGAAACCTCCCTTCGTTCCTCTGGCATCTGGCTTTCTTTCCTTTGTTTTCTTTGTTCCCTTCTTTTCCCTTCTTCTAGCTTTCATAGGACAACCTCCGATTCTGCTTCTGTCACCTGGGGCCGAGCTGCCCTCCCTTCCCCAAGCAGACAGGTGCTCGCTCTGAGGTCAGCCCCCTCGATCGTCCTCTCCACTCCCCCTTGTCTGGGAGGAAGATGCGCTCACACTTCTTGCATAGTTCAGTCCGCAGTGGTGCTTCTGGCCCTGTCCATTTCTGTCACTTACGGACTCTCTGTCGTCGTCCCTCTCCCTGTCCAGGGCACCTAATATGGGTTTATGGAATAACCCTGTAGACTCTGATCCAGTTGAGGCACAGGAGCCACTTAATTTTCTAGGCTCACCTGGCCTGACCCTAATGGAGACTCCTGGCCCTAACCCAGAGGGAGGACAGCAGTGTGGAGGTGGGTGCAGCTGTAGAAGCCGCCCGAGTTTCCCTCCCTCCTCTTCCCACCCACCATTGTATGGAGCCTACTGCGGGTTTATCAGGCTGCATTCCAACTGTGTGTGCTTAAACGTTTCTCCCTGCTAGACTGTGAATTCCTGGAGGTTGTCTTACTAGTTATAGCTTTCCTTGGGCCTCACGTAGAAGGGCCTGGAACTTGTACAGGTGCTCAGGTAAATGTTTAGAGAATTAAGAAACGAAAGAACTCATTGAATAATCAAATGAGGTTAGCAAACTACTCTGAAAGCTAAGTCAGAGGGTGACAAGCTTTGGTTCAGCACATCTCATTCATCTTGGACCTAGGGCCGGGGATTTAGCTCAGTGGTTCCGGCACCTGCCTCGCAAGCGCAAGTTCCCAAGTTTGATCCCCAGTACCAAAAACACACACACACACACACACACACACACACACACACACACATCTTGGACCTTATTCCATGAACTAATCCAATCCAAACATCTTGGTACAATTAGATAAGGCCAGGAGAGGGTAACTCAGGTCAACAAAGAGGAGAAGGGAGGTGACTTGAGTCCGTAAAATGGATTTTGAGAAGACAGAGAGGAATTCTTTAAAATGTGTAGCCAGTGCCTGCCTTGCAAGCACAAGGTCCCAAGTTTGATCCCCGGTACCAAAAAAATTTGTAGCCAGTTACCCCTTAACTGTGTAATCCAACAGGTGGTGTCCTTTGAACACTGCCTTCCTGACTGATCCACAGAGGTGGGACAGGTCTTAGACCATAGGCAAGGGATGAGAGAGAAGCTGACCTTTGACTTCAGACCAGAGATGACCTATGTGAGCCAGCGCTGTCCTTGCTGGGAGAGGGAGGGAGGGAGCATGCACCATTCTTTCCAACCACTCAGTGCTCGTGTGTTTCTCTAAAGCAAGGGCCATGCCGTGGAAGGTGCTCCCTGGATTGAGAGTATGGAAGGAGCTACTAGCCAGGAAGACCCAGTCTCCAACATGCATGGGATTCAAGGTAGGACCCAAAGGAGGATGGTCGCCGAAGCGGGGGTGGGGTGACACTTGCTACTTAGACGCTAAAGAAGTCGCCAGAGTTCATAATAAGAGGGGGGAAATGAAAATGTTTAACCATCTGTGTGATACAGAGTCCATTTCCGGCTGTTCGTTTGTGTGGCTCTGATTAGGCCAGGATTCTCACACTGAGAAGTACCTTTCTTTTTGGAAGAGCCATTCTGTTAAGAACAACAGATAGAGGGCCAAGTGCTTGGCTAGAAGGTCTGTGTTTTGGACTCATGACCCTGGATGCTGGCCTTTATCTCTCACTCTTCCCAGTTTATGGATTTTACCTCCTCCTCAAACTTTCCATGGAAAGGTTAAGAATTCTTGCCCATGAGATTTCAGCTCTAACCGCTTTGTGCATTGACTTCCTACAGGCAGAATTGGGTGGGGAATCAGAAAGAAAAGCAGGTGTAGGCTCATTTTTATAGTTCAAATTTAGTTACATCATAGTAGATTTTATTTTCATGAGATTCTAAACATGCTATTTTTGTCATCATCTTTTCAAAATATTTAAACTAAAGATAACCCCCCCCAAGAGAAAAACCTTCTACTTTGAGCTTTTGCCATTATCCATTATAAAAGCCTTGGGAATTTAGTATTTGAAGTTCTGGCCTTTGGATTATGTCTTAGTCAGCTCAGGCTGCCATAAACAAAGTGTCATAGACTGAGAGGGCTAAATGACAGAAATTTATCTTCCTAGTGCTGGAGGCAGGAAGTGTGAGATCAGGGAGCCAGTCTGACTGGGCCTAGGGAGGGACCTCTCTGCCTTGGGAGGGCTGTCTTCTCACTGGGTGCTCACACAACTTCCGCCTTCAGTGGACAGGGAAGAGAAGCAGCTCTCTGATGTTCCTTCCCATAGGGCACCAATCCCATCAGGCCATCTAATCTGACCTCATCTAACCCTATTACTTCTGGAAGGCTTCATCTCCAAATACTACCACATGGAGGGAGGGGCTACAACATGTAAAGGAGGGGGAGGGGCATAAACGTTCAGTCCACCACAGACCATTGAGATTGATTCGCAGCACATGAGCCATATCGTCAGGTCCAGACTTTACTCGGCAAAGTCCTCTGGAAAAAGTTTTACTGCAAAATGCATTCCTTCAGCACCTAAATAACGCAAAAAGCCCTTGAAGAAACACACACACGCACACGCACACACATGCACACACACACACACACAGCCCCCTTCCCATGCCCGTGCATCCCGGCCAAAGCTAACTAGGTGTTAAGTTTCTTCTTCAGGCCTCTGGACCCTTGGCTGCTAATGAGCATGAATAGCAAATTAAACAGGAAGAAGGTCATATAACTAAGAAATCGGAAGTTCAGCCTTGGCCAACAAGTATTAATAGCAATGTCATTTAAGAAGCCAGTGATTGCCAATTAGGGTGTGTGTGCATAAGTGTTAAAAGTTTTTATATTTGGAAAATGAAAAATGACCTATTTTCTTCTTAGTACAGACCAAGAAAAATAAAGCTTGAGAAAAATCCTGGCCAGTAAGGGCTTCCTGTAACATGACTCCTAAATCCTTTCATAAGGCCTGTCCCTCTATGGCAGTGGTGGCGAACCTATGGCACACATGCCACAGCCAGCTGTTTGTCATCATTGAAAGCTTTAAAAGGTTCACCATCGCCGCTCTATGGGATGAGGCAGGATCTCTGGGAGGGGTGGGGTTTTTATGTTTGTTTTCCGGTGGAGATTTTGGGTTGGCTTGTGAAAAACACTTTTGAGAAAAGAATATCAAATTTGTATCTGCTAAATAATTGGCTTTATTCCTAATATGGACTCAGATTTGCTGGATTAAGTCATACTCCACCTTCCTCTATTTTGAAAATTCAAACTACAGGACAATTCCTGGTATTAAACTCTACTTTCGGCTGGGCCTGACAGACTGTGTGTTGAGACTTCTGTTCTAGACCTATTAGGTTGTTCATTTAACAGTTGATTCTTCAGATTATCAGAACTATTAAAAGGTTGAGCCTACCAACCTTTGACAAGTTATAACATATGTCATGTTTTTGAGATGTTTAACTGCTTTTGTTATGTTCCAAGAATCCCTTAAAGAAATATGTATAACCCAGGAGTGATGGTGCACGCCTGTAATCTCAGCACTCGGGAGGCTGAGGCAGGAGGATCACTGTGAGGTCGAGGTCCATCTGGGCTATGTAGTGAGTTCAAGGCCAGCCTGAACTACATAGTGAGACCCTGTTTCAGGAAGGAAGGAGGGAAGGAGGGAAGGAAGGGGGAAGGAGAGAAAGAGAGAAAGAAAGACTCATAAGATTAACTCTTTGATGACAGAAGGATCAACAGTAAAATCTACAAATTTGCTGATCACCAAGAAATATGAGCCAATTAATACATTTATAACTCCTCCTTTACCCAGAACATAAGGAAGGCGATTATCCAGGTGACTTTCTTTCCTTCCTCTGTCTTTAGCCAGCTGATGCAGTGCTACCAGACCCAAGAGGCACAGGCTGAGCAGAAGGGATGGCATTCAGTGTAAGCGTGGCTATAGACTGTCCATGCGTGTTTGTTTGTGCATCTGCCTGGGGACAGAGAGACAAAACAGCAGAATGACTGTCCCACTAATGGGAGCGAGGATGGCCTTTTCCCTTGCTGGAGTCATCAAAACCAGTCAGCTCTTGAGAAGACTGCCTGACACCTTGAATATGTAACTCAGAGTTTTTAAATGTCCCATGCTGGTGAGGGTGTGGAGCAAAGGGAACTCTCCATTGCTGATGGGAATGCAGAATGTTAGACACCCTGTGGAAGAGTTTGGCAGCTTCTTAGAAAGCTCGAGATATGCCAGGGATTTAGCTCAATGGCACTGTGTCTGCCTGGCAAGCACAAGGTCCTGAGTTCAATTTCCAGTAATGAAAAAAAAGAAAAAATCTTCAGAAAGCTCGAGATAGTCTTGCCATACAATTCAGCCATCGGGCCTTGTTGTTTACCCAAATGAGTTGCAAACTTTGGAACATCTATACAGTGGAATACTGTTCAGTGATTTTAAAATGAGCTATCAAGCCATAGAAAGACATGATGAAACCTTAAAGGCAAGGTGTTAAGTGAAAGGTGTCAGGGCTGGGCGTGGTGGTGCATGCCTGTAATCCCAGCACTCGGAAGCCTGAGCCAGGAACATCACCACAAGTTCGAGGCCAGGCTGGGCTACATCGTGAGACCTTGTCTCAGAAAAACAAAAAAACAAACAAACCAACAAAACCCTTAAAATTGGAAAGCAAATCATTCAGTTAAAAAATGGACTGGAGTCTTCAACAGACACCTCACCAAAGATGTACTGGTGGCAAATGAGCACTTAAAAAGATGTCCCATATCAGGTCATCAGAGAAATGGAAATTAAAGCAATGAGGTTCCACTGGCCACCTACTAGACTGACCAAAACCCAGGACACTGAGAACCCCAGGAACCAGCAAAGGTGTGGAGAACAGGGGCTCTCATTCTTTGCTGGTGAGAATGCAGAGCCTCTTTGGAACCAAGTTGATAGTGACTTGCAAAACTGAATATATTCTTATCATACAATCTAGCATTCATGCTTAATATCTTTCCAGAGGAGTTGAAAATTTATATCCACACCAGGAAAAAAAAAAACTATTCACAGATGTTTATACCAGCTTTATTCATATTTACCAAAACTTGGAAGCAACCAAGATGTCCTTCAGTAGGTGAATGGATGAATAAACTATGCTACATCCAGACAATGGAATATTGTTCAGCACAAAACAAATGAGCTCTCAAGCCAGGACGAGATGTGGAAGAACTTTACATATTATTCAGGGAAAAGGCCAATCCGAAAAGGTTCCGATCCATCTGATCCCAGCTTCATGACATTCTGGGAAACGTAAATATGCAGGTAGTAGAAGGATCAGTAGTTTCAGGTCTTAGTGGGGTGGGAGGGTTGAATAGACAGCACAGATTTTCAGGGCAGTGGGAATGCTCTCTACGATGCTAGAATGGTGTGTGCATGTCATGAATTTGTTCAAACCCCAGGAGTAAGCCCTGAGATACATAGGGGATGCTGGGTTAATGTGATGTGTCAGGGAAGGGGCATCGGGACAGCAAGCGCCCCACTCGGTAGAGGATGTTGGTAGTGGGGGAGGGAACCGTGCGTGTGTAGGCCCAGAGGAAACAGGGAAATCTCTGAACCTTTCTCCTGCCATTGCTGTGAACCTAAAACTGCTCCATGAACAATCAAATGTGCCCCAAACAGTAAGTAAACCGCATTCATAGTATGAGAGTAGCAAATGCTGACATCCTGGCCAGTTCCTCTTTAGAAGGCCACCACACCCATTTCTTTCAAGGCTGCTTTGCGCTTAGCTGACACCTTCACCGCAGTGCCGGAGAACTGCCTCAGCTGACCAGAACTGTCTAGCCAGGAAGTGCCCAAGGGGCTGTGTCCACCGCCAAGGGCAGTTTCTGGGCGCACTGGGGCAAGGTACAGAAATCGGCCTTTCTGTCCCCAGACCCTACACCTTTGTGACATCCACACT